>NW_017387802.1:377854-747795 GCF_000349305.1 Malassezia sympodialis ATCC 42132 | reverse complement strand
TCGCCTTGAAGCCCTTCGGTGGCGAGTCGCACTGGAAAAACTCGAGCCGGGCGTGCAGCGAGAGTAGCAAGAATAGCAATCGACTTATTAGGATGAATGGGTTGAGACGATGGGAAGTGGGCGTGTCGATGCGCGCTTTATACGCATATAAATGCCAAACGACGCTCAGGCCCCCACTCTTACGTCACACTCGTGACTATTCTGCCCTATGGAAGAGGCCCTCTTCTATGGGGTGGCGCGCTCTATGGCGTAGCATCGTGTCCTTTGCCATTTTCACCTGGCTCTGTTGCCCAATGTTTCTTCGACAGTGCAAACTAAATTCTAAGGGAGGCGATTTGCATGGCATCTATGACAGTATCAGTCGCGATTAGCTGCAAGTATCGCAAAGGATACGTTCCGGCATAATGGTACATCCGCTGGTGGCAAAATGTAACAAGCTGACGTGGCCTGCCTTCCCTATAAAATGGGTGATCGACAGCACAATCCAACAGATGATTGTCTTTAGGCGGGTAATTTGGATCTGTATTAGAATCATCTTCAGGCTGGAGCCTCCTCCTGTCCTCGTAACGTTGTGCAAAGATCATTCTTGCACAAAGAGGTGTATCACTGCAGCTCTTAATGAGACGAACTATATGCCTGAGGGCGCAGCAAAAGAAAGTTATTGGTCTTTGAAAGTTGAAAATCCATATCGAGAAACTCATGTGTATGTGACGAAGCATCACTACTGCTCATTTTATGGCGGTAAAAAATCCCTGTAAAGAAGCAGCCCCAGAAGGCAGCAGTACTAATCGTAGCAGCTGGTGACAATCGCTGCTATGATGTTGAAACCTTTGGACAAAACAGAGGCAAAACTGTCATTAAATCTGTCTGTGTGGCAAATCCTGACAGGCTTAGGCCTGGTCATACTGCGCCACCAAAGGGCATGAATCCCGTTCTACCTGCTGACCAGCCATGGTCGGACCCATATGATCGATGGCTTTAATGTTTCGCAGCGCTAGGTCTGGAGAAGTACCATGGCCCCTTATCTGGCTCTGGACCATCAGACCTTTTAACTAGAATTTTGTGTTTGTCAAATAGTTCGATTTCGTCAATGGTTTTGTTAACAAAAAAGTCCACGAGGTTGCCAATGATGAGAGGGAAACTAAACCAATCGAGTGACCAGTAGGTATCACCATCTTTAAACAGGATTAAGTCGTGTTCCGAATCGCGGTCACACATATCACACTCCCAGGTATACCAGTCTATTTCGGTTTGAGGTAGCTGATAGAGACAGTATCCATTGACATCCTTGATGAAATAACGCGTGTAATCGACCATTTTCAGAATGATCCGATGTGGCCTCGGAGGTAAGGGATGGAAGAGCGTAAGGTAAAAGGGAGGGGGGACTCGAGCGCGTATTTATAGATTCTAGATGGATTCAATGGGGATGAGTCAGGAGCAAGTCAGCGGCATGCATAATCCAGAATTGTGTATAGACAAAGGATCAAGTCAAGACATTCCAAGCTTAATCCATTAATGTGCTGCCGTCTAGCAGGTGAGGTCACCTGCCTTTGTTCATCGTGCCCGCACAACCTTGGTCGCCAGTGCAGCAGATCTACAGACAACTGTTGCCGCAACTGGGCTCGGTCCCTCTCTTTCAAACCCCGGCCAAACACATGCAGTGCGTCTCGGAACCCTTTTAACTGGCCTATTATGGTCACAGTCCAATGGCACGCACATGGTTGCAGAGGCTATATTTGCGCTCCTTCCTGCGCCACTTTTTTCCCAGCGTCTGCGTTATCCGCCCCCACAGCACCGCCCTGCGCGCGTCTGCCGCGCTGCTCATGCCCGTGGTCGAGATCACCACTTGCACTTGCTGATCCCACTGTGCGCGCTTCGTGCAATTGGCCTGTCGGCTTCAGTGTCACTTTGTGGCGGCCGGTCCGCTCCATTCTCGACCCTGTCACTTCTCGAATGAACAGTTCCTAGTGCATCTTGGACCCAGGGCCCGCGTGCAGTCCCCGTACCAGCAAGTCACTCCGTTCTTGCCGGCCAGGTACAATGCGTGCCTCACGCTTCACCTCGAAATGCGCATTCCGCTGGACATGCTTGTACAGCACGTCACGCACTCTGTTGTGACACAGTGTCTGTCCGTGGATCCATCGGTCTTCACAGTGCTCGATGTGACTGAGCCGTGCTCCGATCACCGCCCATGCCTAGCATCCTGCCGCATGGGCCGGACACATGGTCCGTACCTGGAGTCCTATGCTCATGTCGTAGTCTGCAGGGACAGTGCCCTGAATCGAGGCAGCACCTGCAGCCACGGACGAACCAAAGGTACACTTTGCTCCGGCAGATCCTGGCCCACGCCATCCGGCGCATGCAGCAGGCGATGATATGCCAGCCTCTTGTACATGTCGTTTTTTTAGCATGCCCTCGGTGGCTTCAACAGCCCCACATCCAGCACTTAATTTACAGGTGCTATACAGTCTCGTAGTCAAGGAATCGGAACCCCTCCCCCCACTAGGCTATTTGCACAGGGCTAGCCACAAAACTCACTGGAGGCGAGGGTATACAAGCGTGCACAGGAGGGATAAAACAGTTGTTTGTTTATTGGGTCGTTTGATATGACGAGGTGCAACCAGTCAATTGGCGACGGTAACATCAAGGCTGGGAGTATGACGGTGTGAGGTGAAAAGCACTTAGCTGGGTAACTCCCACGTTTCGACACGGTGTCAAGATGCACTCTACTTCATACATCAATCCATATCCTCATTATCTTTCTACCGGCAGATATCCGAGATATGAGAATACTCGTAACAGAATTCTGGTCCCTCTATTGGATATGACAAGAAGTGGGCCAAAGCGGTATTCGGGGGGTGACCTAGCGGCTTGGTAGAGGAGGCAAGTGACGTAATCGTATGGATAGTATAAAGTGAACGAACAGCTTGAACGTACCAATAATCAACTATGCGTCTTATGAAGCTAACAATAGCTTTCTCATTGATCGGATTGAATTGTATGACCGCAGAAGGGGTCCTTATGACTTTGTGCAAGGATCATTTTAGTACCCAAGATTGTATAACCGCAGATCTCAATGAAAACAATTACATGCCAGAAGGTACACTCAAAGATAGTTATTGGTCCCTTCGAGTTGAAAATTCACATCAGGCAACAAATGTGTAAGTATCAAAACACCACTTCTGTTCCTATTACGGCGGTTGTGAAACGCACCATCAAAAACATCCACAAGCAGCAGCATTACTGACAGTCAAAGCTAGTGATACCAGCTGCAATGATGTTGCAGAATCTGGTCAAAACAATGGCGCTACAGTCATAAATTCTATTTGTGTGGCTAAACCGAACAGACTATGACCCGGTGATAATGCGCCACCCGTAGATATCGACCCTATGCTACCAGCTTATCAACCTTGGTCAGCGAGAGCAAAGCCGGAAAATCCAAGCATATTGGATTCAGTATGGTTCTACGTCAAAATCCTTTATCTGACGGGGGGGCGAATTTCGGTTTTAAGTCAAGTCCAAACTTTTCCAACAGTTCACTCTCATTTTACAGAACATGTAACATTGACACTGGGCCACTAGACTCTAGGGAAATTAAGCTATCAGCTTTACAACCATGGTGGACACTGGAAAATTTGATCAATCAGAGTTTTCCAACAACTGTATAGACGGAAATCAATTATCATACTTCTATCATTAATTTGAATGACTCCATAAAAACTAAGCTGAATTCATCCATCAATACGTTGTCGTCAAACAGGCCAGGACCAAGTCATACTGCGCCACTAGTAGTGTCGAATATATTTTCACGAATAAACAACTTTTGGCAGCAACAATCTCGGTCTATTATAGTTTCCCAGCATCTGGTTTGGTGAAGAACCACGGACCCTTGTCTAGTTCTGATCCGATTGAACATCTTACAACAATCTTGTACTTCTCAAACAATTGATTCTCATCAATAAATTTTTCAACAAAAAACTTAGAGAGAGCATCAATGTTTAAAATTCCAGAATACCATATAAGTGACCAGTATGTATCACCATCTTGAAAAAGGATTGTATCTTGATCAGAGTCCCGGTCACACATGTCCAATTCCCAATGAAACCACTCATATCTAGATTTAGGCAGGTGATAGAGTAAATATCCATTAATTTCTTTGATGAAATACCGGGTGTAGCATATGTTTGTCTCATCCATATTCTCAGTACAGTTTTAAGTGGCGATACGATGGATCCGTAAAAATAGGGGGAAGGAAGCAGAGGTGCGAATTTATAATTGTGTTTTGCTCTTAATGAGCTTTGTCATAGTCGAGTCAGCTGCCTGCAGTGTGCAAATTTACTTAGTTCAGGATGTGAGGAAATTTAAATATGTTTACTTTTCTTTGCATGCGGAAGCGGGGGCCAAAAGTGCTGTGAAGTGGCGCACGGAAACACTCAGCTCGTTAGATATTCTAAGGGTTACAGATGGCTCGATCCTAAGTAATTGTCGTGCTTACCACGAAATATGAGGTGGTCTACGAGCACATCGGGATTGTCCTCGCCTAAATCCCTCTTCCCTCTCACCAACAAGTCGTCGAATCTCGTACTATGTGCAATTAATGACCTGGAAAGTGGCGGCGATCCATGCGCAGGGTGCTCAATAGCTTGCGAATGTGTCAGTTGCAGCATGACCTACCAATCATAGAGCTAATAATCCTGCTGCTTTCCAAGCTGAGTGTCTTTTTCTCGTTGCATAAGCGCATATATGTTGAAGGGCACGACTACCAGCTTGCGATTCGGGGGGCATTCCCCGAGTCGCAATGAAAGGTGCTCATCCGGCAGACTTTGGGAAAGGAACAGTGGAATAAACGAACTCGCAATAATTCTGGGGGTGACAGGGATCAAGGATAAAGGCCTCTGGGATGCACTGCATGCGTTCGGTCAGGTTCTAACGTAGAATGAACTATTTAATTAGGAAATTATAATGACGGAAGGTGCATCAGGTCGTGGCATCTGACGAAGTAAAGGCATTCTGAAAGAACCTCTTTCTGGGTGGTAGATATATTTTCGATTGGTTTGGAAGGTTTTGCACTATGAACGGTCATAAATACTAAATTTCGACTAGCTTTCTTTTCGCCCATCAAAACTCAATCATTTTACAAAGTGCTCGATTCATCCAACATATTAATTCAATCTAGATCTGGAAAGTACTTGGGAGAGGGGTACTAGATGCCAAAGCTAGGCGTCTTAGGAACGTTGTCTTTGCTCTGCTGTCAGGCATGTGGATAATATTTGCGAGTTAGATCATTCCAAACTAATATTTACACAGGCAGACGTCGTCGAGGGATGCCAAAAATCTTCACCACTCATGATCATGCTAGAAAACTGCATTATTTCGATCTATTTTTAAACTTCTACTTTGATCACTGTATAGCTAACGAAGGGATAGACCCCTTTGAATATAACTCAGGTCGGCCCCTAGCGCCAAATTGCTTACTGATCCACGCAGTTAATTATTATGCAGCGTGCGCAATTTAGCCAACCCCTTACCAATTCAATTTTACTAAACGGATGGCAAATCCCAGCGAACGTGCCCGCACGTGCACAGAACACGGACCGAGATTCAGCCTGTCGGCCACTAGGGCCCGCCGGCTCGTTGCCTCTGCTGATCATGCTTTCCTTGGCATTCTGTGCTTCTTTTGTTCTGCTGGCATCATCCGCGCTGGCCACGAGCCCTATCAAGCCGAACCGCACGGTGCTGTTCCACTCGCACAACGACTACAAACAGCCTCGCCCCGTGTACGACGCATTTGACCACGGGTTCCGCAGCTTTGAGTCGGACCTCTGGTGGGACAAGGGCGCTGGCAAATTCTATGTGGCTCACACCATTATTACAATTGACCACTCCAAGACCTTCCAGACCCAAACGCTTGACCGTGTCATGAAGATCTTGGAGGGCGACTACTCGTCTGACTACAAGAAAGACGCACCCAATAAGTTCCTCAATGATCCTGACAACCAGCCGACGAGTGAGCCGGATTGGTACAAGTACTATGCTGAGGGATTCGGTGGTGTACGTCCCATCCAACTTCTGTTGGAGATAAAGTCGAACGATGGCGAGACTAGCTGGCCTCATCTGATGGACCAGCTGCAGCCCCTGCGTGAACGTGGTTGGCTCACCAAGTGGGAGGGCGGCAAGATCCACTATGGCCCCGTTATTGTGGTAGGTACGGGAGGCACACCCGCCGACGAGATGGCTCCCAAGACCTCGCGCGACTACTTCTTTGACTGCCCCGCGGGCTCACTCAATGGCACGATTCAGACCTCATCAGGCTCGAGCTTCCACTTCAATTCGACGCTGTGTCCAATGTCCTCAGCGTCCTACATCAATGTGCCCGACTCGAACCTCGGCTTGCTCCCCCCGCCGCGCAAGGCGCCGGCGCAGTTCCACCGTGAGATTGTGGAGACCCACCACCACAACTCCACGACGCGCTTCTACGGTGTTGTGCCCTTCGCCCCGGCCCGCATCGATGACTTTAATATGTTAATTCAGCAGGGCAGTGACTGGATTAACTCGGATGTGATGAGCGACCAGGCCGCGTACAATGGTCGTAGTTGATTAGGCAATCATGAGGTTATGACATGCAGATGTCCCTGAGCACGTGGCTTATGTGAACCCAACGAGGTGCCGCGTCTCATCTCCACGGCCACTCCACCATCCATGGATTCGCAGTCAAGTGTCGGTGCGGGGTCCGATATTGGGACTCCGCATATGGACACCGAGTCAGGGAGCTTTGCGAATGATGCCACTAGTATGGCACCAATGGCTCCCGACTCAACGTCCGAGCCGACGACCGCGTCTCGCGCGCGTCCGCAGGCCATACCCAAGATGGACGAGATTCCTGTGGTGACGGACGAGACGGGTGAACGTGTGCGTGAAAGCTTTGCCTCTTTCTTGGAGCGGTATGTCCATACTTCTCACGCCTCAGGTTCACGCTCGAGGATATGGCTGGGCGCCAGCCCGAGTATGTCGAGCAGCTATATATTATGCGCGATTACGGTCGCACGACGCTCTATGTGGACTATCGCCACATTCTCCAACATGACGAGGTTTTAGCGCGTGCAATCAGCGAACAATATTACCGCTTCCTTCCCTACCTTCGACGCGCTCTGATCGATTGTGTCACAGTGTACATCCCTGGCTACCTATACCTCAATTCCCATATGGCCTCAACGGCCTCGTCGGGTCTGGTCACCCGCGACTTTCACCTAGCGTTTCATCGTCTTCCTATCGTTTCTGGTATCCGCTCCTTGCATACCGACAAGATCGGTCGCCTGCTCGCGATCAGTGGCACAGTGACACGCACGTCGGAAGTGCGTCCTGAGCTGCTGCTCGGCACATTCACATGCGTTGAGTGCAAGACGAGCGTACCTGATGTCGAACAACAGTTCCGCTATACGGAACCAATCATGTGCCGCAACCCCCTGTGCCAGAACCGGACGCAGTGGGAGCTGGACGTGGAGAAGAGCCGCTTTTGTGACTGGCAAAAGGTACGAATCCAGGAGAACCCCAACGAGATTCCTACAGGCAGCATGCCGCGCAGCATGGATGTGATTCTGCGCTCTGAGATCGTCGAGCGAGCAAAGGCTGGCGATAAGTGCACTTTTACGGGCACCTTGATTGTTCTGCCAGATGTATCCCAGATGGGTGTCCCCGGCGTCAATGCACAGATCCAGCGGCAGACACACACGGGCGCGGCAGTCGAAGGAATTACGAACCAGGGTGTGACGGGCCTCAAGAGCCTTGGTGTGCGTGACCTGACCTATCGCACGGCCTTCCTAGCTTGTATGGTACAGAGCAGTACGGAGACGACTGAGAGCCTCACGGGCTCCTCGGATGAAGAGCCAGATGCGGCCACAGTCTTAGATGGACTCACAGAGGAGGAACGTGAGGAACTGGAAGCCATGGTCGTTAGTTCGGACATTTACCCTCGCCTTGTACGGAGTATGGCTCCGACCATGTACGGCCACGAGATCATCAAGAAGGGTATTCTTCTTCAGCTCATGGGCGGTGTGCACAAGCAGACCAACGATGGCATTCATCTGCGTGGCGATATCAACATTTGTATTGTCGGCGATCCCAGCACGAGCAAGTCACAGTTTCTCAAGTATGTGTGTGGCTTTATGCCGCGGGCCGTCTACACATCCGGCAAAGCGTCTTCTGCTGCCGGTCTCACAGCTGCTGTCGTGCGCGACGAGGAAACAGGTGAATTCACCATCGAGGCAGGTGCACTCATGCTGGCCGACAATGGAATCTGTGCAATTGACGAGTTTGACAAAATGGACCTGGCAGATCAGGTCGCGATTCACGAGGCGATGGAGCAGCAAACCATTTCGATCGCTAAGGCTGGTATCCAGGCAACGCTCAATGCACGAACCTCGATCCTGGCCGCGGCCAACCCCATTGGCGGTCGCTATAACCGCAAGCAGACCTTGCGTGCGAACGTGGCCATGAGCGCGCCCATCATGTCGCGTTTCGATCTCTTCTTCGTGGTACTGGACGAGTGCAACGAGGCTGTCGACTGGAACATTGCTCAACACATTGTGAATATCCATCGCTTCCGCGATGCTGCGATTGCCCCTGAATTTTCGACGGAGGCATTGCAGCGCTATATTCGTTACGCTCGCACATTCCAGCCGAAGCTGACGCCAGAAGCCAGCGATGTACTTGTCGAAAAGTATCTGCAGCTGCGGCAGGACGACTCGGGTGGCTCGGTCGGTCGCAACTCGTATCGCATTACTGTGCGTCAACTGGAAAGCATTATTCGACTGTCAGAAGCGATTGCGCGGGCCAATTGCCGATCGGACATTACGCCGGCGTTTGTACGCGAGGCCTATTCCCTCCTGCGCCAATCCATTATCCACGTTGAAAAGGATGACATTCTCATCGACGACGACGACGACATGGGCGGCGACGAACCTCCTCCGCCGTCTACCGCAGCTCCGGAGGCAGATCAGCGCCGCAGCATCACGTATGACCGCTACATGGAGCTGGTCCATCAACTCGTGCTAAAGGTGAATGCCGTGGAGCGCGACACCTCGCGCGGCCTCTCGCGTGCCGAGCTAATCCAATGGTACTTGGAGTCGCATGAACACGAGATCGATACGGTGCAGCAACTGCATGAAGAGCAGGATTTAATTGGCCGTGTGATCAGCAAGATGATTCGAGATGGCTACCTTGTACTTCTCCCCGTCGATGAGGCGGATCGCGACGCGCCTGACGAGCGCCGAGTCTTGATGGTCCATCCACAGGTGGATGTCGACAGTCTCCAGTAGCTGCTGCTCTTTAGTCATCTAACCTCGCGCGTAGCGCCGACGATCATCGGTGGCCGTGCGTAGATGGCCACGGTCAACGAACCTCTACGCGGTGCGCGCATAGCCACGCTGCGTACATGGCCACAAGAACGCATAATCATGTCGTGCTCCGGCTGCCATGTCCAAGTCGAAATTCCGACGGCGACGCGCAGCCTGGGGGGGCACGGCACCATCCTGCTGACCGACCGGCGCGTACGTCGTATCACTGACGTGCAGCTGGTGTTTCTGCATCGCGACGCAGGGTCGGTGCTAGATACACTACAGGTGCCCCTACACCGGCTGGGTACAGGCCAGTACAAGATTCCCCTGTGGCGTGCGCCGACGTGGCAGGCACAAGTGGTGTATTCGCTGGACGACGACACACATCACCTTGGCACACTTACGATCCGCTTCCTACAAGGCGGCGGCGCCGCCTTTCAACAGTCATGCGCACATACCCAGGCGCAGTGGGATGTAAATCGGCGGCAGGAGGCATGTCTACGTATGTGCAGGCACATTGACAGCAGCCCCGTACGAGCCGCCCATGGGTATCGAGGAAGATGCTCCGCCACACTACGATACAGTCGCAGGCGATCAGTAGCTAGGGTCAGATAATGTGTACATACGGCTTGTAGCGAAGGAGTGCTTTGCGTTGGGCAACCTTTTTCTTGTCCGCTTCGAACTGCGCGCGCAAGTTCGCGAATTCTGCCTGTCAGGGTCCAGCACGTACGCTGCCGTTTCTTTTCGCGGAACTGGAACCGGTAAAAGTCGACCAGCTCCTTCGGCTTCTTCTTTTCTGGGTTCTGCCGCATTTCCTCCTCGAATTCAGGCGTAATCGCTGCAAATGTGTTGTCCTCAGCACCAGAACGTCCATAGCGGTTCCCTTTCTGCACAATCACAAAGCCGTCCTCGTCCAGCAGCTCGCCATTCGGACCTACACTAGCCGCCTGGATACCCACGCCCATACTGGACTTGGTGTCGCCCTGCATACGCTGATCCAGCAGCCACTGCGGGTGGTTTCGAATCCATGTGTATCGGGCAATGGCTGAATCGACGTGGCGCTTCACAATCTCATGCGGCGGGTGGTGCAAGCGGAAGCGCTCCAGGAAGAACGGAAGCCCGACAAGGCTCGCGGTAGGTTCAGACTCTCGGCGCGCGTCGGGCTGGGGCCACTTCGGAGGCTTGGCCGCGTGGCGCTTAGGCAGCTTCATCGCGCGATCCAACGACGACTCGTCGACAAACACGATGTGCGCGCTCGAACATGAGCTGAGGAGCACCTGGGGTTCCAGCTGCGGCAGCGGCTCGACCTTGGGCGGTGCATTCTTCTGGTCCACAGAAGGCTCGACGCTGTCCGTCGCTGTGGCAGCCTCTTCGTCCTCGTCGTCCCCGTCCTGGATTGGTCGATCACCCACATTATGCACCTGGACGGACTCTACAGCTCCCGCCTTGCGGAAGAGCTCGCGCAGCGTACCGCGCGACGCATCGACCGGCACATTCACAACAAAAAGCGTGCGGCCAGCAGGGAGGTCGCTGTCTTCGCTTGTGCTCGCATGGGGACGAACATACATATAATGGAGAATGTCCCTCTCGTTTGCATCGACTCCATACGATACAGGTAGCGGCTCGAAGCCAGCTAGGGGCGCTTCGCTGCGAGCCATGATCGTACAGGTGGCGAGGCGTCGACGAGGCTGGGTTCAGCGCTGCGGTAAGAAACACACCTCCATTTTCCAACGTGTGCTTCGCTGCGAGCCTTCGACGCCGCGATCGACGACCATGTGGGCACGCGCCTCTCTTGTGCGTGCGTCGCTTCGTGTGCCTTCCCGGGCCCTGCATTCCGGACCAGCGCTATTTCAGAGGCAGGGACGTGAGCGCGGGTCTGCGCGGGCGCATGAAAACCCGCTGGAGCTGAACAAGATGGGGTACTTCCAATTTGACGATGTCCCTACGTTTGGCCACATGCGTCTCCAAAAGCAGCGCCAGATGCTCGCCTACTATCGGCTGTTGGCTAACCAACTGCCAGCGCTCAAAGGTATGCTTTCACGCTCACCCTATGCAGACATGCATGAGCCGTTCTCGCCGCCGCCCGCGACGCACTTTCTGACGTTCCGCTTCGTGCACTACCAGGGCGAGGAGCACCCTGATACGAGCAAGGTGGTGCTCACGTTTGATATCAAGGACCTGTTTCGTGCGAATGTGCTCCGCACGCCGCAGGCAAAGCACAAGTTCCTCCTTCTCGCGGGGCCACGATGGCAGCCGCCTTCGCCCGCATTTGTTCAGCGATGGAACGATGCCTTGGAGCGCGGCGAGGAGGAGCTCGCTACACTGGCTACGGAAGACACTCTAGGCTCCGTCAAGATCGCATCGAGCGACCTACCTCACGAGTCGCAAAACATGAAGTGGTGCAGCGACGTGCTAGATAGCATGATCCGCGAAGCCAATGTACGTGAGGATCACTGACCGCAGGCGGAGCCATCGTTCACAGAGGTGCCACTGGATGTGCGTCCCTACATCAAGTCGAATGCCCGCGGCGGCCAAACGCCGCGACCAAGCATTGCCGACTTCCCGAAAGAGTGGTTGTAGCTCATGTACTTGCGGCCCATGCCAAGCACGATACTGTCAACCAGTGGTTCCGCTGCTGGATCGTCTCGTCGTCTGCTGTGGCCGTGGGGCGCGCCGTGCGGAATGCCCGTCGCGCGCCAGTGAGGCAGGGCTCTCTTTGTGATGCGCCCGTGTCGTCCCAGTCACCGCCGACTTCGAGCTCGAGCACATGCTCACTGCCACGCAGCGCGGGATCACTCTCGCTCTCGTCCGTGCTTAGCATTGGCCACTGGTCCAAGTGTGGGAGCGGCACCAGCTGCAGGCCTGCCTCGAGGGCGCGCCGGAAAAACTGCACGAGCGTCGATCGTCCAGTGTGTAGACCTGCGACCATGTAGATACGCGCCTCAGGTGTACGTGCCAGTAAATGCGTGATTGACTTGAGCAAAATATCGTGCGAGAAGCGCTCCCAGACACAGTCGGCTAGCAGAAGCACGTCGAAATGCGGCGAAGGCTCTGTTGGCGTGCAGGGCAGCAGGTCGAGGACATCATCGATACGATGACCCCAGGTATGCCCCGCCACAGTCAGCGGAGCCATTTTCCGCTGGGGGTTCGCTGCAGCACAATCAGCTGCGTTCGTACGCAGTGCCTGGACGATCGCTGCATCGTCGTAGTCGGTCACGACCACTTTGCGCGGATGTCTTGTCAGCGCCACGGCAAGCGCAGGCAGACCTGTTCCTGCACCTAGCTCGAGTATCCACTGGTCGTCCACAGGCACCCATCCTGCATATATGGCATCGGCAAGAAGCATCCCCGCACGCCATTGGCGGTGCGCAAATAGCATGTATATGGTCGTCTCTGGTATCATGATGGGAAGTACAGGCGCTTCATCGTCAGCTTTCAAAGAATCTGGTCGTTTTAGTCGGTAGTGCAGCACCGTACCGGGCCGCCCGAACGACGGCGACACATCGGTGCTCATGCGGCGTCGGCGTGGGGGGCCAGGCAGGTGATCTTCTCGCTTATATAATACTAGGTGTAGCAGCACCGCTGCCGGTCACGCTGTTCTTTCGATTGTGCGATGGTCGTCGCAGCGCTGGCCGTCTCGATGCGCGCAGCCGTCGCGCCACGGAGCATGCGCGTTTTTGCACCCCGCATATTTTTGAACCGCCGATTCTTGTCGTCACCTGTGCCACCGCGTAAGGAGGGCGAGGACGCACCGTCCAAGGCACCCACACCAGAGCCGCTTCCGCTGAAGAAGGGTCTGCAGCTCGACATTGATGCCTCCTCGCTCGTCGATGCACAAGCCCTTGAGGCACCTTCGGAAGAGGGTGAGGAAGGTAAACGTACGAATGCCAAGGCGCGCTCCGACCGCGCACAGAGCTCCTCTGCCGCTCGTCAGCGCTCGTTTCTTGTGCGTGGAACGCTGATTGGCGGAGTGCTCTTGTGTGGATACACGGTGTGGATGCTCGGCCGTGACCTGGATGAGCATGAGCATGAAGTGTTCCACGACAAGGAGGGTGTGAACTCGTTCCTTGGCCGCCTGTGGTTGCGCTTCCAGTCGATGCGCGAGGGGCTCAACAAGCCGGTGTGGGACAGTCTGCTTCCTGACCCGCTGCCGTACCCTTACTCCCGGCCGTATACGCTCGTGGTCGATTTGGACCAGCTTCTTGTTGCCTCGTCTTGGAGCACCTCGCACGGCTGGCGTACCGCGAAGCGCCCTGGCCTCGACTATTTCCTGGGATACCTTTCCCAGTGGTATGAGATTGTGCTGTTTACTACACAGCCGTTCTATGTCGTTGAAAAAACTATTGAAAAGCTTGATCCCGACCGCCGCTACTTTGCCTACCAGCTGTTCCGTGAGAGCTGCCGTGTGCATGACGGCAAGCTCGTCAAGGACATTCGCCACCTGAACCGTGACCCGCGGAAGGTCGTGCTGCTGGATATCAACCCCGAGCATGTGTCGATGCAGCCTGAAAACTCGATTGTGCTCCCACCGTGGAAGGGCGACAAGCACGACCGCGACTTGCTGGGACTCGTGCCATTCCTGGATGCCATCGGTATTTATGGCGTAGACGATGTGCGCAACACGCTCCAGGCGTACCAGGGCCTGCACATTCCCTCCGCGTACGCTGAGAGCGAGGCGCGGCTCAAGGCGCGCCACGAAGAAGAGTGGCGCGCGAAGAAGGAGCGTCTCGGCGGGCTCTCCAGCGTGTTTGGCGGCGTCACGTCTGGCCAGTCTATGAAGGGTGGCCCTCCGCCCATGTTTGTCGAGCAGGAGCGCATCCGCTTCCAGCAGGGCTACCTCGAGGACCAAAAGTTCTGGCGCGAGAATGGCGAGGCTCTCCGCCAGCAGATGAAGGAGGAGCAGGAGAAGCAGCTCCGCGAGATGAAGATGAATGCCTGGGAGGGGGTCACGCGTATGTTTACCGGTGCGCCGCCACCACCGCCTGCGCATGAACCGCCGCCCGGCGAGGCGCCTGCCACCCCGTCGACTGCATAGACGTCCATAACCGTCTGCTGACCTAATGCGACGCTCGTTCGACCGCCAGTGAGAACCTCCACCGTCGCCGTCGCTCCCTCCATGTCGAGTGCCGTGCAAGAAGTGCGCAAGAGCCTGCTGAAACTGGCGCAGACATGGCCGAAGGACCCGCTGCGTCCTACTATGGACTTTGGTGGAGCGATACGTCGTGCGACTGAGGCGGAGCTGTCAGGTCCACAGGCTCGGCAACACCTCGCTGAAGCACGCAAATCGCTCGCCGCGCTCGAGCGCATCCGCAGCAATGAAAGCATGCGCGAAGTACGTTTCATGACTAACGCAGTACCCGACACCCCGGCACATTCTGCAGCCTGAGTCGGCGCCGACGCACTACACCGACTTGGTCGACGCCATGAACCGCGTGGCCCGCGGTCAGTCAGTCGCTCCGACCATGACTCAACGTGTGCGGCGCTTCTTTGGGTTGCGCGTATAAGTTCTACCTAGGCATGCAGATCGAGACCTTCTTGCTCCTTGACAGTGAATAGCAGGCGCCCGGTACTGAGTCCATGCTCCAGGTTCCGCAGACACACCGCCTCCATGTCCGTCTGCGTCTGTAGACTGAGAGTGCCAACATGCGGGAGCAACAAGGCCTTGCTTGTCGATAGACGCACGAGGCCGGGGTGTATGTGGGGCTGGGAATAAGCTGCCTACACGTACCTCGTTAGCATACACATCGAGGCCTGCGCCCGCGATCACGTCATGGTCCAGGGCATGCACAAGCGCCTCTTCATCCACGATGGGCCCACGCGCCGTGTTGATAAGAACTGCGTGCGACTGCATACGCGCAAACTGCGGGCCACTGATCAGACCCTTCGTCTCTGGCGTGAGAGGGCAGTGGATGCTCACGACGTCACTTTGTCCCAGCAGTGAATCGAGCGAGAGCGCATACTCCATCTTCTTACCCTCTGGCATCCCCTGCGTCTCCAGCTCCTCGCTTAGCCGGTGCCGATTGTGGTACACAACGTGCATACCCAGTGCATGCGCAGCCTTGCGGGCGAGCGTGCGGCCAATGCCGCCAGCGCCCACAATACCGAGCGTAAGGCCCTCAGGATCACTCGCCTGTGCAAACGAGAACTGCTGGTGAAAGACGCCTTTCTGCAAGTCGCCCATCGCGCGGGGAAACTGACGCAGAGCGCCGATAAGCAGGAACAATGCCGTATCGGCTGTGGCCTCGTTGACAACCGTCGGTACATTCGCCACCTGGATCCCGCGCTTCGACAGTGACGGAATGTCCAGCTGGTCATAGCCCGCCCCATTGTGCACCACAAACCGCAGGCTCAGCGGCAGCGACTGTACGAGCTCCTCGTCAAACCGACCAGAGACTTTGATGGATCGCGTACCACCAAAGTGCCTGTAAATGCCGCTTACGCTGCTGTAGCGTCCCCCCGGCTGGAAGGCCGTCATTAGCTCACCACGCGTGCGCGTCTCGTTACGCTGCTATAAGTGTTGCACGCGTACCAGAATGTCCGCATGCGCCGACAGACGCTCAAGATCCGTCTTGGCCAGCTGAATTTCATCCATAAGGAGCACTTGAGGGCGCGATGAATAGGCGCGAGCGTGCGGCGCAAGTCGCACACACGTCCGCCGCCAAGCGTGTCCGAACATGGTCGTCGGGGCACAACCGCCCACCTCCACCTACCGACCCTCGGCGCCTCCGACGCGGTGTCCAGGCCATGCTCCATGTCGTACTGGAGCTGATCAAGTATGTGTCTGACAGTGCTCACACAGTACGGTGGTTATTCTTCTTCACGTCCACCGCGCCATGGTAGCCCTGCCGACGCCCCGTGGCGCATCGCCGGCCGTGTGGGGCCAGTCCCACGCCGCCGGGCCCAAAGGGCGTGTGCGACGCGTCGGTTCTCAGCGTCGACGAACTGCCGTTGCAGATGCGCTCCGTCTCGTGGCTATATGGGTATGTGATTTTATACTAAATACAGAGCACCTACCTGGCCTTGCGGCCGCTGATTGACCGTGTCCTAGTTTGGATTGTGCCGTTCTGCCGCACGTTCCAGCTGGTCTGGCTCGTGTGGTTGCTGCTGAACCCCGCCATGGTACGTGTACTCTTCTTACGCAGGCCTCACGTGCTACGTTCTCGCTAGTCCGCCCCTGGGTTCGTCGAAACGAGCCGTGGATCGACGAAGCCTGTCTATGGGCACAGGGCATATACCTGGTGACCCTGCATATGGCCAGGCAGGTCACCCAGCGATGGCCAGGCACATGGTCGAGACGACCCTCACATACTCTGGCGGACGAACTTGAGGTCGAGACCAGCTTGCCTGTGGACCGCGACCGACCCACCGTGCCTGGAGCAATGGTTACGCCCCATGCGACGCCCCTCAGACCCCCGAGAGAGAGCGCCGCGATTGTTTCGTCGGAACATACCCCCGCACCGGCCGCTATGCCGCCGGCAAGGCCCGCTACCTGCGAAGCATCGGCCCCTGTTGTTCCACAGCCCGAGACACTCAAAGCGTCGCCGCCTGGTACGCACGCCCATACACGGCCACGGCGCGACACGGGGCGGAAGGCTCTCCCTCATCAGCAAGATACCCAGAATTCGCCACCTATCCCGGCGTCCATCGCCTCCGGCTCCCCATCGGCCAAGCGGAAGCGCGCCTCACAAGATGAGAGCATTGCTCTTGCCCATATCGAGGCGAGAATCCAGGCGCAGGGCGAGCCGGCTGCCAAGGTGCGGCGCCGAACGCCGACATCGGCGGCACGAGCGTCAAATCGGCGCGTGCCGTCGCAGACATCGTTGCTTCCGCGTCCGCGTCGCGAGACGCCACGCGCCTCGCAGTCCAGCAGGTCCACGATCCAGACACGTGCACAGCGCGCTCGGACCGCCGCCCGTAGCTCGTAGGCTCCACATCCCAGTTGAACTACATACACCTACCTATGAGTTCGTCCACGGCGCTGCCCCTTGTGATGCAGCTCATTGTGGATCGGGATCTAATCAAGGTGCGTCTCGCCGATTGACACAGTCTGGCTGGACGATGGGGCCCATGATGGCGCAAGCGGCCCACGCTACGGCTGCGGTACGCGCTCCGCGCTGACCAACCAGGTTCTGGTCCAGAGTATGGGACGTCCAGACACACAAGCGTATGTATCTGCAGAGAACCTGCCAAACATGCACAAGATTGTGCTGCAGGCGCCAAAGAATGTGAGCCTCACGGAGCTTGCAGCACAACTCGCAGCTGAAACGCACGACGAGATGCCGCCGTACTACCTCTGGCATGAGCAGCCGGAAAACATTCCGACGTGCCTCGCCGTAGCGCCAAATCGCAAGCCAGAGGTGCGCTTGGAGACTAACAACAGTGTCTTAAAGCCATTCTGAACAAATGTACATTGCTGCGAGCCTAGTGAGAGGCAGGGTATCTACTGGAGGAGGCGCTGGATTTCTCGATCGAACGCATCGATGCGGATGGGCATTTCGGCAATGTAGAAGGGATTCTTCATGACATGCTCCGCATAGAGCTCGTATGCGCGCTGGAGCACATCGGACGAGTTGGGATGTGTCGCGTCAGCGAGAAGTACCAGCTTTGTACCTGTCGCGGTCATTTTCACACGGATAAGCAAATTGTCCGCCTCGAGGACCTCAAGCCCCTGACTCTCTTTGCCGGGAGCAGGCGTAATGCGCGAGGCGATCGCGTGGATCCCATGCAGCGTGCCAGCCAAAACGAGGTAGTCATTCGATGACAGATTCACGTCCTTTGGATACTGAAAATACTCGGCCTGGTAGATAAGGCCGCCGGCTTTATTGATGATCCACAGCGACGACATGTCGACCGACGGCGCGCAACGCGCCGCGGTCTGGGACGCCCCAGCCTGGCCTCACGCACGTGGAATCACGTGATTTACAAAGTGCTGCGTTCTTTGCGGCGCTGCTGACGGCGACTCTGCTACGATGCGATCGGATTTGGTAGCGGTGCTGAGCGAGAGCACGCTGCGTGAATACGCAGACGAGTGTACGCTCTTGCTCTCGCGCGCTTTTCCTGAGGAGCAGCGCGTGGACTGGGCGGAGGCACTCAGCAAAGAGGCTGCCCAGGCCGACGAGGCTGCGGACGCGGAGGCTGCCAAACCCAAGGCCCGCGAGGTGGTCACCAAGCTCGTGCAGTCGGCGACCGGTGTCGTCGATGGTACAGATCGCGAGGTCGAGGGCGTGTACAACCTGCTCATGGCGCTGCTTCTGCAGTACTTTGACGAGGATGACGCACAGTTCCAGGATCTAGTCGGCCACCTGGTGCAGGTGGTCGGCGATGCGCAGTCTTCGACGGCCATGGAGCGCAGTGTGATCAAATATCGTGTGCTGGCAAACATCTTCAACATGTTGTCATCCACTAGCGCTCTGCGCCTCGCCGTATTTGAGGCGCTGCTGGCGCTTGCGTCGGTCAACGGCGACATGGACTTTTTGGAAATGGCGCTCAAGTCGCTGCCTACGTGGCTGGCCCAGTGGAATGTGAGTATCGAGCAGAAGAGTGCATGTCTTGGCCGCGTCGCTGAGGCGCTCCAGACTACCGACTGCCGGCTCGAGCATATCGACAAGGCGTACGAGTTTGAGCTGCTGCACCTCCGCTTCCTGTCAGCGGAGCCCTCTCTGCCCCAGGAATTGCGTCATTCCGCGGCCGAAAAGGCGGTCGCGAATGTATTGCGGCTTCCCAAGCTCTTCGAGATGGAAGAGCTGCTCCAGGTGCCCGTTACGATGGAGCTCGGCACGGCGCCTGTGTTGGCGCTGCTTAAGGTGTTTGTCAGCGGCACCCGCGCCGATCTGGAGCAGTGGCTCGCGTCCAGTGAGGGAGCCTCGACGCTGCAGCGCCTCGCACTGGATGAGAACGATCTGCGCCACAAGATGCGCCTGCTCGACCTGGCCTCCCTGTGTGCACAGAGTGTGTCAGCGGAGGTGTCCTACAAAGATATCGCGCAGGTCCTCGACGTGAACGTCGATGACGTCGAGTCGTGGGTAATTGACGTCATCCGCGCAGGCTTGGTCTCCGGCAAGCTATCGCAGGTATCGCAGTCATTCCGAGTGTACCGCTCTACATACCGCACCTTTGACCACGCACAGTGGGCTTCGCTCGAGCAGCGCTTGACACAGTGGCAGTCGAGCATCCAGACGCTGCTTCAGACAATGGAGCAGGCCTGTGCGCCCATGCCACAGGCACTGAAGCCCGACTCGACTAAGGAGGCCTCGGCTGAGGCACCCACCGCCGCTTAGGCGCTAAAAGCGTAGGTCCTGTAAGTGATAAAACTAGGAGAGACTCTTGCCCATGCTGAGGTCAGGCAAGGGTACATACAACTTTCGCTTTGTAAATGCGAGCCACCAGCGGCTCGGCACATTGTCCACGTAGATTTTGTCCAAGAGACGCACGACGGTCTCTTGGCGAGCCTGCACAAGGTACTGACGCAGCGTGTCTGATTCGGCGCGGCTACCGGGAACACCATAGAGCGAGGTCAAAGGGAAGTTTGCATCTCCAGGGAGTGCAAAGTGATCCACAGCATAGGACAGGAGCTGCTTCTGTGCCTCGTGCTTCGACCATGTAGTGGGTGCAGAGGCGATGCGCGTGAGACAGTCGGAAATAAAGAGGATCAGGTAGATGAGTGTCTGGAGTAAGCTAAAAGCACATACGCGGTCTGCAGCACCCTGAATCTCAAAGTTGCGGAAAAGTGAGTTGGCACGGAAGAGATCAATCGCCTCATCTACAATATCGGGACGTGATGGATCGACTGCGTAAGAGATAGCGCCACGCACTCGGAAGAGGGGCAGGGCCCCGTGATCGCGAATGTATAGGGAGCAGAGCGACACCTGCAATCTGCTGTACATTCGGCTCATCATTGTACGAGGAGTGATACGCCGGCATCGTGATGGTCCCTGCGTTCGACGTCCGCGACCGCGGGGCGAGGCCCACGACTGGTATTACGTCAGCCATTCGCACTACCCATCTACCGAGCGCGGGGGGCACCAGCGGCCAGGCGGCCCCGCAGCGCCTCGTACTTGAGGCGTTGCTCCGTCGTGACGCTAGGCTGGACGCGGTCAAATGCATGCAAGAAATGGTGCTGGTAAATACACACGCGCCCCAGTGGTATGTGCTCGTCGTTGATGCGGAGCGGCGACACGATCTTCTCGCGTAGCGCCGTGACAGCGGCTTCGCGTACAAGTGCTGCAAGGTCCGCGCCGCTGTAGCCGTCCGCGCGATGATCGCGCGCAATCTGATCCAGATGAACTGCGTGACGCTCTGCATCGGCATCTGCGGCGGTTGCCAGCGGCGACGCCTTCGTCAGTGTGGTCAGAATGTCCAGGCGCTCATCAGGCGTGGGAAGGTCCACATAGAGCAGGCGGTCCAGGCGCCCCGGGCGGCACATTGCCGGATCAATCATATCAGGCCGATTCGTTGCGGCGATCACATAGGTCTGAACACGCGACTCGAGACCGTCCAGCTCAGTAAGTAGTGTATTAACAACGCGCGCAGAGGATTCCGACTGGGGTCAGCAGGGTATACATACAAGCGTATCGTCACGGCGGGGCACGAGTGCGTCGAGCTCGTCAAAGAAGATGACACACGGTGATGAAGCGCGTGCGCGCGCAAAAACTTGACGCACAGCTTTCTCGCTCTCACCCACATACTTGTTCAGTAGTTCTGGCCCCTTGATGCTGATAAAGTTCGCGCGGCTCTCGTTGGCCACGGCCTTGGCCAGCAGTGTCTTGCCGCAGCCTGGGGGGCCCCACAGTAGCACGCCCGAGCTCGCATTCACGCCTAGAGCGCGGAACAAGTCGGGGCGGCGAATCGGCTGTACCACAGCCATACTGAGCTCTTCGCGGATCTGATGGAGCGCGCCAATGTCGTCCCACGTAACATCAGGAACTGTCGCGAAGCCTTCACGCTTAGACGACGGCTGCACTACCTTGAGGGCTTCGAGAAAGTCTTGGTTGTTGATAGCCAGCTTCGCAAGTTGTGCATCAGGCAAAGGATGAGGGAACCGCTGCAGGAACGTGGCAATCGAGGAGGAGCGCACGGCGACTGGCAGATCTTCGAGGAACTCCGCGGCCATCGTTGCGTGTACTTCAGGCTCAGGCTCAGCTTCAGCTTCAGGCTCCACCTCCGTCTCGGGCGCAGGCTCGGCCGTCGTAGGCGTTGATGCCTCTAATTCACCGGGCGGAGGCACAGCTTCCGGCACAGGTGTATTGCTCGGCTCGTCACATTGCATATCCTGTGACTCGGGATCCTGTAAATGCTGAAAAATGCGCTTCACAGCGATGATACCAGCGGCCGCCGTCAGAGACGTGAGATCCGCACCGACATAGCCTGGCGTGCGCTTTGCCAAGTACCGGAAGTCAAAGTCGCCCGCGAGCTTCAACCGGCTGCACAACACCTGCAAGATTCTGGACGTGAGTAGCTTGAACTTACTGTTCGCGACCGTCCTCGTCTGGGACGCCCATAGCAATTTCGTGGTCGAATCGGCCAGCGCGACGAAGCGCTGGGTCAATCGAGTCAGGTCGATTCGTTGCACCTAGCACCATAACAGGGCGCCCATCGCCTTTTTCCCATGCGAGCTCATCAAGACAGGTGAGCAGCTGTGCAACGATACGGCGCTCCATCTCGCGCTGTGCCGTCTCGCGCTTTGGTGTAATTGCATCAATTTCATCGACAAACAGGATGCAAGGAGCCATAGCCTTGGCCTCTTCAAAGGTGTCCCGCAGAGCCTTTTCTGACTCGCCGGACGTGCCCGACACAACCGACGGTGCGCTAATCGAGAGAAACGGTACACCCAACTCACCAGCGAGTGCGCCTGCAATCATAGTTTTACCGCAGCCGGGCGGACCATGGAAAAGCACGCCGCGAGGCGGTGTCACGCCCGTATGCAAATAGATCTCAGGGTGGCAGAGGGGCATCGCAACAAGTTCGAGCGCCTTTTCGATGGCCACAGCAGCTCCTCCAATATCACGCAAACGAGCCTGTGGGGGTGCATATTTATCTTCGTTCGAGCGGGTCTTTTTTCCGCGCTTGGGGGCGACTTCAGAACCACGAGAGACACGTGCCTTACGCTTGCCGAGCCTGTCCCTCTTATCAGAGTCTCCTGCTGGCATATTATTGTCCTTCTTGTTTTCGGCCCGCGACATGGCCGCTTCAGCCGCTGATCCTGGAGGCGGAGGCGCATTTAGAGAAATGCGCGAGCGCTGCTTGCTCCAGGCGCCAGTGATGGCCGCGTTCATCCCAATCCGAGCACAAGTGGAGACGGAGAGGACGACGCTTTTTTTTCCTGGCGACTGCCACCTCCACTTAGCATGATCGGCTGCGCGACGTACGTGCCCAAAGAGGCACAGTCGCCCGACGACCTGCGGTGGATGCGCGTGGCCCTGGAGATGGCGCAGGAGGCCTTTGATCATGGAGAAGTACCCGTTGGATGTGTTTTTGTACGAGATGGGCGAATCCTTGCGCAGGCACGCAATCGGACTAATGAGCTTATGAACGTACGTGTTGGCTACTGACACAGGCGACGCGGCATGCCGAGCTCGAGGCGATTGATGAGATATTGCGAGAGAGTCCGCCCAAAAATCCACAGTTTGGGCGCGCTCCGCATAGCGGACCAGAGGGAGACAATATCCTGCTCGGGACAACGCTCTATGTTACGATCGAGCCGTGCCTTATGTGCGCTTCGGCGCTGCGCCAAATTGGCATCCAGCGCGTCGTGTTTGGCGCAGGAAATGAACGCTTTGGGGGCAATGGAACGGTGCTCCCGATCCATGCTAGGTACGTCGCGTCGCTCATACCAGCGATACATTGACCTACAACCCACCGTACAAGTCGCAGGGCGGCTACTTGCGCGAGGAAGCCATTATGATCCTCCGCCAATTCTACATGACCGAGAATACCAAAGGTACGTCATCATGCTGACCCAGCGCCCAAACCCAAAACAAAAGCGCGGCGCGTCCTCAAGACGGAAATATATCGTATGTGTTTCTAAGCTCATACCAGCGCCTGGCGTCTCCATGCATGGCTATGCGGCAGAGTCGCAGGATAGCTCATAGAAGTGTCTCGCCCAGAGCCGAGCGAACCAACGAGCAGCCTACAGCCACAGTGTTCTCAGCGGCCACATGGTCCTCGAGAGCCGGGTTCACTTCGACCATGTCCATCGCAACGAGCGCGCCCGTCTCAGCGATGGCCTCGCAAATGTAGTGGCCCTCGCGGAAGGTGAGTCCACCACGTACAGGCGTGCCAGTGCTCGGCGCGACCGTGGGATCCATTGCATCGACATCGAATGACAGGTGGATCGGGCGATCCCGTCGCGACGTGTGGCCGTTGATGTGATCAAGAGCCATCTCCACGACCTTGCCAATGCCGTACTTATCAACATGGTGCATGCTAAAGGCCTTGATGTTCAGGTCCTTGAGGATCTTGCGCTCACCCTCGTCAATGTCACGCAGTCCAATGTACACGAGGCGGTTGGGGCTGTTCACCGACGGATTGGGGATCCAGCTCTTGTACGGTTCCACAAGGCAGCCTTCGAGCGCCAGGGCGAATGACACAGGGCAGCCATGCAGGTTGCCCGAGGGCGTAGTCAGAGGCGTGTTAATGTCAGCGTGCGCGTCGACCCAAATGCACGCCACGTCAGGGTACGCGCGGGCCGTGCCGATCATCGAGCCCGTACCGAGGCTGTGGTCGCCGCCAATCGTAAGCGGCAGCTTGCCGGCCTTGCATTGTTTCTCAACAACCGCGGCCAGCAGCTCGCTCGCCTTCGACACCGAGCGTGGGTTGCGCATCTTGCCCATGTCCGGGTCACTGCCCAGCAGGGCATTGACCGAGTCCCACGAGATCGACGCGTCCTCCTCGACCTCCCAGCCCAGAGTCTGGAGCTGCTCCTTCAGACCAGCCTTGACTAGGGCCTCAGGGCCATGCTCTACACCCTTGCGCGGCTGTCCGCCACTGAACGGGAAGCGAATCAGCACAGTAGATAGGCTCTTTAGATGCTTCGGAACGATCTCCATGACGGCAGGCAATAAATTTTTTGCAGCAGACCCTTTTCACCGACCGCCCTGGGTCACGAGCGACGCACGTGCTCAGATCTTGGCGATCGCGCATCATGGTTTGGTGGGGGGACGGCTCGAGCGCGAGCACAGTGAAGTCGTCCGACGAACCAGAAGCGGACGCAAAAGATCCCACCAAGACGCTTCCAATCATAGTGGACGACGATACGCCTCCCGCATTTCCTGCGCTGGATAGTGCTCAGCGACATCCGGAGGGCCGGACGCAGGCGATGGCCCCGCCACTACACAGACCTTCAGGGATCAGCCGCCTTCGTGCACCACCCCAGCAGGCACCAACAAGTCTTCTTGATGCGCCTGTCGCACGCAAGAAGGTGGTGCTTGAACCAGGGTGCAGCCCGCTCGATTGGGCGCGCTTGAAACAGTCGACGGACCTCCGTGGTGGCGTTTCAACGCTGCTCCGCGTGACGCCTAGCGAGCTCAAAAGGCACAACACCATGGAAGATGCTTGGACAGCTATACAAGGCAAAGTTTACAATATCACGCCGTATATCCGCTTCCATCCTGGCGGCCAAGACACGCTCATGCGCGTGGCCGGCCGCGATGGAACACGGCTGTTCTGTACGTGTACGCAGCTAATCTAGATCTCACGCACGCCTGGGTCAATGTCGATGCCATCATGGATACGGCCATGGTCGGCGTGTATGTGCCGGAGCAATAGGCTTCTTAAAGCCACCTGGCCGTGCCGAATCGGCTGAGCGTGAAGAGGGCCATGGTACTGCAGAAGCCCTCGCGGAAGGGCGTCTCCGCAACCCAATCGCAACCATCCAGGCTCAGCAAGCACTGCGAACCCACTGTGGCCACATTCACCAGGTGGATACGCTCACATTGCGCAGCAGACTCCAACACACATAGCCGCCGCTGGCAGGCATGGGCTGGGAGTGCCGCCTGGTCGTACGAGTCGAAAAAGGAATAGAGGCCAGCACCCAGCACAAGAATATCCTTGCACGCACGGATGTGCAGGCCTACTGCACGGTCGTCCATCGCTGGATCCGGCTCGAAGGACACATCGGTCGCATTCTTGAACCGCTGAGAGTTGTCAACGTCAGGGTACTGTGCATGTGGCTGTACACTGGCCGAGGCGTGCGCAAAGTGGCGGCCCTGGAAATAGGGCGACTCAGTCTGAATCATCGCGAGAAGGACGTTTGAGGCACCCCGCAAGGAGTACTGGTACAAGAGAGCATGTTCACTCGCTGTGCCGTACATCCACACAGGCCCCTGGGACTCGATGAGAATACCGCGGTCACTCAAAACGTTGAGCTGGGCAGGTGCGCCGTCATCCAGCTCATGATCAGCGGTCCATACCCATACATTCTGGAAGTAGCCGCTCGCCTTGGGCGTAATGTGCATACTTAGGAAGCAAGCATGAGGGAGCGCCTCGCATGGCGCATCTCGTGGACACTGGGCAAGTTCCAACTCAGACCCCGCAAAGCCACCCAGGCGAATATGCACGTCAAACATGGCAACTGAGCCCTGAGTGCGCTCATGTATATTCCATTCCAGCACAATGGCCCCTGGCGCCGGACCGCGCGTGCTGAGGATCAAGTCGCACAGCGTCACGTCGCCCACATCGCCAGGCACGCCAACCTGCACGACAGGCCGGGGGTGACTTGCATCTTGGAAGGCGGCACCAGCACCGAAAAAGACGGGTTGCGCCTCGCCGACCAAGCGAGTGCCGGCTGGGATACGGAGGGTGTCTGTGATGACATAGTGTCCATAGGGCACTACGGTGAGCGGGCGACACGTACCATAAATGAGACTCCCCCGATGATGATCCAGCACCGCCTGCATGGCCTGTGTATCATCGGACGTTCCGTCGCCCTTGGCACCTAAACTGCGAAGACTCACCATGTTCTCGCCGCACAGGCGCGCAAACCATGGCTTTTCCTGCCCAAACCAAAATCCATTGTCGTCTACCAGGCACGCAGGCCGCGGCGGCGCCGGACATGCGCCTGCATAGACGGGCCCATCAGGGGTAGAGAAGCGCGTCAACGTGGTCGTGGAGTCTGGCACCACGGCAGGTGTCTTGACCCAGAACGCCACATGGTCATCGTCGGAGGCGGGCGCGAGCCATGTGCGAGAAGGGCCTGAGACAATGGCCTGTACATGCTGCGCATACACATTGTCTAGCACGAGGCGCCCTGGCGCGTCCTTCTCTAGTTGGACGACCGTGTTTGTGCGAGTCACGTCCCAGTCGGACAGGACAAGCGAACCGACGCCCTGCTTCTGCGACTGCGTCGCGAGCATCTGCAAGCCAATGTCGCAGTCGGTGATATGTACATCCATATACGTCCATGCCCAGTTCCAGTGCTGGCATATAGCCGTGTGGCACTGAGAGAAGCGTATATTTCGCACAGTAAACTGCTGGTTGCCGAGCCAAGCACCGTAGCGGCCTCCCTGGAACGACAAGTCCGACATGAATCCGCCGCTTGCATTTTCCATAAAAATCTGGTAAGCCACACATACGTACTCCCTGCTGGGCGGGTGAGCCGATGTGCATGAGAAAGTCGACATGGTGCAATCCGGTCGCCTGGCTCACCTGGTGGTGGCTGGGGTGAGTGAGGCGTGACATACATGCCTGTGCCGCGATCGAACGGCATGTCCGTCAGATCGATCACGAAATGAGACACGGAGCGGAAAAAGTTGTTTTGCGGCGTGTACCAGTTCGACCCATCTGACCGATAAGGATTTTCATCGATCACCGCACTGGGTCAGTACATGATACGAACATGCCCTCGAAATGAGGCAGCGGTCGCAGTACAGGCCGCTCCAAGGGATCGCCGGCGAGATGCGTGAAGTAGAGCGCAATAATGGGTTTCGAAACACGGTATATTCCGGCTCAGGTCAGTAGGAATGCCTACCAGGAAAGTACACGAGCGCAGGTGCCTGTGTACAGCTGTCAGCGTCGCTGTCACAGCGCTCGCCGGACGAAATGGCCGTTTGTATCGCATCTGTATCGTCGTTCACGCCATCTCCCACTGCTCCAAACTCCTTGACATTGCGGAATACAGCATAGTCGCTCCCGCGGAAAGGCGCCTCCCGTCAGCCCAGTGTACGCACTTGGCCCTCGCCGCGACAGCGCTCGAGCCAGGAAGGCATGGTCTATGTGGAGGTAGATGACCTGGCCATTGGCTTGTTGATTCCCCGCGTGCCAGAGTCGCGTGGCTCGTCCTCCTTCCATCACCCCCGATGTCGAATTGGCACGTCGACGTGGGCCCGCTGCTCCGGTACGATACGGTCGATTCGCGTGGTATCTACCATGCATTTGTGCTTCTTGTGACGCAGCATACCGCCGCTACTATGCCGCGCGCTCCGCCCGTGCTGCAGTACGTGCCGCTGGCAGACCAGAAGCCGACAGGTCCGCCAATGCAAACACGCGGACTGCAACTGTGGGTATATGGGGACGAAGCAAACAGGGCTCATGTATTTTGGCGTTTCAAGATTGAGATCCAGATGCTTAGGGTGCCTCAGTCAGTGGCCTACACGGTTGTCGGTGCGACGGACCTCGTTGACTTCCACGTGCCCGCATACCACCAAAACTTCCGCTGGGCCACCTATTCATGCGCTGGATTTAGCGCCAGTGTAAAGCCGGATGACTTCAACGGCCCGGATCCTATGTGGAACGACCTGCTGATTGAGCACGCCAAGAACCCCTTCCACGCGTTGGTGGGTGGCGGCGATCAAAGTACGTGTCTATTCACTCACCCAAGTCTACAATGACCAGGTCGCCAAGCAGGAAGGAATTCAGCAGAACATATTTATGGCAAAGAAAGAGACAGCTGAGGGCGAGGAGATTCCCCTGGATCCTCGTTACAAGCAAGTCATTGACCGGTTCCTGTTCACGAATTACGTCAAGTGTTTTGGATCGGGTGCGATGGCGCGCGCCTTTTCGCGCATTCCCATGGTCAACATGCTCGATGACCATGACCTGATCGATGGTTTCGGCACATACGCTGAGGACCTGATGCAGTCGCCCTTGTTCAAGCTGATCGGCTCGCGTGGCTACTTCTTCTACCTGTTGTTCCAACAGTTTATGAACGACGAGGTGGATGGCGTGCTCAACGAGAACACGACGAATCCGAACCCAACGCAGTTCAGGTCGCTGATCATCGGTGGGCCCGGCTCGTACATTGCCTTCCCCACGCACTCATTCCTTACTTGGATGGGTCCGAAGCAGCATTTGCTGCTGGTTGACTGTCGTGCGCAGCGCAAGATGGATCAGGTGTGTGCGGAAGACACGTACGAGCGGGTGCTTGAGGCATGCATGAACCTGCCTGAGACGGTGCGCCACCTGATCATCCAGCTGGGCGTGCCCATTGCCTACCCCCGCATGGTGTTTTTGGAGAAGATGCTCACAAATCGGTTTAATCCTTTTGTGAAGGTGGCCAAGACCGCCTCGCCTGGGTTTACCAACAGTACGTGCCAGTGACTCACCGCAGACTTTGACGGCAGTGTGGAGATCCTGGACGACTTGAACGATCACTGGTGCTCTCAGCATCACAAGAAGGAGCGCAACCAGTTCATCGAGCAGACGCAGACACTGGCCCAGGAGAAGAAGATGCGCATCACTTTCTTGAGCGGAGATGTGCACGCAGCCGGCTGCGGCGTCTTTAGCTCGGAAACCGACATTCGACCCGAGCAGGACTACAAGTACGCGCTGGCCCTGATCACGAGCGCCATTGTGAATGCGCCGCCGCCGCCTGCGGTGATTAAAGTCACGAACAAGCTGGCAACGAAGCAACACCGCTCGCTGCATTACCTCGGCACGCGTGAGACAATGCTCCCTCTCTTTGAGTTTGACCTGAACGACAAGCCCAACAAGCAGAAGTATATTATGGGGGCCCGCAACTGGTGCACAGCGGACTTTGATGAATCGACGAATGAGATCTTGTTCCACTTGCGCGTGGAGAAAAAGCAGGGATCCGGCCGCGCGAAGGAATACTCAGTGAAAGCACCTGCGCCTCTATTCTAATGGCATGTGTCGTATAAATTGTATGTAGCTCATGGCATATGCATCAGGTCCAGAATTCCTCAAGACGCGGTGTCCCTCGCGCCTTTTTAGGGGCGCGCGAAGGCGACGGCAGCGGCCGTTTTGGACTGCGTGATGCTGGGCGGTCCCGCGGCGGTGTCGCCTTTTCCACCTTGACGGGAGATATGGGTGCAGAAGGGGTCTGTTTCGAAAAGAACGCTTCGAGCCCATCGTGGCGCAAAGCCACTGGATAGATCAGGCTTTCCGATGAATAGCCTACGGTGCCAACCTCTGGTGGGACCGCGTAGCAGTCGAGACAGCCGTCGTACGGTTGTAACAGGGAGGCCATGCGCTGAAACTCACGCGCGTGGAGCCATTGATGCATCGACTGAGCTGTAGGAAGAATCACGGGCATGCGGTCATGCAAAAAGCTAAGCTGCTTGTTGGACGTGGTCGTAACGATCGTAAAGGCACGCTGTCCTTGGTCCTCGACCCACAGGCCGGCCATAGGCATGAGCTGGTGTGTGGAGCCTTCAACAGCTGGGCGCCCACGCCCTTGAGCAGACATGCCAACAAAGTGGGCGACACGCTTCGATCGAGACATCGGCACCTTTTCCCATTCAAAGAAACCTTGGCAGAAGACAATGCAGCGCTGGGTCGCCGCAAGGCGATGCCATGCAGAGGTGGGCCGCACGATCGTATCGTCACGCGAATTGATAATTAGGGGCCCGCGCATCTCTGGAGACGCAGATGAGAGCACTGCATTGTGTCGGAGGCCCCATTTCATGGTCTCCAGCGCCACTGAGAAGCCATCCTTCGAATCTGTAGCGCGTACGACGGGGTACACTGTGCCGGGCGCCACATTATAGGTGGGATCGTACTCGAATGCATTTTCATGTGCTGTGAGGTGCTCGTCTACAAGGAGATCGTCCACCGTATCGTAAAACGCCTGCGGCGGGAGCCCATTCGCAAAGCGACCACACATAGCTGTCAATCGTGCGAGGGGACCAGGGATGACAATGTGGAGAAATGGGTCAAATACCACTGCGCGACTGACTTGCCGCCACCTACGATGGGCGCCAAACCATCGTCAGAAGCTGCTCCCGAAGATACCTTTGTGGATTACTATGAGCTTTTAGAGGTTGAACAGACCGACTCGGCGGATGCTATCCGCAAGTCCTATCGGAGACTAGCTCTCCGCATGCATCCTGACAAAAATCCGGGGCAGGAAGAAGAAGCGAAGAAACGCTTTGTCAAGCTGCAGGAGGCGTACGAAGTCTTAAGCGACGAGCAGGAGCGCGCATGGTATGATCAAAACCGTGAACGTCTGATACATGGTATTGAGGAAGAAGAAGACGACGACGATGTGGACGCCAAGTTCCAGCTCTTCCGATCTGGTGGCGCAGCTCCGAAAGCTGCGACAATGGCAGCTGGTGTAGGTGTGTCGCACCTGCTGCGCTTCTACGCGCCCTCTTTGGCGAAGGACTTTAGCGATTCTTCTACCTCTTTCTTCGGCACGTACCGCCGCCTCTTCGAGCGCCTGGCCGAAGAGGATATGGTCGCTGCTCCTTATCCAGGCGAGACACACACGGGCGATCTTGCCGCTCCATGGCGGGACGATCAGAGAATGTATCCCTCTTTCGGACATCCCACTACGGATTATACCTCAGGAACCGAGCCAGTACGTCTTTTCTATCAGTTCTGGACCCAATTTTCTAGTCGTAAGAGCTTTGCATGGAAGGACCAACATGACCTCCGGGACGCGCCTGACCGTCGTGTGAAGCGCTTGATGGAAAAGGATAACAAGCGCGCACGCGATGCCGCACGAAAAGAGTACAATGACGCGATCCGTGGCCTCGCATCCTTTATCCGCCGCCGTGACCCGCGTCACAAAGCATTCCAGGCGCAGCAGCAGGCCGGAGTGAGTGCCGCTGCGCAGGCAGAACGCGAAGAGTGGCGGCGTGCAGAGGCAGCCAAGCGCCAGGAGGAAAAACGTGCGCAGGCGGCCTCTTTCCGTGCTCAGAGCTGGCAGATGGCCGAGGCGCCCACTACCGAATGGGACGACTTTGGCAGTGGTGAGGAGCTGGACGCCCAGGCACAAGAGGACGATGAAGGCGATCTAAGTGACGACTCCCTTGAAGGGGACGAGCCTTTCTGGGACTGTGTTGCATGCAACAAGCGCTTCCAATCGGAGGCTGCATGGTCGAATCATGAGAGAAGTAAAAAGCACAAGAAGGAGGTGCAGCGGCTCAAGCGCGAGATGCTCGAAGACGACTTGGCTCTCAAGGATATTACCCAGGATACGGCCGCCTTGAAAGTGAGCGACCAAGGGCTGGTCCCTGAGCAAGCGGTTGATGCAGAACCCACGCACGCGGCTAATGTCGACGAAGAAAGCTCAAGGAAAAAGGACAAGAAGCGCAAAAAGCAAGCGAAGAAAATGCAGGCAGCCATGGAAGATACTCTTCGATCTGATGCAGGGGCTTCGAGCAGCTCTGAAATTTCATTCCCCCACGAGTCCCACTCCCAACATGAGATGCGTCTGCAAAAGATCTACGAGATTCTCCCTCACCTGCGCGATCTCCCATCGTATGCAAAACGTCCACCTGGCTCCTTCGATATCTTTGGCTATGGCTCCATCATCTTCAAGCCGCCTCCTCATGTGATTAGCTACACCCCTGGCTACATCCAAGGCTTTGTCCGCCGCTTTGCGCAGCACTCGGTGGACCACCGCGGCACACCAGAGCGACCCGGTCGTGTGGTGACACTCGTATCCGCAGATCACTGGCACAGCTTGCCTGGTGCCGACGATGCGCCGGAAGGTGACATTGTCTGGGGCATCAGCTATACCATTGACCCGGCGCATGCGGACGAGGTGCGAGCCTACCTGGACGATCGCGAGAAGAACGGTTATACACCCATGTGGGCACCGATCCTCGGATACTATGGCACGTCAGAGGAACCACAAGTACTTGTGCCGGAAGCCCTGGTGTATGTGGGTCTGCCCGACAATGAAGCATTTGTCGGTCCACAGCCGCTGGACGAGCTGGCGGAACGCATTCACACATGCCACGGGCCAAGTGGCCCCAACCACGAGTACTTACTCCGGCTGGCGGAGGCAGTGCGGATTCTCACACCAGAGAGTAAAGACAACCACCTATTTTCCTTGGAAGAAAAGGTCCTTGCGCTCAAGGCGCAGGAAGAGCCCTTAGCTTCCAGAAAACCGCGCCGGAAACCCAAGGCCAAGCCACCGTCAGGTACGGAAGTGTGCAACCAGTGCCATGCATCATTCCCTTCGCGGTCTAAGCTATTCCAGCATGTGCACGAGCAAGGACATGCTCTTGCGAGTGGCCACGGTGCACGCGGAAAAAAGTAGAGTATATCTACCTAGAAGTCTGGGATAAAGCTTTTTTGTACAAGGCCACCGCTTTAGGAACCGTGGAGGGATCCAGGCCGTGCATTGCCTCGTTTTTCGCGTGGGTATAACAGTCGATGAGCTGACTGTGGGCCCCTTGCTGATCAAAGAAAGTGAGAACATCGACGAGCAGAGCTGTGTCATTCCAGTGCACATTGGGCTTGGCCACTGGGTGCACCTCTGCGTCAGCGAGGGATCGGAACGGAACACCCATGTATGTGCCGAGCAGGAAGCAAATGTCCTGCACACAGGTGCGCGGCTGACCCATTTGAAGTGTCCACACAAGCGTTTTCAGAGCTGTTTCGTCCAACAGGGGCGATGCGCCGCGGCGTAGCGACATGGCGATATCATCTTGCCAGCGCCGCCATATTTCGCGTACGAGCCCTTGCTTTTTGGACATGGGCATGCGGCATAAGCCAAGGTCGCGAAGGAGCGACGTGTACATCGGCACAGTGGCAAAGTGCTTGCGGGGCAAGCGTGGCGTGTCGTGCTGAGCGAGGGGGTATCCATTCGGGCAAAGATGATCGAACACCTCTAAAGCCTCTTCATAGCGCCCAAGGGCGCACAACAGGGTCATGTAGTGGCGGAAAGCTGTAGCGATAGACGCTGGATCCTTTTCCAGCTCGTGGAGCACGCGCTGCTGTGCCGCCTGGTGGGGCGAGAGGGCATCGGGCATGGCCGTTTGAGCAGCTGCCTCCTGATGCAGCTGCTCGAGACCCTCATACAATTTAGACAGGCGTTCGTTCCATGATGGCAGGCACAGCGTGTCGTGCAGGCTCGCACGAGCCTGTTCACTCAGGGCCTGGAAGAAACCCGCATACGTTCGCGCGGTCGGCCGGATGCCTTGACGTTTCATCTCACAGAATAAGTGCCATGCCGCCGTAGGGCTAGCTGCGCGAATAGCAAGCAAAATAACATGATTCCAAGCCGCTGCACCGTGCTGGGGTATGAAGGACGTCCGGCTCTTGTGGTGGAAGCGAATTCGACGTGCGAGGGTGCGCCACTCAGTCATGCGCTCCATCAAGACTGCCTCCGACTTTTTGAAGCGCGCCATTGCATCCGGTTCTTGATGCACGATGTTCGAGATGCGTTTCGACGTGGCGAACATGTGCTGTCGCAGCGTATCAGGGTGCAGCACCGCTGCCTTGGATTTGCGTTCCACACGGACATCTGTGCGAAAAGCGCCACCCCTTCGACGCTGCATATTACGGAAATTAACTACGCTCTTCGGCGGCTCGGATTTCGTGCTGGCATGCCTCTCAAAGAGGCGCGGCAGCGCTAGCCGCCACCATGGGCGTGCGCTCATGATGAGAACCAATCACCCAGGGTGGAGCCCAAGCTGTGCTGACTAATGTTGTAAGCCAGCGGCCCCGTCTCGCCGCGGCCGCTGCCTTTCTACTTCCCTTGTGATCTGCGGAATGGCGACGCACCGTGACGCGAAGAACCCGACCTTCTCGTATGTCGAGCCTCTGCCTTGGCCCAAGGATGTACCTAAGGTAGACGAGGTCGGTACAACGTCGGCGCCGCTCAAGTCGATCGCGTTTTTCTTTGGGCAGTTTTGCAAGCTGTACAACGACGACTTTATGCTGTGCAAGAACGAGAACCGCGACCCCGAGCACTGCCTTCTGGAGGGACGAAGAGTCACGCGCTGTGCGCAGGACCTGTATGTGGACGGTTCTTACCTCAGAATCCAGAAGATCGGCGAAAAGTGCGGCAAGGAATGGGACGCACACTGGGAGTGCCTGGAGATGAACAACCAAGTGCGTAGACTACGAGGCGGCTGACCCCCCAGGAGTACATGCCGTGCCGGAAATTCGAGCGCCCGCTCAACAAGTGTGTGCTGGAGCAGCTGGTATGTGGAATGCGATTGACCTCAGAACCTGGCGAAGCGCATTCCTGGCTCGCCCGAGGGCAAGCCCCAAATTCACGAGAAGGAGAACCCCGTGGTTTCACGGCTGCAGAAGTAGTTTGCCTTTTCTATAGGCGCCCATTCTCTGATATACACTACACAGGTGGTCCCTCTTCCATCACATCTAGCTCATCTTCTAGCGACGGCTCTTGCACAACAGGCAGTCCCGGCGCATCTGGGTAAGGATGAGATACATACCTTGCGAATCCACTCGGAATCCCACATAGAGCACAGATCCGTCCTGCAGACCGCATGCAGAGCATAGGGGCGTGCCGTCCTCGGCACGAGCCGACGCGTCCGCGCGGCTGGATAAGGTCACAAAGGTCTGATCAATTTTCTCATACAGCTCAAAATCGCCAGGCTGCGTCTCCGAGAATGGACGCGCAAGCACGTCGTCCAAAGGCTGGTTCGAGGCAATCAACGCCTCTCTTATTTGTTGGATCAACGCACCCACACTCGTGACCGCGGGCACAACCTGAACACAGAGTGTGGTCTTGCTAAACTTGACGAACAGAGAAATCTCGTCCTCTCGCTTTGTATAAATACAACAAGGCAAGCACGCACCATGGTAGCCACTGGGCCGATGCAGCTCGGCCGTCAATGTCCGTCCGACAGGTGGAGGCAAGGCAGTGGAACTACGTTGGGAGAGTCGCCGCCTGCATCATTGGTAGATACTATCGGATTCCGACCCTGACACATCAGATGGCGTGTAGCCACTGATGCTATCACTACCGAGGGCGCCACGATTGCCTAGTGTGTACTGCAAAGAACTTGCATTCGAGGCGGTTCGTCGAGCATACGGCGACGACGGCGGCAGTGTGGCAGCCTGTCCAAAGCCCTTGTCCACAAACAGTCCCAACGAAGACGTGGTCTCTGACCGCGCCGACGTAGTATCACTGGCAGCACTTGTAGGCAGCCGCTCTTCATACATAACCCATTGGGAGCCGCGTGACAGAGGCGGTCCAGCAGATTTGGGGGCACCGAGGGCCCGCATGTTCGTGATAGGAGCCAGGCCTGGCTTAGGCTCTTTGGAGTGGACCTCAGAAAGAGACGCGGAAGGAAGGCGTGGTGTGCGTCGCAGTGTAGCATCCCAGAGCCAGTCGCTCTGTTCCTCTGGCGCGACACGAGGGGCAGCCCATGCTGAGGAGCGGGTGGTGTCGCTTGGCTTCTTTTGCCTCTCCATCTCAAATCGAATTTGAGTCATTTCGACCTCGCGGCGAGCTAACTCTTTCTCACGACGCGCCAGCTCGTCATGACGCTTCTCCAACTCAGTCGCCTGTGATCCTTGAACCTGCAGGCCTGTGGCCTCGGAATTCCCGACGCGCTTGGGTAGATGAGGCGACTTGGCTGCAAGGTTCGGAGATGCCATGGGCGTCGTCTCAGATATTGGCGCAGTGCTCTCCTCTTGTGCACGAGCGCGGAGGGCCGGCTGAGATGCGACCGTCCGCAGATGCGGTTTGTGGGGGACGGAGGCAGGTGCTGGAAAGGCACCTTCCCCCACCGGCGGGGATTTGTGAAAAGCTGAATTTTTTGGCTTGCGGCGAAAAATGCGGGGAGTCAGGCGATGGACGAGTGACTGTGCATTGTCCGACTTGACGCTAGAACGCGTGCTCTTTGCGCGACGGCGCTGTGCACGTGGATCGGAATCCGGACTGCCGACTTGCCGATCATGCTCTTCGAGGGCCTCCATTGTCAAAGGAGCATAAGCAGGTGACCCTGGAGGAAGACCAGCGGCAGGCATCGTCGGAGTTAGGCCATCAAAGGGTCCTTGAGTCAGCGCTGAAGGAGCTAACATCGGGGACGGCTTGGACCGAGACACCACAAGAGGAGACGCTTTCGCATGCGGGCTGGCGCCTGGTGAAAAAGGTCGAGATGCCTCTGCCATGGGCGAGGCTGTGCGCGAACGGGGTGTTCCCGCGCGGCTGCTGACCGGTCGCATGGACGGAGAGGGCACTAGAGGCGACTTGGCTCGCGATAGATGCGGTGACCGGAGATACGCATCCTCTGGCAACGGAGAAGCCACTGGGACATTATCATTTACAAGTGGGGGGCCGAATACACGTATAGGCTCGAGCGTTCCGGTTCTTGTAGTCCGCTCTTTAGGTATACTACCCAGGAGAGGTGTGCCTTGGGGTGGCATTTCTGGCTCAAGAGGCGGGGCGTCCCCTTCAACACACTGGGTGGCGAGGCCCACTGCTGGATTATGTTGGGTTTCGATCTGGTACAGATACACACGCGCCTTGCCTTGGGCATCGAGTCGCGCCAACTCTGTCCTAAGACCCGCGAGTTCACGTAAGAGATCCTCGTCAACCAAGCGGCGCGTTGAGCGCCGTGTGCTTGTTGATGAATCCGTGCCTGTCAGACTCTCCGAGGATTGTTGGCCGGGCGACTCCATCATGTGATGGTTTCTTGAACGCCGCGGCGTTTCGGGAAAATTGTGTTGACGAGGCGGTGTGCGCAGGTGGTGCGTACGAGACCGGACTTCTGCTTCCTCACCGGGCCAGCCATGTGTTTCCCATTGCGGAATCCAGGTGCCCCATGCTTTGGCCACGTACGCTGAACTCACACAGAGATGGGCACAAAGGCGGCCCTGCCGGACCTGGGCAAGCTGACGAAGCGCCGCAATCACGCCACGAAGTTCGGCGCGTCGCACAAGCGCTGTAGTAGTGAGTGGTGTGCGTCGGGCCATATGGGGTGGCATACGGTCCTCGCCACCGAGAATGTGCGCTGAGTTCAACATGCTAAAAGGACCACCGAACATCCCATAGGCAATACTGGAGCCGCTCGGATCTGCGGCAGTGGCAACAAAGAGGGCCTGCACAGATCCTGAACAGCTGTGATCCGACATATACGGTGACGAAAATTGCTGGAACACACTCGACTGCATATCGTCCGTCTCTGCATGGTCGTGCTCGGTGTCAGATGGTATCATTGGCGGCGACATGGAATCAGAGTCAGAGCCAGGAGTGGGCAAAGCATAAAACTCATCATAGTCATATGCTGGCTGCTGGATGCGTGACCATGCCTGGGTATCCTGATCCAATGGTAGCCGCACCTCAGGGCGTGCGCGGGGTTGCGCTATGTGGGGTAGGCGATGGCCGGCCTCGCCGCGCAGCGGTGCGCCTCCATCCCGTTCTGTACCATGTACCCAGTTCGCAATCGCTTCCTTTCTCGATAAAGTAGGGCTCCATCGCCTAGGCGCCCGCCTTTGCTCAGAGGCAGCCATGGCGACAGATTAACGATCGTCGACCTTGGGCCAGAAGATCTTTACTCACGTGATAACAAAAGTTTGGGGCAGGGCACTGCCAAGGCAGCTGGCGCGTGCGAGGTGGGGAAGCTATTTATATGCCGCCGAACGACACGGCCTTCTCGAAGAGGTACTCGTAAATACCTGTAGGGCCACCCTCGCGGCCGAAACCGCTTTCAAGCACGCCACCGAAAGGCATAGTGCTAGACGAGATGAGGCCTGTATTCACGCCCACCATGCCGACATGGAGTGCTTCAGCGACACGGAAGCACCGTTGAATGTCCCGACTGAAAAAATAGCCAGCTAGGCCCACACGGACATCATTAGCTGCACGGATCACTTCCTCTTCGCTGCCGAACTTGTATACCACCGCCACAGGACCGAACGTCTCCTCTTCATCAGTCGGAGGGTGCGAGTTCGGCGCTGCCAGCACAACAGTGGGCTCAAAGAAGAGGCCCTCACCCTTGTGACCGCCGACCAACACATGGGAGCCCGCCTTCTCCATGGCAGACACATGATCGAAGGCCTTTTGCTGACCAGCTTCGTTTACCAGCGGCCCAATGTTCACACCCGGCTCCAGACCGTAGCCCACACGCAGCTCGCGCACCTTAGCGGCGAACTTCTCCACGAATTCATCGTACACACGCTCGTGCACAAAGAGTCGATTGAGAGAGATGCAAGTCTGGCCTGCACAGCGGAACTTGCAAGCCATGGCATTCTCCACAGCGGCGTCCACATCGGCATCGTCAAACACAATGAAAGGTGCATTGCCACCCAGCTCCATGGACACTTTCTTCAATGTAGCGGCCGACTGACTCATGAGTAACTTTCCGACACGCGTGCTGCCCGTGAAGGAGATCTTGTCCACCTGGGTACTCTCACACAAGGTCTTGCCCATGGCTTGCTCGTTCTTGCCCTTCGAAGAGACAAGCACATTCACAACACCCTTGGGAATTCCAACTTCTTCGGCCAAATGAGCCATAGCTAGCGCACTTAGGGGGGACTCGTGCGGAGCCTTGACGACAGTTGTGCATCCAGCGCCTAGGGCGGGAGCCACCTTGCGAGCAATCATCGCGAGAGGAAAGTTCCATGGGGCAATAAGTCCCGCTACACCGATTGGCTGCCGGAATACCACTGTGCGAACACTGCTTTGAGGGGAGGGAGTCGTGTAACCTTGGATACGGAGCGCCTCCTCAGCAAACCATTGGATGTACGAGTTGGCATAGTTTACCTCACCCATAGCATCCGTCAAGCATTTGCCGTTCTCGGCCACAATGATCTGCGCAAGATCTTCAGCATTTTCTCGGATTTTATGATAGAGAGCCATCAACATGTCGTGACGCACATGCGATGTAGTCTTCGACCAGGACGGAAATGCAGCGCTGGCTGCGTCAATGGCCACCTGCGTATCGTCGGCGCCCTGGTCAACCACGTCCGCCAGGACCTCGGTCGTAGCCTTGTCTAGATATGTTAGTATCCTACACGTACTGTACACCGGAAGAGTATCTCCATTAAGAGCAGCGACCCATTCTCCGTTGATATAGGACTGCGACCGCATCAATTTTGCATTCTTCAACTAGGTAGGTTAGTAGCATGAAGGACGGACCTCAATTTTGCCGCGACCACTCTTCGCTAGGCCCTGCGGCATATTTTGAAACGCGCGCAGGGTCTTTGAAGTAGTGGAAAAACATCGCATCGAATTACCAAGGCGAACACGCTGCGCCGTGCTAAACATTATGGAAGTAGGGGCAGAGGCAAGTCCCGACAAACCCTATTTGCGCCGTGCACGGACTTATAGGAATTATATGGAGGTCCGGGAGTAGTCCGGCTCTGTCATATCGCGCTTGCAGGTGGGGCACAAACGACGCGTACCCATAAGCCAGCCATCGCTAATGTCAGTAGACAATACGCACATTTCTTGTTGGTGGTATATATGTCCACAGGGTAGCACCCGTACTATATCGCTGAGTGTAAATACATGCGCTGGCAACGAACCCTTCAGCGAAATCAACAAGGCAAATAGGGCATTCATCTTGGAGGAACCAACGCGAGCGCTGTGTCGTATGTTCCATCGATGGATGCTCTGAAGAGAGCGTATCGTATTCAGCTTGTTCCATATGTCTTATGAGGGCATCCCGTTCGTCATGCTGGCGTGAAAACAGCTGGGCCAGCCATGCGTATAATGCATCAACTGCTTGCATACCTCTCAGGATCATATCCGAGGAAGGTGCTCCCGGAACATCCTCGGGTTTGACAGGGACCCATGCGCAATTGGGATGCCATTGAAAGCACGGTAAAGAACGCACAGCATGCAGAGATGCTCGATCACGATAGCGCTTGATGAGCGCTCGAACATGGTGTGATACAAAAGCAAACAGTGCAAACAAGGAAGGAAGCAAGAAAAAGGCCATGCCTAGGTCCAGCCACGGCGAATCGGAGACGCTAGCATCGAGGAAGAGTCCTACACGTACGCCATGGCGGTGGCTGGGCAGGTGGCCTTGCTCAGCTTGGTTGATATATTCCATCAAGTCCAGATAGCTGCTTCGAATAACGAAACACGATGGAATGACGATATCCTTGGCATCGCCATCGGGGTACATTGTGATGGGTCGGGTGGTCGGTTCCATATCGTCTTCCTCCCATTCGCGAAGGTTCATGGTCGGCGCAAATGAATCGTGCGAGTGGATTGCATCACCTACAATGACGGCTTGAGCACCCATTTGTTGGGCTGTGCGCATCTTCTCCTCGAATGAGCATCCTCCACGCTCGACTAAGGCAATCCAATCCGACGGCGGGCGCTTTGGTCCACGGCTATGGGACCACACTCGTTGCAAGAAGGATGAGGGAAATTCGGAGCTTTGCGAACCAAGGGCATGTGCCTCCTCCGGACACCCTGTATTGCGGCGATGGGATTGCGAGTTATTATACAGAAATTTCTGAATGGGTATCATAGTGCCCCATAGGCCATCCTCATCGACCTTATCAAGTCCAAAGGCAGCTGGGCGAGCTGAAAAGGACTGATCCGCATCAGGGACCACCACCTTGTTGCCTGGCCATTGGGTACGACGTTGCATCTGGTCATTGAGAGCCGAGGTCATGGAAGCCTGACTCGACAATACATCACTTCCCGACGAAATAGACCAGCTCGTATGCGAGGGCGTTTGCGTTTGAGATGCAGAAACCGCAGGCCAGAAAGCAAATGTTACATATAGTGGTATCACCCATGCATTGGCGCTACGCCACCACATGTCATGCATTGGCACAAAATAGTGTTATGACAACCCGATCTAGTGTCGGATCGGGGCCCGGGCCACGGGTAGAGATGAAATTGAGATGAACATTCTCGGCATTATCTTTACTATGACGAAAAGTGACGCATGTGTATGTATGAGACATCACTGCGGGGGTGCCAGCGTAGAAATAGGTGGCTGAATCTGTACCGGTGGTGCAGGGACATCCGGTGAGTCGCTCGCCATGGGAATAGCCAAAGCATTGTCCGTAGAATCCTTCGCGCTGGGCGGCACCACGACAGTGTCATCTTTGGCCGGAAGAGCAGGAGCATCCTCTGGTTGCTCAGAATCACGAGGTCGTTCACTGCTCTCCTGCTGCTGAGCGGAGCTATTAGCCACAGCAGCCGCCGAGCTCTTGTCTTGCTCGTTTGACGGTGCACTGGTGTCGTGCGGCTCATCCGAATCATCGAGTTTGAGTCTCTGCTTCTCGTTGCGCACACGGCGAATAATCTCTTCACCTTCGGGAGTATTCCACGGGCCTGCATCCGACATAAGACAGCCACCAGGGCACTGACAAGAGCCACCTACAATCGAAGGAATGTTTTCGGTGGGAATCTGCTTGGACAGTTCTGTCAGGAAATTGGACCCAAGAATCTGGATCTTTTCTCGAGTAACAGGATCCAGCCAGCTTTTCACGACTGACCACACTGTAGTGAAAATGTAAGGTGCATTGATAATGTAGAAACGGCCCATTGTCTCAGGGTAGTAAAACTGTCCAATCTTACTGGCCTGTTGGACATAGGACGATACCCTCCAGAACTGCGCTATGCCCACATTCTTAAGATCCATAATTGTGCAGCTCGTTTCGATCAGCTTGTTGCTCATTTCTGAACACACAGGCAGGCGTTCACGCTGGCACTTCTCATATTCATATACAAGTTGCTGAATTAGGCGCTCGGGGGTTGTAACTTTAAAAAGCTTGTTCAAATCCAAATGGGTCAGCTGCTCCACGTAGACAGGACGCCCGTCCTTGTCGGTTTTGTGGTAGAACTGTGGGTACAGCTCGTTGACGGCCTCCTTCTCAGGGAATGTGAACGTCTCATAGAGCTCGTCCACCTTGTACTCGCGTCGCCATTTTTCCGCTTCCATCATCATACCATTAGCCGCATGGTAATCCCACTTGCGGGCACGCAGAAACCGGCACACTGGACATATCAGTGAAGAGACACTTACTGCAAGCGTCATCGTGACGATCAGCCGCATAATACCCTTTGGCCTTAAGCTGCCGGGTCAGTCTCATTGTACTCACATCTTCACGCAGCTTGTACACCATATGCTGTTGCTTGGGATCGAGATGGCCGGGATGACCATTGCTAGCATTTGCGGAAACCATAGTGGAAAAATTGGCTAGTCCTTCAAATAGTATCTGCACTAAACTGGAGTTCGAGTCAGCTTTTGTTGCACATAGGAGCACATACCTTTAAGTTCTTTAACAGAATGTTGTATTCGACTGCAGATTCGTCTTTGGCACAAGAAGCGCTTCTATGCAGACGAGTCCTATTGTCAAATTTGGACGGGAGCACCGTTCGCCGTCGGCCGGTGTCCCAGCCAAATATTAAGCGCCCGCGCACACGATCGCTCACGTGATACCGGTTTCCCTGTAGCGCACGCTTCCAGGTCGCTGCTGTCCAGACCACACCTACATTATGAATATTCGCCAAGCCACGGTGCGTGTCCGTCGCATTTGTCTAATGCACACAGGTCGATGACTTGCTGGGGATGCAGAAATGCAACCTGCATAACCTTCCGGAAAACTATACCATGCGTTATTGTGAGTACAGCCCACATTGACCACCAGACTTTTACCACGAACTGACGTGGCCGCAACTGTCATACGTAGCCGAGGACGAGAAAGGGAATATTGTCGGGTATATTCTTGGGAAAATGTACGCTTGCTTTATTGACATGGAGGGATGAAGAGCCTGAAAATGGGATCCCCAACGGCCACGTCACCAGCATTTCGGTCCTAAGATCTCACCGCCGCCTTGGTCTTGCCAATAAGCTTATGAGCCTAAGTCGTACGTGCATGGATTTTAATATGATCAGAAACAGCCATGCGGGATGTATTCGGTGCCAAATATGTTTCTCTGCATGTGCGCGAATCGAATCGTGCTGCTATCTCTCTCTACACGAAAACGCTAGGCTTTGAAGTTCATGGCGTTGAACCTAAGTACTACGCGGATGGCGAGAACGCATTGGCAATGCGCCTCACCTTGGCTTGAATAGCCAGAGGGACTATCACTTTTATTGTCCTATATGTACATTTCTAGGAACAAAGTAACCACAGTTTTATCCATACCTGTCTGTGAACCAAGTTAGGCATAAAATCAGGTTCACAAAAGACGCCGCTTACTGTCGTACTCCCAATAGTCTCTGTCCCAATCATTGGCATTCGCCTTGAAGCAGTATTGACAAACAACAAGACTTCCAATGACAGCGACAATGCATACCACAAGAATGATCCACGCAACAGTACGGTAAATAGGAGCTTCCCATGCATGATCGCCAGAATAGGCGGGCTCCGGTGCAGTTTTATTTTTGGGAGTGTGGTGTCCATAGAGATCCGGGAAGCTCGTGTTAAAGTCTCTCAAAAAAAGGAAGTCCATCGACGTCGCATACATGTCATAATCCTGATGCGACACACGGGAGACATAGTTGAGTGAGTGGTTGGATGGCCATCCGCCTGGCATTTGTGCTAGCGCTAGTGCGAAGTCCGATCCTCGATGCAAATGGTTATAACCCTGATATTGAGCTTGACAATGAGTATCACCCGCACCATTGTCAAGGAGACCTAGTGCATATTGAACATGACGCCAGCGGTACAGCGCCAAAGTGTCGGCCATATTTGCTAGCACACGCGACCTTCCATACTTGGTAATTTTCGATGTATTACCTCCCAAACCATATGGCCAAGTATCAATGTCAGCCGTACAATCTTCACCATTCAAATTCGTTGGGCCCCAATTAGGGCGTTGCGTGTCCGTACTGTTGGTCAACCACGTCCATGAACCTGGGTTCCCGATCCAGAATTTAACATTAGATTCATATCGCCGCTGTTTTCGTAGCAAGGCATATCGCATTGAAGCCTGCCCACCAAGGGAGTGTCCAGCTATCACCACTTGCTTGACGTTGGGAAACCATTTTCGATCCATCACAGCATCAACCATTTTGTCCAATGCTCCGAAAAACGTGACAGACCCGTTTTGCAAAGGCGGTGTCACACTTGAACCTCCCATTTGCCAATTGGAATGGCTATAGGCTAGCCAGTTCGATTCAACGCCGCCTGCTGCTTGATCATCTTGGTTCAGAACGATTGGCGCCATAATAACAACTTCTCCTGGATAGACCTGGTACCTGTCCGTATTCGCGTATATATACATTAAGATATTGTTCATCAAATTGACATACTTCCAGGTGTCTCGCGGCTTACCAGGGAGCGTTATAATGACACGCTTGACCAGTTCCGGGTTGTTATAATAGGTACTAGGATCTGATACGTAAAACGGTTGGACAACTGGCTGTCCTTGATATTGCTCATCCGTAACAGCCAAGGATATGTTCATAGTAAAAAGCGGTTGATTATTGGGCCAAACAAATCCATCCACCGAGCATAATAGTTCACCAGGGATCTTTTGCCATCCACCTGTATTAGGATCTTGGGGCACGGATGCAGTGGGATTAAAAGGGAAGGGCTGTCCACTTGAGTTCACCCACCCTGGGAATTGAGTATTATCACCACCTGCTCCATCATCCCACCATACAAGTTGGCCGTACTGTTGAGTAGCCCAAGTGCCTACATTGGGATCCCGTAGGTTTGGTATGTCAAGAACATTTTGAATCACTTGAATGAGAGACTGTGTATCGTTCGTATTCGTTGAACTGGCGATTTGGTCCATAGAATTAATATCCAGTTGACGTCGGTACTGCTGTCTCGGTGTCACAGAGCGCGATACTTTCAGTCCACTGGCTGCAGACCCTGTGGCGGCACTAGCTGTCCAGCAGCATGCCAGCACCAGAGCAACCCATATGAATCTCTTTGTCGTGAACATTTGGGCTGCCAACACCCACTGTACTCCTACGTGTGTGACGTGAAAGTCGGGATGCACTGCCTAAAGCCGTTGCGCCAACCTTCATGAGTGGAATTATGCTTGCTGCATCTTTGCCAAAGCCGAAGCACAATCCCACACTCAAGGGGTCCATTTGTTTGTAGATATGCGCGACATTTCTCCAATGGGCATCTACAACTTGGTTGACTCGCAGATATGCGCATGCGCGGCATCTAGACTTATGCTTATGCAACATGCATAAATTCCCGACGTGGCCTTTACAAAATTTGTAAGCGTACATAAATCTTGAGGCCAAACATGCGCGGCTCTAGGAGGGTCAGACATGCCAAGGCCTCAAAGACTAGTTGCGTAATCATTAGTTATGGAATCTAGTCATGATCCAAGCTCAACAACGATCTATGATGCACGTTCGTTCCGTAACTATACGCGAGCGGGACATGTAGGATATCATCGATTAATTATACAGAGGCAACCTAAAAGTCCTTGCCAAAAATAAAATCAAGCGAACGGGACGAGGCGAACATGGGATAGTCCTGGTGTGCAACCTTGGCCACGTAGTTCACCTCAAATCCCGAGGGCAGACCACCATCCATATTCACTAGACTCTTGATGAAATGAGTGCCGCGGTCTAGGTGGTTCGCTCCCTGGTAGTAGGCTTGGCAGTGCGTGTTTCCGGCACCGTTGTCATCCAGACCAAGGGCAATTTGCACAGTTCTTCCACGGAATGTATTAACGAGGTCTCCCGAGTTTGCGTCCTTGTTATAATCAGGAAGGGCCGATTCATTAAGACCATAGGGCCAAGAGTTCATCAAGTCAGGGCAGTTCGGCCAGTAGGTCGGGCGCTTATCGGTGAGCCACGTCCAAGAGCCCGGGTTACCAATCCACCACAACAACGAGTCGTCCTGGTTGTCGTTATACTTGCGGATCACTGAGTACCGCTGAACAGCCTGGGCCCCCAGCGAGTGGCCGGCGATCACCACCTTGTCAATGTTAGGGAACTTGCTCTTGTCCAGTAGCATATCCACCATTTTGTCCAACGCCGTAAAGTACGATACAGGATTCTTCAAGCTTGGCGAGATTGTGTGTCCACCTGCCGACCAAAATGAGCTTTTATACACGGCCCAGTTGTCGTTCGTCACGGCACCTGCCTCCTTATCTTCTTGGATCAGAGCAAGAGGCGACACAATAATCACGTCTTTTTTCTTCATGCCATACTTCTTATTAGTGTACACATAGCGGAAAGCGTTCTGCATCAACGTTGTCCATTTCCATGCATCGCGGGGCATGCCTGGGATAACGACAATCGCTCGCTTGACATCGTCAGCGTTGTAGTCCTCGGTAATGTAGTACGGCTGCACCGCGTCACCGCTGAGATGAAGATCATCTTTCAGGACGAAGCCGTTTGTCGACTTCGGCACATGCTTGAGAGCACCACGCGAGTCGCGACTGGAGCCAGCCGGCTGCGTGAAAGGGAAGGTGCCATCGTCGAACCAGGGCACCTGGTGGTGTGAGGCCCTGTCACCAGGATGAACAACACCATACTCGTGCTTTGCAAAGGACTCGTAGCCCGGTTGCCCAAGGTTAGGCATCTTCATCACCTTGTTTGTAGCACCAATGGGATCATCGACGGCCTGCTTCGAAATCTCCTCTTGCGTATTGTTACTGTACTGCCTGGGACGAAGTCCACCGGGAGCCGAAATGGCTGAGCAGACGATTGGAAGAGTTATGAAGCTGAGCAACAAGCGTATTTGCATGGATTAACGGTAAGAAGGCACTTCATTGGATTCTCATGAGCGTTTATATAACTGGCATCTTGGTCGAAGCAACGCCAAGCTTGCCAAGTGCGGCAAGTTGAAAAACGGAGTGCGGCTCCGACAAGAATCAGGTGGAGGTATTCGATTGGCCTATCTAGTTTGACCTTGATTTTGGGGCTTCACACAAAATTCGGCTTTGCAATTAGAAAGCCTAAAATCACGGACTGGATTGGCTCTATAAAATAATCATAGCAATTGCGTAGGTCCAAACTGTGAATCCGTTCTACTGTGAAATGATACATTACATGCAACCAGAAACTAGGGTGCATGTCTCAATGAAGAAAGTCACTCGGTTGTCGGAACTCCCTGGCCAAGTAGCTGGTATCATAAACTGTATGAAGACAAGGAGATTAGAATACAATAATGGGTCTGGCTAGAGTAACCGTGATGAAATCTTTCTTTGATGCACGAAAATGGAACAAAGTAGCTTATCGGATTGATCATGACAAGTGGGAAGATAAACCTTGAGTTTGCGACGTTGATTTCTTGGAGGTAGAGGTATATCCTTCGCCTTGAGCGCAAGGACCTTCTCTTCCAAGGAAAATAGGTGAATATCCTTGCTCTTTGGTGTGAGAATCCGCACTGCCTCTGCCAGCCGGAGTAAGTACTCGTGGTTGGGGCCACTTGGCCCGTGGCATGTGTGAATGCGCTCCGCCAGCTCGTCCAGCGGCTGTGGACCGACAAATGCTTCATGATCAGGCAAGCCCACATACACCAGGGCTTCCGGCACAAGTACTTGGGGTTCTTCTGACATGCCGTGGTACCCGAAGATCGGTGCCCACATGGGTGTATAACCGATCTTCTCGCGATTGTCCAAGTAGGCTCGCACCTCGTCCGCATGCGCCGGGTCAATGGTATAGCTGATGCCCCAGACAATGTCACCTTCCGGCGCATCGTCGGCGCCAGGCAAGCTGTGCCAGTGATCTGCGGATACGAGTGTCACCACACGACCGGGTCGCTCTGGTGTGCCGCGGTGGTCCTCCGAGTGCAACGCAAAACGGCGTACAAAGCCTTGGATATACCCGGGAGTGTAGCTAATCACATGGGGTGGCGGCTTGAAGATGATGGAGCCGTAGCCAAAGATATCGAAGGAGCCAGGTGGACGTTTTGCATTCGTGGGGAGATCGCGCAGGTGAGGGAGAATTTCGTGGATCTTTTGGAGACGGTCCTCATGCTGCGTATGTGGTTCTAGCACCAAAGTAGGATTTTGCTTGTAGGAATGTAGGATATCTGGATAGTCCCTTTGTGCACTTTTCATTATACTATACTCAGTATACGACCTTGTCTCTTATTATCTCTAATATTTACAAGAGGAAGGTTGAGAGGTTGTCATCATATATACTTTTCGTATGCTTTCCTGTTCTTGCGCGATAGCGCGAAATGATGTCATAACCCCCTCCACTTTCGCAACCATGGTCCAACGAGCTGCTCGCTTAGCTCAAGCTCAACTGCTTGTGCAGTACGAAGCGCGGCTGCCTCCCTATTCGAAACGTTTTCGTTGGCCCATCTTTGCCCACCTTTTAGTTGCACAGGCAGGTCTCCACGATATTCTTTTCTGTCATAAGACTGATAATGCTTCAGACAGTGGGTATGAGCGATCATTCTTAAAGCACTTAGTGAGGCACATTGAGGACGCTATTTATAAATGTAACGAGGAAGATGCTGCCTGGATGGGTATACCACAGAGCGATTGGGTAGTCGATGATGCTTTGCTCGACAGGTACATCTCATTAATTTCTCAGCCTACTACTGGAGATATCTGCGGGTCATCTGCGCCATCCACTATGATATCAAAACGGTACTTTCCAGTACCCCATTCCTCTACCTATCACCCACTGTTAGGATCTTGTGACTATGTTTATTCCGTGGAAGAAGGAAAAGCGATATCACAAGGTACTACTGGCTTAAAAACTTGGGAAGCTAGCTTGCGACTAGCCGCATACCTTGTCCAACATCCTTACCATTGTGCTAAACAGAGGCGCTTTCTCGAGCTGGGCAGTGGAACAGGGTTTTTGGGATTAGTTTGCGCCCGGCTGATGATGGCTAATGGAGGGCAAATGACCAATATATACTTGACTGATTTTGATGAGCAAGTACTAGAACGTTTGCAAGAGAGTGTCCATCTAAGTAAGTGTTGTAAACCTTACACAGACAATGTTCCTGGTGTTCATATTCAATCATTAAACTGGACAAAAGTGACCTCCAGAGACGAAGATACCATTTCATATTTAAATGAAGTGAATCCAGACTGCGTTCTAGCTGCTGATGTGGTGTACGACCCATCTCTGGTTCCCCATCTTGTTAGCACTCTCTATGCTCTACTGACTCGGTCACGAAACGAATCCCATACTTATGCACTGGTATCAAGTACAGTTAGGAATCCTGACACCTATGAACTCTTTGTAAGATGCCTTCAGGAGAAGGGTTTATACTATTCAATCGTTGCACCAGACTCGTACCTCGGTTCCAACACATGGGGCCTGCCGCTATTTCCTTCTGTTCATGACACGGAGTTGGAAGGTCGTGTTGAAATTCTGATAATTCAAGCTGTACCATTCCCTCTATAGCCAATGCATACCCAATACTGTTCGCGGCTCTCTGCCCGACTTGCCGCCATTTTTTCTGCGCGCACATATTCAAAGGAAGGCTCGAGAATATCGCGCCTGAATTGATCTGCTTCTGCACTCATGTAATACTTGCAGATGAAGACAGACGATGTTCTAGCATCTTTGGTTGGGTTTTGTAACGCCTGCGAAGGTCGAAGCATTTGTCGACAAAATTCCTGTTCATCAGCAAAGGACAGCATACAAAGGCACTTGAGCATAAATCAAGAGACGCCTGTGCATCTCGTATACGATGACCTGATGTATTTGCTATTTTGATGTAAGAGTTGGATAACACACCCATCATATCACTTAAAACGACATCCACTTTGGTATCCACACTGCAAGTATCTTGTAGGATTCGCTGAGATAATTGCTCACGCACTCTTGGCCCGGTAAAGTCGCCATGGACAAAAGTGACGCGCGGGGAAGAAAAGCTCAATGGGAGTATATCCAGGGAGAACAACCGGACGTCTGGACATTGATGAAGAATGGCCTGACTCCAGCCACCTGGCGCAGCTCCCAAATCGACAATTACTCTCCCTGGTTGCAGAAATGGATACTTAAATGCAAGCTGCTCAAGCTTATAAGCTGAACGCGACACAAAGCCTAGCCCATCAATCTTTCTTCTCTTAACAAACTGATGTTAGAAATGTCAATCATGTACCTCATCGCGTTTTTGCCTAGCTATGTCTGCCAAATGTCAGTCAGTGTCTACTTGCATTTAGATGAAGACCCTCGATTAGACGCGTGCCTTATCCATTTATGTGCACTGACGGGACAAGGGACATGGGTAAGCAGGAGCGAGCTTAAGCGACCAAGACGTGATATCATACGATTCGTTGCTTCATACACGCAAGGTTCGCGTAGTGGGGTCGGGTTTCATGCAGGTTCGCAAAAGTGCGTACGCGCGTCGTCGAGAATAATGCAAATATATTTGTTGCTGCTAAGCAAGCCCTTCGGCACTAATATGCGCCTCACGCATGCAAATCAGCAATTTGTTCCAATCATATTTACCCCGCAAACGCAGCGCGCAAGCCTCCCTGTGGGGAAGCCAGTGTATCAGTGTTCTTTAGCCGGATACCGAAAAACAATATATACTCCGCAGGATTCTCCTCACACAGCTCACCGTTCGTAGGCATGTCAGCTCTGGATACCTTACCGGAAAAATCTATCGACCAGCAGGGGTCCTTTAAACGCAGCCAAAATGAAGTATTATTTCAGACCCGGGAGGCAGTGTTGACAGAAGCTGGCGAAGACGGCGCTGATGCGGAAGTCGAGGTACGACTCAACAATCCCCTGCTAGGCTTGACGGCAGAGCAAATCGAGTATGACGTGCAAGAGTTTGTCTCGACCAAGGGGCTGGAAGAGTACCACGACATCTTCCGCAAGGGTGCATTTTGTGCACAGGCTCAGGCCTCGGGCGATTACGACTCGATTGCGATTCTCACAGAGGACGATCGCCAAGTCTTGGCTTCTGAAAAGGAGCACAAATGGCGCCAGCCCTTTATGCTATACTGGCTAGCCATTTGTTGCAGTGTTGCTGCTGCCATTCAGGGTGCAGACGAGTCTGTAATCAATGGAGCCCTTCTATTTTTCCCAAAGCAATTTGGACTGTACACGGACTATTGTGACTACTTTCGGGCTGGACCTAATGGTGTATGCAATGGGCCGCTGCTTCCAGAGTTTGCGCAGAAGGGATGGACATATGATGATGTGACGCAAGAGATTAGCAAAAATAATTGGCTGATTGGACTTGTGTCGTCTGCTCCGTATATTTGCTGTGCCTTTCTTGGGTGCTGGCTCACGCAGCCCATGAATGCTCTCTTTGGCCGTCGTGGGACTATTTTCATTGCTGCATTTTTAAGTTTTGCTACGTGTATTTGGCAGGCTGTGACGAACAATTGGTGGCATATGTTTATCTCTCGATTTTTCCTTGGACTTGGTATTGGTCCCAAGTCTGCGACTGTCCCAGTATACGCTGCCGAGTGCTCGCCTCCTTTGATCCGTGGTGCATTGGTTATGCAATGGCAAACATGGACTGCGTTCGGCATTATGCTTGGTAATGCGGCTGGTCTCGCCTTATTCCGTGTATCGGATGTGCCTAATATTACTGGACTTAATTGGCGCCTAATGATGGGAAGTGCAGCAATCCCCGCACTCTTCGTTATGGCACAGGTATATATCTGTCCCGAATCACCGCGCTGGCTTATGAAGAAGGGAAAATACCCGCAGGCGATGCGATCTTTTCTTCGTATTCGGTCAAATCCTCTCTTGGCTGCTCGTGATATGTATTTTGCCCACTGTCTCATTGAGGAGGAACGAAGGGTTGAGTCTGTCAAAAGTCGGGTTGGGTTTGTCCAGCTTTTCACGGTTCCTCGCAATCTTCGCGCCACCTTGGCATCTTGCATTGTCATGTTTGGCCAACAATTTTGTGGTATCAATGTGATTGCGTATTACTCTAGCTCTATTATCAAAGAGGTCGGGGGTGCGTCCGATCTAGACTCGCTTCTTGGCAGCTGGGGATTTGGCATGCTCAACTTTCTTTTTGCCATTCCCGCTTGGTACACGATTGATACATTTGGACGTCGTAACTTGCTTTTGTTCACCCTTCCTTTTATGGCTATATTCCTCCTTATTACAGGCTTTGCCTTTTGGATCGATCCGTCGAAAACAGATGCCCGTTTGGGTGTTGTGCTAATGGGTATTTACGTCTACAGCATGTTCTATTCACCCGGATTTGGCCCTGTACCTCTTACCTATGGTGCCGAAGTTTTCCCCATTCGTGTGCGTGAAATTGGCATGTCGTTCTCTACTGCCGTGCTCTGGTTCTTCAATGTAATTCTTGGCATCACATGGTTCCGTATGAAGCAAGCTTTCAAGCCACAGGGTGCCTTTGGCTGGTATGCCGCATGGTGTGCAATCCTCTGGGTTCTCGTGTTTTTATTCCTCCCTGAAACCAAGGCTCTTACTCTGGAGGAACTTGATATTGTGTTTAATGTGCCCACCACGAAACATGCCTCCTACCAACTTCATCAAATTCCATACTTTATCAAGCGCTTTATTTTCCGACAGCATGTGCAAAAGGAGCGTCTTGTCACACTGGATGACAGCCTGCGTAAATCATAGCCGTGTCCCAGTGCGCACAAAATGCGTTAATGTTAGAATAGATGGTAACTTGCACATTGGTTCAGTGTGAGCTGAGTTTACGGAAAATGTGTTATTCTATCAACGTATCGCTTTTATTTGCCGAGATCTTTCGACATGCACGTAGGCATTGAGCTGACACTTGGTTGATAGCATTGTTGCCAGGGGAAAGAGAAAGGGTGTCTATGACTTGCATTTCGTGACTACTATGTATAGTGTGTTTTCTTCCAATGACCACGCAATCTTTGCCTCCAAGGCTAGACTCTAGTGCCTCTATGGCTATTTTGGGCGACAGAGTCCGATCGCCACCTTACTATCACTGAATTTTAAGCGTAATAATCCCTTACTAGGCGAGTGTGGAGGAATGACACAATATAGCACAATCGCACCTTCGTTGTTGTAACCCACAGAGCACGCAACGTATCGTCTCGTCCCAATCATATTTTATTCTTTTGTTGCGTGCCACTTGTCTTCAAGCAAGAAACATTAGTATGCTTATTTCTAGAGCTAAGGGGGGATATAAGGGATGACCATTGACGTGTTGATGCCCGTGCTATTCTCAGGCGATGCCCTCATTAGATTCCCCGCTGGAGAAACCATTTTACCAACTGGACTCCTACACACTTACAAAGGATGAAAATCCACATTACTCAGTGTTGAAAGAGACTGGGAAAATTGACGGGGGTGAAGATTCTGAGGTGCGACTCAACAATCCCCTGCTAGGCTTGACGGCAGAGCAAATCGAGTATGACGTGCAAGAGTTTGTCTCTACCAAGGGGCTGGATGAGTACCATGACATCTTCCGCAAGGGTGCATTTTGTGCACAGGCTCAGGCCTCGGGCGATTACGACTCGATTGCGATTCTCACAGAGGACGATCGCCAAGTCTTGGCTTCTGAAAAAGAGCACAAATGGCGCCAGCCCTTTATGCTATACTGGCTAGCCATTTGTTGCAGTGTTGCTGCTGCCATTCAGGGTGCAGACGAGTCTGTAATCAATGGAGCCCTTCTATTTTTCCCAAAGCAATTTGGACTGTACACGGACTATTGTGACTACTTTTGGGCTGGACCTAATGGTGTATGCAATGGGCCGCTGCTTCCAGAGTTTGCGCAGAAGGGATGGACATATGATGATGTGACGCAAGAGATTAGCAAAAATAATTGGCTGATTGGACTTGTGTCGTCTGCTCCGTATATTTGCTGTGCCTTTCTTGGGTGCTGGCTCACGCAGCCCATGAATGCTCTCTTTGGCCGTCGTGGGACTATTTTCATTGCTGCATTTTTAAGTTTTGCTACGTGTATTTGGCAGGCTGTGACGAACAATTGGTGGCATATGTTTATCTCTCGATTTTTCCTTGGACTTGGTATTGGTCCCAAGTCTGCGACTGTCCCAGTATATACTGCCGAGTGTTCATCCCCTTTGATCCGTGGTGCACTGGTTATGCAATACCAGACATGGACTGCATTTGGCTTTATGCTTGGTAATGCAGCTGGCCTGGCGCTCTATCGCGTTACAGACACGTCGAACATCACTGGACTAAACTGGCGCCTGATGATGGGAAGTGCAGCAATTCCTGCCATATTTGTTATGGCGCAAGTATACTTTTGCCCCGAATCGCCGCGCTGGCTTATGAAGAAGGGAAAATACCCACAGGCGATGCGATCTTTCCTTCGTATTCGGTCAAATCCTCTCTTGGCTGCTCGTGATATGTATTTTGCTCATCGTCTAATTGAGGAGGAGCGAAGATTCGAAGCCAGGCAAACTCGAATTGGTTTACTCCAGCTTTTCGTAATTCCCCGCAACCTTCGAGCGACTTGGGCCTCGTGTATTGTTATGTTTGGTCAACAGTTCTGTGGTGTCAATGTAATAGCTTATTTTTCAAGCTCAATTATCAAAAATGTTGGCGGTGCCTCAGACCTCGACTCACTTCTTGGCAGCTGGGCCTTTGGTATGATTTGTTTCCTCTCAGCCATACCAGCCTGGTATACAATTGACACATTTGGCCGTCGCAACTTGCTTCTTTTTACTATTCCTTTTCTAGCTCTCTTCCTACTTGTTACTGGATTTGCTTTCTGGATCGATGCGTCAAAGAGAAATGCACGTTTGGGCGTTGTTTTGTTGGGAATATTTGCGTATGGGTCATTTTATGGACCTGGATTCGGTCCAGTTCCTTTGACATATGGTGCTGAAGTATTTCCTATTCATATACGTGAAATTGGGATGGGGCTCTCGACTGATGTATTTTGGTTTTTTAACGCCATTCTTGGTATCACTTGGTTTCGCTTAGAGCAAGCTTTCAAGCCACAAGGTGCCTTTGGCTGGTATGCCGCATGGTGTGCGGTCCTCTGGGTTCTCGTGTTTTTATTCCTCCCTGAAACCAAGGCTCTTACTCTGGAGGAACTTGATATTGTGTTTAAAGTGCCCACCACGAAGCATGCCACCCACCAACTTCATCAAATTCCATACTTTATCAAGCGCTTTATTTTCCGACAGTATGTGCAGAAGGAGGGACTTCACACACTAGATGATGCCAATGCGTAAAGGCTTGAAGCATGATTTGCCTCTTTGCATCCGTCAACATATTGTGTCTACTCTCAACTATAAGTCTGAGAATTGTTGATCACAGGTACTTTCTCCTTAAAACAAGACCAATGGCAATTATTGGAATAAAGGCGCGAATTAAAGTAAGCATAATACTTCTCAGAAATCTTTAACGAATATAAAGTCGAGCGACCGAACAGATGCAAACATTGGATAGTCCTGGTGTGAGACGTTTGCCACATAGTTTACTTCAAATCCGGACGGGAGGCCGCCATTCATTCCTGCAACACTAAGAATAAAATGAGCCCCACGGTCCAAGTGGTTCGCTCCTTGATAGAAGGCTTGACAATGTGAATCTCCTGCTCCGTTGTCCATCAAACCAAGGGCAATTTGAATAGTGCGTACACGGAATGACTTACCAGGTCATCGGAACTTATACCCTGATTATACCCTGATCGGTCAGTCTCGTTTAGACCGTAGGGCCAAGAGTTCATCAAGTCAGGGCAGTTCGGCCAGTAGGTCGGGCGCTTATCGGTGAGCCACGTCCAAGAGCCCGGGTTACCAATCCACCACAACAACGAGTCGTCCTGGTTGTCGTTATACTTGCGGATCACTGAGTACCGCTGAACAGCCTGGGCTCCCAGCGAGTGGCCGGCGATCACCACCTTGTCAATGTTAGGGAACTTGCTCTTGTCCAGTAGCATATCCACCATTTTGTCCAACGCCGTAAAGTACGATACAGGATTCTTCAAGCTTGGCGAGATTGTGTGTCCACCTGCCGACCAAAATGAGCTTTTATACACGGCCCAGTTGTCGTTCGTCACGGCACCTGCCTCCTTATCTTCTTGGATCAGAGCAAGAGGCGACACAATAATCACGTCTTTTTTCTTCATGCCATACTTCTTGTTAGTGTACACATAGCGGAAAGCGTTCTGCATCAACGTTGTCCATTTCCATGCGTCGCGGGGCATGCCCGGGATAACGACAATCGCTCGCTTGACATCGTCAGCGTTGTAGTCCTCGGTAATGTAGTACGGCTGCACCGCGTCACCGCTGAGATGAAGGTCATCTTTCAGGACAAAGCCGTTTGTCGACTTCGGCACATGCTTGAGAGCACCACGCGAGTCGCGACTGGAGCCAGCCGGCTGCGTGAAAGGGAAGGTGCCATCGTCGAACCAGGGCACCTGGTGGTGTGAGGCCCTGTCACCAGGATGAACAACACCATACTCGTGCTTTGCAAAGGACACGTAGCCCGGTTGTCCAAGATTAGGCATCCCGACCACACTCTGAGTGGCTTCAAGAGGATCGTGGACGGCCTGCCTCTCGATCTTTTCTTGGCGGCTTACGCCATATTGCCTTGGAAAAATATAGAGTTTTGTAGCATTAACTCTTCCTAAAGTAGCCAAAAAAGCAACGATAATACAAATTCTTAGCATATGGCGAGCATGTAACTGCCCTGTCTCGACTCTTTATGTATTCCAATTCATGTCAATCCTTAGTTCTTTTATTTTCATGCACATCCGCTAGGGCCTGCTTGCCTAGCGCTAGACCATGATAGGAAGTGATTATTTAGGTCCGAAATAGCTGGACGATGCGGGTTCGCTTGACGTTGTGCCCACACCTAGTCGCAAAGACGAAGATCGCTCTTATTGGCTTGGGTTCAAGTAAGCCCTCCATCCAGAATTCAAGGGCACCGATCTATAGAAACATGGAGAGAAATATGGCTATGAACCAAGTAAAACATTACGACATACTATCACACTCCATCCATGTCATTTTGTCAGTCTTGCTGAAAGGCTCCAGCAAAATCGACATGCGCTTAACATACAACTCTTCAGAACTGGGCCAATTGGCTTTGTATTCAAACTACACGTGAAATTCTCATAAAGATCAACGACTACGTGTAGTACCATTGCTGCGCTTACCAGCAAAGAGCCATTTTGGCTTTGATTCCTGGATCCGACGATCAGATTCACCAGCACGAGCTTCACGATTCCGATCGCGAAGGCTCATTTCATGCAAGCTCCGCGCCTTCATTTCCTGGTCCTTGCCTCGGAGACCTTCCGCTTGCCTGTTGCGTGCAGGGATACGGGCTGCACCAGCACGAGATGTAATGAGTCCACCTTCACGGTTTGTTGAAGCAGTAGTCGAGCTCTTACCACGGGCGAGAGCCGGTGCCTGCTTGGTTGCAGCTGCACGAACCTTTTTGCGTGATGGCACAGAGTCTGTCGCATCCTCGTCGACAGCCATACTTTCATCCGAATTCATGCCATCGAGATTATCATCTTCCATATCCATCTCATCTTCCACACGATTCTTGCGTTTACCCACAAGACCCTTTGCTTTAGCCAGCAGCTCCGCACGCATTTCCACGTTGCTTGGGTCAATACCAGCGGCGCGCATATTTTCAGCCATCTGAGACAGCGTGCGATGCTGAAACTTGCGGGGGATTTGCGCCCGACTCTGGAGCGCCTTCTTGTCCTGTGCTTGGGCTTTTGCCTTAGCTTGACGCTGCTTGATAGCTTCAGCGACTTGGCGAAGCTCCTTGTCTTCCTCGTCTTCTTCTTCGTCGCTCTCATCGTAAAAGCCTTCAGCCTCCAGCTTCTCTTCTTCACGCTCAAGATTCTCCAAGGACTCGACGATGTCGGGATCGATAAAGTCTGCCACATTCTTGCCTTCAAAGATCTCAGGAATTTTATCATATTTCCATTCGTCATTGGCAAGGAGGTAGTTCTTCTTCATGTCAATGTTGTGAACGCCAGCACCTCCTTGTTCATCTTGGATATCGCGCTCCGTCTTACGGCGTGACGGGTCCTCCATATCAAACTTTTTGCGGGTTCCATCGAGAATCGAGTCAGGAATAAAGGGCAACCGTTCAACGTCATCCCGACGCTGCGGCTTTGCCACATGTAGACGATTCAAAATGTTATCACCCTTCGGACCCTTGATCTTGCGCTCGACACGCGTTGCCAGCAGCGTTTCGCAAGCTTGATGTTTAAGATCCATGATACCCTGATCGGTGAATGTACTGATCTCCATCAATTGGACCTTGCCATCGGACTCCTCCACGAGATTGCGGATTTCATTTGCTTTCTCATCGTCTAAATCCTCCAGCCTTGCCACATCAATTTTGTTGATTACCAGGAATGTGGGTTTGTTAGCAAAAAGAGGCTTGATGCTATTAAACAGTTGAATCTGAGCCTCAATGGAATAGCCACATTGCTCAGACAGATCCATGAAATACAGGACGGCTGCTCGCAAATGTGCAAGTGCCGTGATGGCTTGCATTTCAATTGTATTCATTTCTTCTAATGGGTGGTCCAATATACCTGGTGTATCAATTACTTGCCAGCGAAGATACTTGTAATCCATATGACCAACAAAGAGAGACTTTGTAGTGAAGGCATATGGCTGAACGTCCACATCAGCGCGCGTCACCTTGTTCAAAAAACTCGACTTTCCAACATTAGGATAACCACAGACAACCAAAGTTCTTGTGCTAGGGTCAATTGCTGGAAGACGAGAGATATGTTGGCGGACCTGCTCAAGGTAGGCAAGAGGGTCTTTGTTCCGACGCATTATAGTAGCCATTCGACCGAGAGCCGCACGCTTAAGCTGTTTGCAACGGTAAAGACTATCGCCAAACTTGATAAGCCGGACATAATCTTTGGCTACTTGCTCAATAAGATGACGAGCTGTGTTAATTTGACCTAGAGCAAGTTTATAATGGTTCTTGTCGTACAAGACACTGAATCGTTAGTCTGGTGACAATAACATACTTCATAAGCGACGATGTGAAAGGATGAAGATTCTAAAAGTAATTAATGACAAGTAACATACCTCTAGAACAGGAAATTCACTAAGAATCGCCTGTAGTTTTTCAGTGAACGCATCCTTGGTGAACATGACTTTCCGCATGTAAAATGTTCGGATTCTTGTAATTTTGAATCCAGGGTGAATCACCGTAGGTGTCTTGCGTTGTGTTTTGGACAAGACTATGTCCAAGAAATCATTTGCTGTAGGTACCGGCGCGATCGATGCCTTCAATGTGGCCGACATGTTGCCTGCACCGATTGTGGCAAGGTGAGACCTCATCGCAACAAAAATTTCATTCGCCTATTTTACTAATCTATTTGTTTCCTGCAGAAGTGGCCTTTTGATTACCTGGAAAGAAATTTTTCTGGCGGAAGCGCTGCGATTGGCCTGCGCTCGGACTCCAAGCGGCGGTTGGGCGGATTCGCCAGGGGCTGCAAAAAAGACTGGGAGCTGGCGGCATGACCACAGTCTAGTGCGCTACTTGGCATCGTACGACCTCGGATTGAAGTGCATCTGTGCAAAAGGAGTTGAACTCTGACCTAAAATTTATTCTAGTGATTGATTCAATTAGTCGACGTAAGAGTCGCACCTTGAGATCACTTGTATAGTGGGAGTTCACTGTATCGGTAACGTCCGCGGCGTATAACCATTCCATTGTCGATTTGCGCTGATATCATGCCATCTAGGATCACTGGGTGCCAAGACTTTTTAAAACCATACAATCAGTATTGCATTTCGCAAATTACCTTCTTATCATCTCTGAATCTAAGCTATACTATTTCTAACAATCAAGTCTCTGAGCTGGAGCAGACACCTCAACAACTTTAATTTGAAGTACAAGCGAACTCCAATTTTTCTAAGCTCTTGCGATATTTCACTGGACAGCTTGATATATCTCTGAGTGTTTGTATGCGATGCAGGTTGCTTCAGCGGTTTCCACTCTGAAAGCTAATCCCTCAGACTCGGTCAAAGAGACCGAGGAACTTCCAAATTCTTTGAAACCTATGAATCCTATGGATTATTCTTCAACACATGAGGATGATGACGACGATGTCAGTGATTTGGGCGAGGTTGTTGATGCCAACAGCCGTTCGACGTCTAGTCACGGCGAAATTTCTGATGTGCCGGATACCGATGATTCCGACATGGCAAAGCAAATTGAGGCTGCCGGGGAAGGCGAATCTTTAATTGGTTCAGATGATTCCAGCGATGAATCTCAACTCGCCAAAGAGGAGCAATACATGATTCGGGATGCTGCTTGTCATCGGCAGGATGTTAATCTTTTCGATGACAATAACGTTTGGGATAGCTTGACACCTGCTGGATTATCCCTTGAGCGCCAGGATGTAATTGCTGATGAACTTTTTAAACCCCAACGAGGTTTTGCTTCAAGTCCTGAGCCTTCATTTTCTGACTTTTTTGACTCTTCCGATGAGATGGACGCCCAGCACGGCACTTTGAATGACGACGAGATTCTCACTACTGATGAATCATCAGGGGATTGTGATGATACTAGTTCAACGGTGAGCGACGTGGGGTCTTTATCTGTTCCTCTGATAGCCCATATGGGCCCTTCGCATGAGCCAGATGGTAACAAACATGATTCTAAGCCCGAAGATGTGCCAAGCGATGAAGCAGCATTAAAAACTGCCATCCCTTTGCTTGTTATTGAAGACCTTGATGGACGCCTCATTTATGCCAGGGCAGGAGACGGCGAGGCAGTATTTGGCTCAGATGGTGAGTTTGAGTTTGCTGGTGAGAGTGATGAGGAGAGCTCAGAAAACGATACCTTTCATGGAACTACCAATTCTGCTCACCCATCACACGTTTATCCCCCCAAGGAAGAGGGTGTATTCAATGCTGATAACTCTCTTATGGATGATGGAGATACGACCGACGAACTCCCTGACGAGGACATGCCCTACCCGCGCCTATTAATCGGCTCGATCGCGCCAAAAGGCGGTCGCAATGCACGCAGAGCCCGTGAAATTGCGGCACGTACGCGTTGCTCTTCACGTTTGAGTTCACCTGCACCAAGTGCATCGAATGTCCCTACGGCAATGACGCCCAAGAAACCTAGCTCTCTTTCTAATGTGATTACCATTGATGATGACGATAATGGGCATGAAAATCCATCCGGTCGAGCCTCTGTTGAACATAAAGATAGCCAGTCGGCCGCGACCCATGTGCGTGAAACAAAGGAGCCGACTACTCCGAAGGACAACTATTTGGAGGAATCCAAACCTATGATGGGCCAGTTCATGCCTGCATTCTCTAAATCAGTCCATCGTGCAGTCATTGATGGATCGCATTGTGCGCCGTCACCTTTTAACGCATTGCACAACATGCAACGAGATTTGCGACGAAAGCGCTCACAAACTGCTGTTGAGAGCTCATTCGACCGGACCATAAACCAATCCTCTCAAAAAACCAAACGTAAACGCACGTATCCGCTTTCCATGAAAGCTCAGGATGCTGATTTGGACAATGCCGGCAAACAGTCAGAAACATTGGGTTCTTCTCCGGAACCTCCTGATTCGACCAATGGGGAAATGATGGACGTAAGTGATGTTTTGGATGAGGGTCTTCTTTGGCAAGATTCGACCAGTGACTCCAGTGAAGAGGATGCGTCCGTAAATAAAAATGCTGTTCCGTGGCGCAAGCGCTTATCCTCATCAGGACCACATGATCGTGCATTTGCTAGGTGGAATCGTATTCCGATGGGTGCCTTCCGTACTGCTCAAGAGAAGGGTATCTCAAACGATGTTTCGCCTGTTTCGGATGCCTATATGACTCACCAGCGACCTAGCAGTACGTTTTTGCTGACACAATCGTTTTCTGGTCGCCGAAAGTCAGATCCTTCACGGCCTCTCTCACTATCCACGGTGCCGAAAAAACAGCAAACGACACCGTTTAAGAGGACCATTGCTGCAATGAATGATTTTCAGGATCCCACGTCCCCCCTTCACCTCACATTGGCAGACCCTGCCATTTCGTCTGGATCTACCAAACCCAATATTAACTGTGATGGGCCAAGTTCGTCATCGAGAAAATCGGTACGAGTTGGGGAACACGCAGTGGTCGGTGGTAATTTTTTGGTGTCACCTGTTCTCAGACCTGTGAAACACCGGGGTCATAACACGATAAATCCAAGTGGTGATGAATCGACGAGCCCGCTGGCGGGTTTGGACAGCATGGTTCCATCTGACGCGTCACCTAGCTTGGAATCGCGTGGCCGCAAAGTAACTAAACGCGAAAAGCGTGAAAGGCTTGCTCGTCGCGAGGCTGTAAAACGACAGCAGTCCCGCTCGCTACCTAGCCTTCCATCTCACGAGAACTATTAGATATTTTCGTAGATGTCTACTGGAGAATACAAAGCAAAATCTTTCCCGTTTGTCGAATCTGGATGTCGTGCCGCCGGGGACATGCAATTTATATCGGATATTAATATTCCTACAATGCTCCGTGCGAAACGGTTTTTTATCAGCTAGACGTTGTTCTATTGAGTAGCGGAACCATTGAAACAAGCAAGTATTTTCCGGTCCGGGGAAACTTCAACCTATCCGGGTACCAACATGCTGCAGTATTCAGGTCCACTAGTTTCGCACTGAGGTCATCCGCGTTCGCATAGGCTCGCGAGGACAGGCCGACTGCGCATTATCTTATTGATTTCAAATACTATTCGCTGCTTCGCACCGTGCAGATTCTGCTAATTCCCCCAGTCAGATTGGGTAAGATGACGTTATTATTCAGCAAATAGAGTGGCATGGTCTTGAATAGCTGAATGTGGAGAGACACAGACCTAAGCCAAGGTCCGCAAATGAATGTTTGCTTTGATCCCTTCGCACTTTCAAGGCTGAATGGATTAAAGTCTGGTATCTTTGACAGCTAGCTCAAAGATAGCGCAGATTTTTACCATCCCTCTGTTCTAGAAAGGGCCGCATACCCCGTTTGACGGTGAACTTTTTTTCATTTCTAACATACTTTATATTCTTTGTTGGGTGAGGTTTCCTTACTCTTGATATGCATGCTCACAAATTGGCGAACGTGAACCGTACATCTGAAAGTTTTATACCGAACAATTCGAAGACTCGGATGGAAATTCAAAATGATTCATTAGACAAGTTTCAGCTAGACCAAGCGGTTCAAACCACGCCTGATGGTAGCGCTACGAAGCCAGAAATTGCATGCGGCGAAAAAGCTACTCTTAATTCGATCAGAATTGATGAAAAATGTTCTGGCAATTTTTCGTCAGTTAATCTAGGTACCGGAATCGCTGTCACCGAACAGACGAAGTCAACGAGCAAAGCAAAGGTGAAGAAAAGTAATGGCAGGAAGCCAAGACGATGCATTAATATCGATGGGAAAAAAAGGTACCCTTGCCCGTTCCCTGGCTGCAACAAGACTTTTTCTACGAGTGGTCACTCTTCCCGTCACAGTCGCATCCACACTGGAGAAAAACCTTATCGTTGCACATATCCTAACTGCAATGCACAATTTTCCCGCTATGATAACAGCGTTCAACACTATCGTACTCACATGGTTTCTTTTAAAGGTTCCAAAAAGGGACGTGGTAAATTGAAGGAAAAATTGACTCCAGAAGATACCGACCCTCAGCCGGTGAGGCCAGAGAATATCAAGTCAAAGATGGTTGAGGAGCCTATGAAGTCATTAAAGCGATCAACTGTATCCATGAATACTTCTCCTGAGGCTGATCATTTTATGGGTCAAGGAAAGCTGGCTAAAGTCGAGCAGCTAGACAATTCTGTTAGCGTTCAACCTTCGTCAACCAAAGGTATACAACAGGATCCCAGTATCATGCCAAGAAGTAATACAGTACCTGTCCTCTCTTCGTTAGCACCTGGCTCTTCTCAACAAACATGGCTCAAAACAGCGCACCCTATGCAACGATCAATTGCAAATATACAGTCACTTCCACGAGCTCCTTTTTCTGATTACGGAAATTCGATGACACATGGATGCTCTGTGGCTGCAAGTGAACACCCGACTACGGAAGTTGCTTCAGACAACTTCCAATCTACATGCGTTAATCTTAGAAAGTTGCCAAATACTGGTATCCAAAAACAACCTTCAGATCCATCATCGTACGCATTGAACTCATCAAATTTTTCTTCGATTCCATTTCAGTCACGTATTCCTCATGGATCAAGAATGTCACCTGAGTTATTACTTGCTCGAGAATCGTTTTTGTCACCTGGGCAGCGTATGCCCTCTGATGCGAATGGAGACAGCCAATCTACTCGTCCAACGAATTTTCAGCTCCATAAAAGTGGAAGCATGCCATCCTTGTTATCACTAGAGATGCCTCATTCAGACAGTTCGCATTCACTTTCGAAATATTCTCTCTCATCGAGGAGTCCCACTTTGACAGCGACCTCTCCTTTTAAGGGTCTATCAAATACCTCAAGTGCCAAGCATCTTTAGTTGCTCAAGTCTCTTTTCTGTTATGACCCTCGCATCAATTTGCATTCCTGTGTAACAATCTGCACTAGTTTATTTAATGGCTTTTTTTATCTTTCTATGTATCGGACTGCTCTTTGAAGGATATCATTTTAAGTACGATGAAATCGCAACATTTTTTGGCTTTCTTTGTTTCTTGCTATTTTTTGTTTTGTTTTCTTCGTCCAACATGCTACGGTAGTGCCAAGGGAATTGTATGTGACAGAAAAAGCGCCGTTTAATGGCTTATGTCCTTAGTTTTGATTAAGTAATATTTTGCCAGGCCTTTCTTAAAGGCTAGGTACATGACCATATTGGGCCCTAAACCTACTACCGCTTCCACGTGCCTAGCCCATTCTTATCCTCACATCATCACCATGACTCCAGTTCCAACATTTGGAGAATTTAAGTTGCCCGAGATTAACAATGAACCCATGGTAGGTTATAATCACACTAACTCTAAGCGCAACTATGAACCCAATTCAAAGGACCGGATCGAACTGCAGAAGGCTGTCGATGAAATGCTTGCCCATGGTCCCTACGAGGTCCCTATCATTATTGACGGTCAGGAATTCAAGACTGGCAAACTTAATAAGCAAGTTAATCCCGGTAATCATGCTCATGCATTATGCCACTATCATGAGGCTGACGAAAAGATGGTACAGCTTGCCATCGAAGGTGCTCTCAAGGCGAAGAAGCAATGGGCTAATCTTCCTTGGAGCGAGCGTGCAGCTATCGGTATGAAGGCAGCTGATCTTATCGCTAACAAGTATCGCTACAAACTTCTTGCTGCTACTATGGTTGGTCAAGGTAAGAATGCTTGGCAGGCGGAAATCGATGCCGGTGCTGAGATCTGTGATTTCCTGCGTTTCGGTGTCAAGTACATTGACGACATGTATTCTATTCAGCCACCTCGTAATTCGCCGGCTGTCTGGAACCGTACTGAATATCGTCCCCTAGAAGGTTTTGTACTGGCAGTGTCCCCGTTCAACTTCACTGCCATCGCTGGTAATCTTGTCATGACCCCTGCTCTTGTTGGTAATGTTGTTGTTTGGAAACCTTCTCCTATGGCTATCTATTCTAATTATCTTGTCTACAAGATCCTTGAAGAGGCCGGTGTACCTGCGGGTGTCATTCAGTTCGTACCAGGCCCCGCTGAGCCGATCGTGGGCGCTGCACTGAGTCATCGTGAATTTACAAGTCTACACTTCACTGGGTCCACTTTCGTCTTCAAGTCCCTTTGGAAGCAAATTTCTTCCAACCTTGACCTGTACCGTGGTTACCCCCGCATTGTTGGTGAGACAGGTGGTAAGAACTTCCACTTTGTGCACAAGTCGGCTGACATGGACGTCGTCGTTACTCAGTGTGTGCGTGCTGCCTTTGAATATCAAGGTCAAAAGTGTAGCGCATTGTCGCGCTTGTATGTGCCCAAGTCAATGTGGGAAAATGGCCTGAAGGAGAAATTAATTGAACGTACAAAGTCATTGTCGATGGGGCCTGTGAATGAATTTAAGCATTTTGTCGGTCCGGTTGTCGCAAAGCATTCCTTCGACAAGATTATGGGTCTCATTGATGAGGCAAAGAAGGAGGGAGGAGAAATTCTCGTCGGTGGTAAAGGTGATGATTCGGTTGGATACTATGTGCAGCCTACGATCATTGAGACCAAGGACCCCAAGTCTGTCACAATGGTGAAAGAGATCTTCGGACCTGTTATCACTGTGTTTGCCTACCCCGATGACAAGATCGAAGAGACTTGTGCGCTTGTGGATTCTACGACGGAGTATGCACTCACTGGGTCTATCTTTGCCTCGGATCGTCATGCTTTGATCCACATTAGCAACCTTCTTCGTGATGCATCCGGCATGATGTACTACAACGATAAGTGTACGGGTGCTGTGGTCGGCCAGCAACCATTTGGGGGTGCACGTGCTTCTGGCACCAATGACAAGGCGGGTAGCATGAACATCTTCTTCCGCTTTGTTTCTCCGCGTACAATTAAAGAGTCTATGCTTGACCCACCAACGCACCTTTACCCTTCGAATGAATAGGTTTGTCTATATACGTAGTCAATCATCGGAAGGAGGAGCCATTTCTTGCAAAAATCTTAGGACGCGGATGCGAATTTCTGTTGTTTCGTCTCCTCGGAGGGAATCTGATATAAAAGTACATTCCGTTTGAATTTGAAGCATTTCTAAGGCACCTCGAAGGACTCCCGCAAGCACGTTGGAGTACCAAAGCCCCCCTTGAAGAGCCTCATCAGGAAGCTCTACAAATTCAGCCAATGGATTTTCCATTAATTGCAAGACGAATTCTTTCGGATCGCGGGTTCCAACTGTTCCTGACGCGGTGTTGGCGCCATTTTTTGAATGCTGAGCAGTATTTCCATTCATGACAAGCTCCGACGAGTTCATAGACCCAGAGTTCGTGTTCGCAGTGGAATCTGGGAAAATCACATTTGGCGTTATGTCCAAAAACATTTTGAAACCAACCTTGCTTACCACCTCAGCAGCTTCGCGAATGTTGGTACATCTGGACAAGTTGCTTTTCGCAAGAAAGTCTTCGACTAATCTTGTACCAATATTATAACCCCTAGATGTGAGAAACCCCCTCGCAAACACACATTTTGTCAAGCTGGAGATTGACCTGTTCGAAATCCTCATAGTCCTTGATCAGCTGTACGACCAATGCTCCATAGGTAAGAGTGAAGATTTCGCTATTCTGGATGTTACTTGAAACCTATACTTACAACTTTTTGTGTATTCTGGCGCCATATATCTTCACCTAAAGTTTTATATTGCCGTGTGGTTGACATGGCAACTGTTAGTGAACAGGAGATTACGACCTAGTGGATTAGCCACGCGATGTGTACGTAAGCAAGTGCCGTCGATTTTGGGGTAAACAGAATGTGCGGAGGTTGCAGCCGCGTGAGAGTTGTAACAAAGGATTGTATGTTTCAAAAGCTGTGACGAGTCCTTGTATACAATATATCCGTCACGTAGCGCCACCAAAGGTCCATTATTGCATATTTCGAAGAGTGTATGATTTATCGTAAGAGCATAACGCGACATGCTAGAATGATCCCACTGCCAAAGGCATGAATCAAAGCAATAGCAATCGACCTTGAGACCTAGTTTGCTAGTCGGATCTAAGCACTTGGTTTAGGTCTGGACGTGTGAGACCTACGGAGGACTTTGCGTTAGACCCTCCACCAACAACCCTTTACTTTTTCACCTACGACTAGACTACCAAATTGCGAATGTGGAGGGATACCACGCACGGGCGTAATTTGTGCAGACTCTACTAGAGAAAGAAACATCTACGTGGGATGTCAAGGGATCGTCGCCCTGTTTCGATCTTACCATCGTATCTGAGGCTGGTCCTCACAAATCCTGCTTGGCTGTTCCCATACAATTGCTGCGCTTGTATACACGAGACAGCACCCACCTAGTGGTTACATTCATCTATGTATCTCCATCGAGTAACCCCACGAGCTCTGTTAGCAGCTCAGATTATACTATGGAATGCACTCACACAACTCTGTGCCACTTCAGCGGCAGTTACTGTGAATGTACAGCTTGCCGATCAGTTGCCACCCCTGGCACATGTCAAGCAGCATTACGATTGGAAATTTCTAGCTGAGACATTCACATCTTCCTCCGGGGGAGATTTGTCCTACTCAATCCAAGGCCTTCCTGATTGGGCGACCTTTGATGAGCGGCAGTTACGGATAACAGGTGACCCTACCAAATCAATACGTGGCGATGAAAGTCATGAAGTGCAAGTGACTGCGAAAGATGGCTCTGACGAAGCGAGTTCTTCCTTCCAGCTCATCACAATTTCAGCACCGGCTCCCAGTCTGAAAACATCCTTAAAAGATCAGCTTCCTGAAGCTGCTTCTATGGGGTTAGGTAATATGCTACCCAATAAAGTTTTGCATATGCCATTAGGATGGTCTTTCAGTGTGGGATTTGATGGTGATACTTTTGTATTGCCAGAGGATGACCGTGTGTATTATTCAACGTATCTCGAAGGCGCTAGGCCCTTACCGGAGTGGCTTGTTTTCAATGAAGAAGAAATGACATATTCCGGCATTGCTCCCACGGATGCGGGGCCAAATGGAACCATGTTCAACATTGTTCTGTTCGCGTCGAACCGTCGCAATAGTGGCGGTCCATCATCTTCTTTTCAAATATTTTTGGGGAATGGGATCATTACCTTGAATAATACGGCCGCTGCTCTGCCTGTCGCCAATGTGACAGAAGGGGACACGCTGCAGTACCACATTCCTCCAGAGTTATTTTTGCTGGATGGATTCTCACAGAAGCAAAAGCAATTCTCCTTTGCACTTGGAGATGGAGCACCGTCGTGGGTGTCCTTTGACCCAGCTTCCAATAATCTGACAGGGAAAGCACCTTTCAATGCTAAAAACAAGGATATTCAAAATTCGACTTTCCCGCTTCTAATATCGTACCCGAATGCACGAAATACTAGCGTGAATCTTACATTGAGTGTTTATCCTTCTCCATTCACCCAAGTTAATTTACCTAACGTGACGGTTCAATCAGGCAAAGACTTCAAGATTTCGATGAACAGTTATCTTCGCGATGACAGTGTCCCCCTCAATGTCTCATTCGGGAATTTGCTTCAGCGACGTTCGCTTCGATTTATGGACACAGGACCTCACCATCGCATTCTTCGCCGAGCTATGCCTGACTGGGTACATTATGAGTCCTCGTCACACTCTTTGGTGGGAACAGCACCCCCAAATCCCCAACAAGTATCAGTAAACCTTATCGCGGCAAATCCCGTACCTCAGACCTCGATTCCCAATATTTCAAGATCGTTTGAGCTTATTGTGAAAAATTCAACAAAGACCAATACAACTCAAAGCTCAGGCTCGGGCGGTTTGACGGGGGCTGACAAGGGTGCTATTGCTGGTTCTATCTTGGGTGCGGCTTTCTTAGCCCTTCTGGCGTCATTGCTATTTTGCTGTCTCAAGCGTCACAGGTCATCAAATCAGACGCAAGCTATGTCTGATGTGGAAAACCAGGGCGAAGATGTTACTTCACTGGAGAACAAGCCGTTGGATTCCACAGAAGGCGTTCAACCCTCCACAAATACGCCAACCTTCGACGGTGCGACTGGTGCGGGTCTGGCCGGCGTTGGTGCAGCAGGTGATGCGGTCTCAGGCCGGACGACTGACCTCTCAGGACAGGCCGCCACGGGTACCTTCAAGAAAGCCGCCGCTTCTGCAAATAACTCTGCGGCAGCATCGTCCAGTAAACAGCCATACCAAAGCGAAAGGAAAGATGATGCGGCTAATTTGAACGACAAGGCTGCAAGTCAAGATGGCGTCACACAAATCTTGCCTGTGGATGAGCCAGAATGGCGGCGCGATAATGACCAGGTTGTTTTGACGCCCTTCCTATCACAATCGGCATGGCAACCTCCTCTATGGACGCAAATGACTTCTTCGATGCAAGAGGGTAGGGGAAATGCTCGTCCAGGTGCAGGGAGTCCATTTGCGACTTTCTCGACGATGTCCCCCCATTCAGAAGATGCACACTATACCATGGCGCATGACCATGTGGATGAACCACAAGCTTCCAAGAATGTGACCGAGGCACCTTTTAAACCATCGTCTGACATTAAGGCTTTAATCAAAGCGCCCGTATCCCAGACGAGTGAGGAATCGAAACCGCGTCATACTACGGTGCCACCGGAAACCGAGACCCTAGCGTCGTCACTACAACCCCGCTCAACCGTGCATCGCACTGCGAAGAGTGTTCCACCGACTACGGTTACTGAGGCAGAGCCTGAGGAAAAGGTCACGGAGTTCTCAAAATGGAAGGATGTACCTAAAAATCCTACACCAGCCGAGCCTCCGGTGATTGCAGGTGAGACTTCACGTTCCCGAGATGCGAGCCTTCCCAAGCCTGCATCGTTCCTTGCTGGTTTTGTGGATCGCTCGCGCACATCGTATGGCCCTCATAAAATGTCCGAAATGTCCAAGCCTGCGCTTAATGGACCTATCGGAGAGAAGCTAAATCGTCCTGAACAGAAGGATAATGACGGAGGTGATACAGCTGACCTTCCTGCATCAGTCAGCAAGAGCTCCAAGGCAAGTTGGGAAGATAACCTGTGGTACGAGCCTGTATCGAAACAGGATGGCACTTCCGTACCCCCACAAGGATTCCATGAGAATGAGCCAAAATTGCAGCAGCGTATTCCAACAGATCGCGCTACCTTTCTATCAGCATTTTCCATGTCCAAAAATGCAGCTTCTCGCCCAAATTCGCTTGGATCCGACATGCGTGCAGAAACTCCCTTGGGCGATAGTATGTGGTCGGTCCAACTCAATGAGGATCAAGAAATGCCTAGTCGGACAGCCATGCCGTCAATCATCTCTAAGACGAGCGCAAGGGTAGATGAACCCAAGCTTCAGACGGGAAATGATGTGACTCTGGACAGTGCGCCTCAGTTGGACCCTATCGCTGCAAACACTGATACTTCTCCCTTGGTACCAGGTATCGGAGACCCACCTACTATTTCGACACGCGTCGAACCTGGCTTAATGTCGCCCATGAATGAGTTTGTGGCCCCACCTACACAGCCTATGGATGTGAAGCGCACTCGAAAAGTCGCATCCTATACACCCAAACTAGAGAGTGTACCTGCGCTTCAGAAATCAAGCAGTATTCATGTGGAGCCCAAGAGCTACCACGATATGTTTGAGGATGCCGAAGAACCAGTGGTTGACCCTTTTGCCGGTGAAGAATACCCTTACGGTACTGTATTGTACCAGCAGCATCATCAAGATGCTGTCACCGGTGATGTCAAAGAGTCTGATATGGAGACTCTGGAAGACTTTCGCACAACAGAAGGAGGGCTAGCTACTGTTATGCATCTCACGGAGGAAAGTGATGGCCGGAGCCAAGCGCCAGCTCTTTTGCCTCGGTCTGGAACCATGGCCTCGATCCAACTGGCTGAAGCGAGATCTGTTAATTTCACAACGGCTAAGCCACCTCGTCTGCAGCTGGCAAGCTGCCATCCCGGCCAAGTTATATCATTACCGCTCATGACTTCCGATGCATCGCTTCCGCGCCACTTAGCTGAAGCTATTGAGAATGCTAGCATGCCTGCAAGGTATACACCACAACTCTATGCTCCATCTCGACCAGATCTTCACCAGCAGTGGCCAGGATGGCTCCATTGGCTGGTCTGGGACTCGGAGAATCATGAGTTAGCTGGTCTTGTTCCCCCAAATTTCGCTGAGTCACATCGACTTCCGATGCAACTTCCAATACATATTCTGTTGGAAAACAGCGAACAGATCTTCAGTGAAGACTCGGGGCATACAAAGCATGGAGAAAATCCGATGCCCCCATTGTTGGCACGGATTCTGTTGACGATTTTGCCTGCTGTGCCATCGGCAGAGAATCAGGTGTAGACCCCCCGGTTTTGGTTTCTCCACAATTTTGCTAATTTCTTGTAGTTTAATTATTCGATCGGTATCTCACTTTTGCAAGTTACTGTCACCTCATGGAGCATTGGCACACCGAAAACATGTGAGCATGCACCAGAAGTGCATCTAGACAATGCAGAATTCTTCATGCTCCGGCATATACCCCATGAGAGTCATACACGTCAAGGATATACATATTCTATAATACATTTACGGATCCATATCCCTTCCAGGTGACGCGTGATCAGATAAAGATTTAGTAGAAAGCCAGGTCTCAAGGATTAATTGGAGACGCACTTCTGCTGAGCGCTGTATCTCATCACCTCCTCTCGATCCCAATTTGGAGTGAAGTCCTTCTTCCAATAATAAGGTCCACATCTTGGCTGCCTGTCTTTTGTACCGAGTCAAGGCAGAGGGCCCTGCCACTTCCAAGAAAGTACACCAGAGCGATATCACAATTGCTTGCTGAGAGACAGGCAATGTCATTGACCGCACTTGCCATATCCACATACGCACGGGGCGGAGCAGTTCGGGTACGCTTTGCGCAGCCTGTTCCAGTGACATTGTAGAGGGCAAGCCACAGCACGAAGCCACCGAGTCCAACGGCGTTTGCAAACACGCAAAATAAAGCGCTGAAATACCAACCATACGTGAAACATAAGATTGAAATGTTTCTCCTTCCAGTTTGAATCCCAAGCACTTCATATGCTCGTCTTCCCCCATCATTCCACGTTCGGGCACGTAGGCCAAAATCCATGGGCATTTTTTCACTAGTCGGGCAATAAATACCTTACCAAGTTCTGCATGACCACGGAGAAGAATACCCAAGACAAGCCGAGCTAGAGGAAAGGCAGTTTCTTGACGAGCTGCCACTTCTTGCTCAGCCTGGCGAATCAGACATTTGGACAAGTGGTTCAACATCCATAGATGTAACCGATTTGCGGCATCCTTATCAGGCACGTCTCGAGCTTGTTGTAGCACATCTGCAATAGCGAGTGTAATGCGGGAAATCTCTGCTTTCGAATTGGTGAGCTGGCCCACTTTGGGTGTGATGGCACGTTTGGCTGCGAAACACTGCTTTTTCCAGTCTGCATTCCTAGCAATGCTAGGTAGAACCTCTTCTTTAATGTGAGTCATGTAAGAGCGCCAGTATTCATATTCTCTTTTAGCAATGGGCCATAGGTGCTGACCACCTCGGAATGCATTGTCGGAAAGTTCCTTTTGTTGTTGCTGCTCGTATTCTTGCTTCCGAGCCTCTTCTTCATGTTTTCTATTTTCAGCTGCTTTATTCTCTTCCTCGATACGCTTAAGCTCAGCTTCACGAGCAATCTTGGCTTGCCTTTCAGCTTCTTCTTGACGTCGTCTTGCATTAGCAAGCTGCTCGGCTTCCTCAGCGGCACGCTGCTCGGCATCACGGATAGCCCTGTCAATGCCCTCCCAGAGGCTGGCATTCCGCTGCTCAAAAGCTTCGCGTTCTTTCTTTTGCACAGACAATTGATGCAATTGAAATCGCGAAAGAAGCTCTTGTATCTCATCGACGCTGGATTCTGCTGCAGGGGTTGCTGCAGTGGTTGTCGTTTCGGCCTTTCCACGGTGCTGCACAGCATGCCACGCACGTCGGCGACACATCTGCTCCCATTTATCCCACGGATCAAGCTCGTTGGCAAGTCGAATTTCTACAACATCGCGTCGACTTGGGCGCTGCATATCCTCTTCTGCATCACTTTCACTAGACTCATCGGTATAAATAGTATTCCATGAAATATGGCCAGTGTGCATACGTTCCCCCGCGTCAATATCGCTCTCATCAGAAGATATGTCGTAACAGTAACGTCCACTAGGTTGGGGCTGCTTCACTCTTGCTAGCCTAGATTGGAGAGTGGCATTGCCGGGTGGCATGCTTGACCCGTTGACGTGGTGGAGACAGACGTGGCACCCGATCTAATCGGGTTGTCAAGGAAGCGTTTATGCATGGTGGCCTCGATGCTTGCGGGCTATGAATGCCTTCAGTTAGCCAAGTCGACACATGTAGCTCTTCCTTTGGCACTCGCGTACCACTGCGGCCAAGCATTCCGATGGAGACAAGTTCATGTCTGTCCCGATCCACATGGTCCCTCTTACGTCGAATGGTCATTGTGCATTCATAATCGCGTCGTCTTTCTCGTGCATGATGTGGACGAGCACTGCCTATATTATCGCACAGTTCAAGCAAGTGGCTCTATGAAGAGCCATGATACAGGAGCATGGTTATGGGACTATTTAAATTTGAGAGCGCCCACGTCAACGTGGTACCAAGAATGGTGTCAGCGCGATCCCATTTTTGCTAAACATGCTAAACGTTTTGCAGGTGTGAGCATTTTGCGTCAGGATCCTTGGGAATGCATGTGTGCGTATGTATCAAGGCACTTACTTGCAGCTTTATATGCAGCTCCAACAACAACATCCCGCGAATCAGTCAAATGGTGCATAAGCTGTGTGATCATTTCACGGAGCCAGTACTGCATCATACATATCCGCCAGGCTCCCATCTCTGTACCTCCATGAGTCCTGAAAAGAATGGACTTCAGATCGAAAGCACGGAGCCACTCCATCTAACGTACCATCCATTCCCAACGCCTTCGCAGCTGGCTGCACCCGGCGTCGAGCAGAAACTACGTAATCTAGGTTTTGGATACAGGGCCAAGTATCTGACTGGAACAGCTCAGGCACTTTGTGCACTTGCCAAGGAGTCTCTGGCGGCCGACGATACAAAGCACGCGCACATTGATCAAGCAGTGAATGACTATTTACTATCTCTTCGAACTAAATCCTATTCGGACGCCAGGGAGGCATTAGTTCAGCTACCTGGTATTGGACCCAAAGTGGCAGAGTATGTTCGTCCATGCTGATTTCTAGCTGTATCTTGCTCATGTCTCTGGACCAACATTCCAGTATACCTGTGGATCGACATGTTTTTCAATTTGCAGAGCGGTGGTATCATATCCGCTCAAAAAAATACGAAGTCATTGCCGACCGGCTCAGGGAACTCTGGGGAGAACGAGCTGGATGGGCGCACACGGTGCTTTTCTACGCGGATTTACCTTCTTTTGATCATTATCATGGCTCTATTGAGAACAATTTATCGAAAGAAAACATCCTTTGTGAAGATCCAAAGCCTCAGAAACGCGCGCGTCCGTCTTTGATCAGTGATGAAGATACAACTTCCGCTGCCACCAAGCAGGCTAGGAGTCGTACGTAGATCTAGGCACGTGTTTCTCCACACAACACCGTCTCGACAAGCGACCTGCACGACTCTGCTCCGCATGGAGTCCATGCGTCAACGCCTGCTCGCGCAGCAGCTTGGTCTCTCGAGTCCACAACAAAAGCAAAGAGAGGAGCCAGAAATTAAGCCATCTACTCCAAAGAAGGGTCAAAATATACCGCAAATACAACCCTGGCGCTCTGAGCCTCGCGTCAAAGTCATGCCGTTCTCACCTACACCTGTTACACCTGACCGGAGTCAGCGTCCCCGGGGCGCATTGGTAGGTACTCCTACATCAGCGGCATTGTCTCGGCGCGGATTTCCTATGTCCCCTGATGTGCCACGAACACCTACATACTCGAATAAATACTACACTAACGCTGCCGGGAATTCTACCCCTTTGGAGTCCAGCTCTGTATCTGCTTCTGAACGCGATAAGCAAATTCAATCCATGCTCTCTGGTATGGTAACTGTCATGAATGAGGTGGACCTGTCAAAATCCCGCGTCCCAGGAATGCAGTGCACATTATTACCCCATCAGATACAAGGCGTGGATTGGATGCGTCGAAGGGAACATGGCGCTTCTAAGGGCGGAATATTAGCAGATGATATGGGCCTCGGAAAAACTGTTCAAATGATTGCACTGATGCTTTATCACCGGCATCTCGACGATTTGCTAGGCGAATCCGACGATGAAAATGGGGAGAATGCCAAATCAATACCTAGCGATGATTTCTTGCAACAGTGCCAAAAACAAGTCTTTGCGTCGGGAACCTGCACGACATTGATTATTGCGCCCCTGGCTGTTATTGAGCAATGGAATCAAGAGTGCTTGGACAAAACAGGTCGTCGATTAAAGGTCTTGGTTCATCATGGGACCCAACGGGCTAAGCGCGTCGAAGATTTAATGAAGGTCGATATTGTTATTACGACATATGCCACAGCGGCCATGGAGCACGATTCTTTTCTTGAAGCGACAGGTGCGCTGCCTCCAAAGCCTTCGGCCCAAAAGAAAAAAGGACCCAAAGCAGTTAAGGGTCAAGACTCTGACTCTGGATACAGCGATTCTGATGACTCAGAAGCGTTGATTGCAAACTTAAAAAGCAGTAAGATTAAATCTTCTCAGAAATCAAGGCCCCACCCTCTTTATGAAATGAAATGGCTCCGAGTTGTCCTTGATGAAGCACAGAATATTAAAAATTACCGCGCTAAATCTTCCCTCGCTTGCTTTCAGCTATCTCTTCAGGCCGCCTCGCGCTGGTGCATAAGTGGCACGCCGCTTCAAAACAACGCACTCGAAATTTTTAGTCTTATTCATTTTCTGAGGATTTCTCCTTTCGATGATCTAAAACATTTTCAGGAGAAGATCAGTGAGCCATTGAAAAGCGCAAAGCAATCTCGAATCGATCTTGGTCTTCGCCGTCTCAGTGTAGTGCTTCAATCGATCATGCTTCGACGTACCAAAGATGCAGAATACAAAGGGAAAAGACTCCTCGATCTTCCTCCTCGATCAGTGGAAATATTGTCGCGAGATTTCGAGTCGTGCCAGGAGCGTGACTTTTATCGTGAACTGGAACATCGCGTGCAGGCACATTTCAAGGGAAATAAGGATTCTCAAATTAGCTATATGGGTGTTTTGTTGATGTTGTTACGTCTCAGACAAGCTTGCAATCACCCTGTCCTTGTGACTGGCCGAAATATCGTGTCTTCTCAGAATGAGCCAACATCTTCCTCTACATCTAACGCGCAAGACGATGACGAAGAGCTTGCCGCTTTGCTTTCAGGGCTTTCAGTAAAGGCTAGGCACTGTGAAAGATGCAAAGTTCCTCTTGATTCATCACAGAATGGGACAGATTCACCATCTGTTTGTCCTGGATGCGCTGCTCAGCGAGATAGAGAAATACGCTCTGGCTCGACTTGGGATACGCCTGGTACAATGTCCACCAAGCTGCGCATGATTGTGGATCTCCTCCATATATTTGAGAAGGAGTCTCGAGGAGATAAGACAATCATATTCAGTCAATTCACGTCCTTCCTTGATGTGATTGAGCCTGTCCTGCATACACATGGCTTTGATTATGTACGTTATGACGGCTCTATGCGCCAAAATGTACGTCAAGAAGCCTTGAATCGTATTCGCTCGGATGATGGGACAAAAATCATATTGATTTCCTTCAAGGCTGGAAGCACTGGCTTGAATCTCACTTGCTGCAACCGTGTCATTTTATGTGATCTTTGGTGGAACCCACAAATTGAGGAACAAGCCTTTGACCGTGCCCATCGGTACGTATACAGAACTCACATTAGCCTCGGCCAATCTAAACATGTGTACATTTACAAACTATCGATTACAGGAACTGTCGAACAACGAATCCTTGTGCTTCAGGTGTGTCTGACCCAGAAAGACTTACATCAGGAGAAAAAACGCGAATTGGCGCGAGCTGCCCTGGATGGTAAAACGTACGTAATGTCTAAGCTAACCACAGAAACCCTAAAAGTATGTTCTTTCGGCTAACCAGACTCAAACACTCTCAATCAACAGGATCTGCGTTTCTTGTTCCAAGGCGATATACCGTAGCACCAGTGGAGTCACTCGACGTCGTATTGGCACGTGCACGGCTCTAAATTCGGCCTATAGCTACGATAAGTTTTCTCCATATCCGTTGATGAGACAGTCATCCCACCCATCGGGGGCGTATGACACCCTCTCTTCCGTTGATGGGAAAGACAAAGTCTCGTGTTCCATGCATTCTTATGAGGCACCGTTTCGATCACCACTGATTCATAAACACGTATCAAAGTGGCCAGATATTTTCTACTTATTTTCGTTCGCAGAGCCATTGCCCGCACCTTGGCGCAGGCCGCTCCAATTTCTTCAGCACCCCTACTTCTTGTACTTCATCGGGAGTATATCTGCTCTTGTTTCTGGGTCATGTATGTCAGGCGTAGATCTGCTCTATGGGACATGGTCGCAAAATGGCTCTTTACATTCAGACAACATGGGGCCACATATGGACTTTAACAATAAGCTTGCAATGGCTATGGTCTTGGTGGGCGTTTGCAGCTTTCTGACCAATTTTTTATTCCTCGTTCTCATGTCCACGTCTACGCACAAGCTATCGCAAGGTTTGAGACGGACCTATTTCTCCGCCGCTTTGGTGCAAGATCCTACATTCTATGATAGGCAAGGTCCCGGTGCTATTTCCACTCATTCAAACCGGGATGTTTCCCTCATTCGTACTGCTCTTGGCGAAAAAATGGGTTTTTTTCTCAATTCTATTGGTACACTCATTGCTAGTATAACTATGGCCCTATGCAAGGCGCCCACGCATGGTGGTGTTTTGCTAAGTCTACCTGTCTTTTCCATTCTTGTATTTTTTGGGCTCGGCATGCTATCAGATAAGGCTACAAAGGCGGTAATTCAAGCTGACAGTCACCTTTCGACATTTATTGAACAGGTCATCGCCTCCGTGCGTATTGTACACAGCTTTGAAATCACTCAGGTGTTGCTCGATCGCATACAGAGCCTGTTCATGAAACCTCTCTCGAAAGTGGTCCGGCTGCGAACAATGGTGCGCGCTTCTGAGTTAGCTGTCATGTATTTTGTGGTCACCGTTCTATACGCAATTGGCTTTTGGTGGGGCTCCATTCAAGTTGCTAACGGTCGTGAATCTATGCAAGGCGTTGTGACTAGCTTTTTCAACTATCTCAACACACTTTTTAGCTTGACGATGGTCGTGGCGCATTTTCAGTCTATTGTTGACAGTCTTACAACGCTGCATGAAATGCGAGCTGTGATCGAGCGACAACCTAATATTGATATTCGTGATACAAGTGGTTTGATCCTAGGCCTTCCTTGTTCTAAAGCCACCGACACAGACGTGCCGACTTATACCCCCTCATTCGAATTGGAGGATGTTACGTTTGCCTACCCTGGTAGGCCCTACACAGTCAGCTTGACCGACGTAAGCATCGTTTTTAAGCCTGGGACTGTTACAGCTCTTGTGGGTCCGTCAGGCAGCGGAAAATCCACTATCACGACGCTTTTATGCCGGGAATACGACCCAGATTCTTGTAATGACCCAGCTCTTCAAGAATATTCGTCTGAGGACGTAGAAAAAGGGCAACAGCGGGTGCAAGGTCGAGGCCGTGTTCTTTTTGGTGGCGTCGATATGCGTGATCTCAATGTGCGGTGGCTACGTTCGCAAATCGCCGTGGTCAGACAAAATCCACAGATGTTTTCTGGCTCGATCATTGAGAACGTCGCCATGGGGCTTTCAGCTGGCGTGAAAACAGATATATCTGTATCTGACACAGTGGTCCGTGAAAAGGTTCGGATTGCTCTGATGAAGGCAGAAGCATGGGATTTCGTGTGTAAGCTTCCTGAGGGGATGGACACTATTATTTCTGGCGGCCGAAACACACACCTGAGTGGTGGCCAACGTCAAAGAATTGCTATTGCTCGGGCGCTCGTTCGAGAGCCCCAGGTATTATGCCTAGACGAAGCAACGTCTGCCCTCGATACCTCAACTGAAGACAAGATTAAAAAGACGCTGCAACATGAACAAGAATCTCGCGGAATGACCACAATTATTGTAGCTCACCGGCTTTCTACTATTCAAAATGCCGATCAAATTATCGTGCTTAAGCAGGGCCGCGTAGTGGAGCGGGGTACACATAACGAACTTGTGAAAGCGCCAGGCGTATATCATGATATGGTTATGTACAACCGAGCGGCTTCAGGACTAGACAGTGATTTTGACGTGAAACTTCAACCTGATACCGCCAGATCGAGGGGGCCGACTCGAGAGAAAATCAATGGTGTTAAGCAAGAATCTACTCATGATGATCCTCCCTCGTATGTGCATCTTAGCAGCGCTTGGCGAAGTGAAGTGGCTCCACGTGGTGGAGGCGGCATTCTTTCCGGCACTTGGGATGCTAGCGACCGTGCACAGCTTGCTTCTCAGAAGCATGAAGGCCAAACTGAAGATGAGATTATACAAACTTCTGACGCTTCCTCCAGTGGTCAACTGCACAAACTCGTCTGGAAGCAGGGGTGGCTTCTCTGTATGGGGGTTCTATTTACAACGGCTTTGGGTGTTTCCTTTCCCATTGTTGCGTGGCTATCTGGCTCCACCATTGATGGTCTAGGGAACCAAAACAGATCCGTCATGCGGAGCGATGAGAATACATGGGCGATGTGGTTCTTTATCATTTCAATTATCAACATTTTTCTAGGATTTGGAGGATCATATTGCCTTGAAACAGCTGCCGAGCGATTTGGCGAGGATGCCAAAGTAGAGGCTCTCAAAGCGATTATGCGGCAAGAAATTGCTTTTTTTGACCAAAAAGAACATTCCAGTGGCGCTCTGGGAGCTGCCATCTTCAGTCATACAGCCAATCTCTGTGCTTCAATGGGTGTGGTGCTCTGTCAGTTACTTATTTCGATGGTCAACCTCCTAAGTACTATAATCATGTCTCTCATTCTAAACTGGCTCCTGACCATTACCCTTTTGGCTGGTATGGTCACTCTCCTAGTTTCGAGCTTTTTAAATGTCTATGCGATGGAGAAATACGAGGTCAAGATGCAGGAACCGGTGGATCGCAGCTCATCGTACATTGCTGAGATCATCGACGCAATTGGCACAGTGTCATCACTCGGTCGTGAAGCGGAGGTGCTGAATCACTTCGACGAATCTAGCACGCTGAGCCGCTCGTTTATGCCTAATCTTGTCTGGGGCAGTGTAGCCTACGGATACACTCAGTTTGCTCTTTGTGGTATTGCTGGTTTGATGATGTACTGGGGAATTTTCGTTATGAACGAAGGCAAAGCTACTATGCAGACAGTTTTGTCTGTGTTTGAAAGTGTGTTTGTCGCCGTATTCGCGTCGATCCGTCTCGGCACATTCATGCCTGACCTGGCTCGAGCACGCTTTGGCAAGCGTGTTATTTCAGGATGGATGCAGCGTGTCCCTGAAGTGGCATCTACGCGGGAACGTGTAGTTTGGCCCCCGAAAGGACCTCGAGACATTGTTTTCAAGGACGTGGAGCTTCGATACCCCCAACGCCCCCAATACGCAGCCATCAAAAACCTGAACCTTGTCATTCCCGAAAAGACCACAGTTGCATTTTGTGGCACATCGGGAAGTGGTAAGAGCTCTACGCTTGGCCTGCTACAGCGCTTTTATGAACCATGTCACGGGTCCATCACCTATGGTGGCCTAGACCTGCGCTCTATACCCTTACATCTGTGGCGTTCTGAGATGGCCTATGTGTCCCAAGAGCCTGTCCTTTACGAAGGTACACTTCGATGGAATCTACTGCTTGGCGCTGTGAATTCGGAATTGGTGACCGAGGCCGATATTGAATATGCCTGTCGCCAAGCTTGCGTATGGGACTTTGCGATGGGTCTCCCTAATGGTCTTGATACAGAAGTCGGAAATAAGGGCTCTTCTCTTAGTGGCGGCCAATGTCAGCGCGTATGCATTGCTCGGGCGCTCATTCGCAAGCCTCACATCCTGCTTTTCGATGAAGCCACGTCGGCCTTGGACGCCGAATCTGAGGTGCTTGTTCAGCGTGCCCTTGATAATGCTGCTTCTCAATGCACCACGATTACCATTGCACATCGTCTGTCTACTATTCGTCGCTCGAATATGATTTGTGTCGTGGAGGATGGCGAAATTGTTGAACGAGGGTCGCATGAGTCACTGTTGGCGCAGCGTGGTCGGTACTTTGACCTTGTGGAAGCGCAGCTTTAATTTATCATGAACGATCTGCGGCTGCTGCTACGGGAGCGAACGGATCGCGAACGGACTGGAAACGTGTTTGATACCATTTAATATAGTCTTTCTTTAATGTTTCAATTTCCGTGTGCAAGGTGGCAACCTGCTCCGCCATGGCCATAAAGGAGGCATTCTGGTTACGAATGATATCCGAAATCACTTGGGGAGCAAATTGTTCACGTTGATCAATAGAGATAAGGTGACGCTCAAGCTGTTCCATGGTAAGCCGGTAGCGCTGGATGCGAGCGGGGTCCTCATCTGAGACATTTTCGTAAAAGCGTCGCAACCAGTCCAAAAAGCTGCTGCCATCACTCAGCTTCTCTTTGGCATGTGTCGCTACTTGATGCAGCATAGCATTATCGTGTCGGTCCTTTTCGACTTTCGCTGTGATGGACTGTAAGCGCATAGTATCTGCTTCAAGTGTTGCAGACAGCGATTGTTGCATCGATATCAGAGCGTGTACATCTGTCATTAGGCGACGCATCTCTTCACTTGCATCGCGTGCACGAAGCTCATTCTTGATTTGTGTTTGCGATGAGATAAACTTGTCCATCATATCTAGCAAAGATCGCTGAGTATCAGGCAACTCATTATACCTTTCCCGCTGGTAGTACGGGTGCTGCATCATTGGCGAGACATTTTGAGGAGCGGTATTGCCAAATGATGCGCCTGTGGGTTTGGATCCCCAAAGATTAGTGGTGTTCGGCTGGTTCTGACCAGCCAGGCCTGAATTACCAAAGGTATTCGTGCTGTTCTGTGTACCAAAAGGGCCTATGCCACCCATATTGTTAGTCGTGCTTTGCGCGCCAAATAGCCCTCCGCTTGCGCCAGTATTAGTAGAAGAATTGCCGAACAAACCGCCTCCCGCGCTGTTGTTCTGGGCGCCGAAGAGGCCGCCTCCCGTGTTGTTGGCAGTATTGGCCTGTCCTCCGAACAAGTTGCTACTTCCTGGCACTCCATTGTTGTTTTGAGCACCAAACAGCCCACCTGTGTTAGTGGTGTTGGTATTCTGAGCTCCGAACATGCCCTTTCCACCAGCGGTGTTGTTGGTTGAATTTTGTGCGCCAAACAAGCCTCCGCCCGTCGCCGTAGGTTGTGTCCCCAATGAGGCACCTAGAGTATTGGCTGACTGTGTAGATTGATTTCCAAATAGGCCAGTAGAGGCAGGCTGCCCTGTACGGTTGGCTGTCGTTGAAGTGTTGCCTGGGGCAGTCGAACCAAACAGACTGCCCGTTTGGTTCTGCGTCGGGCCCGAACTGGAAGCACCTCCAAAAGAAAAGGAAGGTTTCGTCTCAGTGTTCGCAGAGAAGGAGAATGAGCGCGGAAAAGCCGCACTTGACGCGCTTTGTCCCCCAGGGGTGGCACCAAACATGGTGGGGGATCGACTTGACTAGCGCTCCGACGTGCTACCGTGAACTACCACGTGGCCTCGAATGAACACATGTGGAGTAAGGTTGGTGAAGACAATACAACCATGTCACAGGATTCAGATGTGCCATGGGTGTCACAGCGTGTAGAGCGCAATCGTGCTTTGCATAAAGCTTGTTATGAAGGAAATGTCGAATTGTGCCAGCAGCTGCTAACTCCGTCTGAATCAATGGGCGATTGGGACGGCTCAGCAGATGCTTGGTATGCGGACGAGGACATGCTGGGTTGGGACTCCCTGCACTATGCTGCTGACGGCGGTCATGTGGACGTCATTCGTCTTTTGCTCAAATCAGGTGCGCCATGGAATGCTGTCGACTCTCTTGGATACACAGCTGCAGATATTGCATGGTCGCGTAACCACACGGCCTGCTACGATATTCTGTTTCAGGAGGGCATCCGGCAGTCCTTTCTTCTCAATGTGATAGCCCGACGAGCGGATTTTGGCACCAAGGCAGAAGATAATATGAAAGAAGATCATGCTGTTCGATCCGATGAGGCTGACTCTGCGCACTTGACGCTTGTGTCGGGGTCGCAGAATGAAGTAACATATTCGAACACAGACTTTCTAAAGAGCCGACTCATTTTCTCACAAGATAGCCATGGGCAATGGCGCTGTCTTGACAAAGATAATAACATGGTAATGGCTGAATGGGAGAACGAAATTATGATTGCTTCTGCGAAAGCATTGTGCGAGGGTCAGCAAAATGGGTTCTCTGTCCTGAATGTCGGCTTTGGTCTTGGCATTATTGATGAGGCCATCCAAACATACAATCCCGGCCGCCATGTGATTATCGAGCCACATCCTGATGCTTTGGCATTCATGCACCAGCTTGGCTGGGACAAGCGACCCGGTGTAGAAATCTTTGAAGGAACATGGGAGGAATTCCTAATGCCAGAGGACGATGAAGATGGAGCTATCGCGGCAAAACTAGGCGATTTTGATGCGATTTATTTCGATACCTATTCACAAGACTATGCTGGTGTGTGTATTCTAACTGACTTGAGACCTGCGTGCCTTTTTTGAGTGCCTTCCAAATGTGCTCTCTGGCCCCGATGCTCGCTTTTCTTTTTTCCATGGCTTAGCTGCTACCAACCAATTCTTCTATCACGTATACACTCGGGTAGCTGAATTGGACTTGCGTGACATTGGACTTAACACAGAATGGACTACGTTACCAATGAATGTCGAAGAAGTTGTATGGGAGGGCGTCAAGCGCAAGTACTGGTGCCTCGACGAGTATTTCCTTCCTCTGTCGAAAATGCAGCTTTTCTAAGTCCGACACGCACGTGCAGGTGGTCCGAGCGCGATTGGTTATTCCTTGGCTGTGGCATTCGCTCCAACGTATCTAGACGACATCATGATGGCATCTATGCGGAGTGCATTCTGTAGCTCGTGGCCTGCACTACGGAAGGAGTGGCGTGAGTCAATGGCGTGCGTTTTGTGTGTACTTACGCAGCGAATTCTGGGGTTCATTTATGATCCTCCTGTTTGGGGCCGGTGTTGAATGCCAAGTGCGCCTACACTACAATGACAACGACGTGAATGGAGCCTTTGGAACGTATCTTTCATGCCGCATTGCCTGGGGCTGTGGTGTGGCTCTTGGTGCATGGGCCAGCGGCGGCATTTCTGGTGGTACGTACCAGAGAGACTTACGGCAGGTCATATCAATCCTGGTACGTTGGCTCTATTCACCCGCAGCTGTGACCGTTGCCATGGCGCTGTTTCGTGGCTTCTCATGGAAGAGGGCGACACGATATATCGTTGCTCAAATTCTAGGCTGCGCGTTTGGCTCCCTTGTTGTTTACATGCTATACCGAGAGAGCATTCTATCGTTTGAAGGGGGCCTGCCGCACTCTGTCAGTGGCATGCGGTCAACGGCTGGTCTCTTTTTCACGCGCCCTGCACCATCCATCTCGTTACTCACAGCTTATATGACCGAAGCCATCGCCACAGCGACGCTACTCTTCCTTGTGCTGGCATTTGGCGACACAGGGAACTGGGCGATTCCGAAGGGGTCGATGCCTGTAGGCCTCTTTCTGACCGTGCTGGGTATTGGTTCCTCTTTGGGCTCGAACACGGGCTATGCACTCAATCCTGCTCGTGACTCGGGACCGCGTCTGGTGCTATATCTGCTTGGATACGGGAACGACGTATGGACTCATGACGGAGGCTACTGGTTTTTTGGCGGCTGGTGCTCCACCCTCTTGGGTGCCTGCCTGGGTGTGTTGTTGTACGATCTTTGCTTGTATGATGGGCAAGACTCGGCTTTGTACACTCTGCACGAGCCTGCCTCTGTCACCCTCGAGTAGGTTCATTGCATAACATCATACGACCGTCTCGGAGGGAATAGATCAATGCACGGGCCATTAACGGGTATATCGATGGCTTTTCCGTACTGTGGGAACTGCCGCCGGGTCCCGGGGTGGCATTTGTAATGGTGCTAAGATCTGTGCTCGTAGTAGGAAGCGAGGATGAGTGTAGCTGTGCGTCACCTTGGACTGACTGTCGAATTTGCTCTCGAATTTGTTTCATGTATTCGCGCTCGTCTGTGCCCACATTCTCATCTGATAGGAATGCGCGAAATACGCCATCGGGCGCCAGCACTACGCAGGCGAACCGCTCAAGTAAAGCAGATGATATGTCCACGGCAAAGACGGGCAGTGAGCCTGAATGAATAGCCTCTGCAACTCGCTTAGCCTCGGTAGAGGCGCGGTCCGCCAGGGCGTGTCGCGCGCTCGGTTTCATGCGCCGGTCCTGCCGACGAGAGCGACCTTCACGGTGCGGCATAATGAGATGCACGTCCTGTGCATGACCTGGTGCAGCACCGGCGCTCTTGGACACTACCGGTGGCTTTACGAGATCAACAGGCGCAAGCCCACGTCCACTAGAAGCCTGATCAATGCGGCGCCAGCGTGCAATCCGGTCATATAGCACACCTGTGAGCTCTTCCTTGTTTACTTCGTGCTCCGTGCGTGTCAGCACTTCCTTCACTTTCAGTACGGGCGAATGTGCGCGAACCAGTACCAAGAACAAAATCCCTTCAGAGCGACAGGTGGCAACTGTAAGCTCTGGCGACTCGCCGGCGGCTTCCTCGTACTGCACGTCGGCGCTGATCCCATGCGCCCAGAGTAGTTGACACAGCTGCAATTTGGCCTCCAAAAGCCCCGGCTGACTAGATGCGACATAGCATTCGCATCGGCGCGGCGTCCATGGACCTAATGTGCGCTCGTCCTCCGGTCGGCCAAGCAAACGCGGGAGGTGTACTTGTTGGTGTTTAGCGAGCGCCTTGACGATTTTGCCAACCGATACCTGTAAGCCCACCGCATGGGCGGGCGCAGAAGAGCTGTCGCCAGGATACGCAAAGCGTCGAAGAAGCTCATCATAGCGCCCACCGACCGCAAGAACGTCCCGCTGCTTAGTCGCATTGGTCATGCGTGTCACAGCGATCATTGCACCACCTCGGTAATGGGCGTGATTGTGACTTAACAAAGGCGTAAAGAAGATGGGTGTCTGGACACCCAAGAACTGACTGAGCCGCGTGACCTGCGATAAATATGCGAGTGACTCAGCGACGAGAGAGCGCTCTGTTGGCGACAAGAGGGCAGCCCATTGCGTAACGCTGCTGTCAAAATCGTTCCGTACGTTCCAACCATCCAATTCTTCGAGCATGGCAGGTGTGAGACCGGCTTGCAGTAGCTGCTGACGAGCGCGAATCTCCGTGCCTTTAGCCAGAATACTAGGCAAGGACATAAGCAGTGCTTCATGGAAGCGCTTTGGGAAGCGATTTAAAAACGTTTGCAGGAGAGACTCATGGCTAAGCTCAATGGCCCAGCGCTCGCCAGCCAAGCCAGGAATACGGATAATTTCGTCGATGACGCCAAGAATCTCTGCTTCGGCAGCAGGCTCGCGCACTTGTGAAACGATATCATAGCTGGCAGCAAGCACAGCACGCGGCTGTCCACCAGCCAGTAGATTCTCACGATACACATCCGCGATGTCAAATCGCTTGAAACGCATATGCCCGCTGCGTGCACAAATTCGTGCAAAAGGGACGGTTAAATCAAACGGCAAGAAGACGACATTACCGCTTTTGTCCAAAAGCTTGACGATGTTTTTCTCGTCACCGTACACATCACTCGGTGGGAATAATAGCGGCGGATGGACAGGCACAGCGCCCCGACACTGGAACATTTGACGCAAATGCTGGCAAACCACACCTACCAAGACGTCATCCTCGTCGCCCTGGGCACCCGTATCAAAAGTAAAGTCGCGGATTCGATCTGTCTGTGTGCGCGAGAATAAAGCATTGATGAGCTCGTGGCGGTGTACGCTGGTAGGATTCGCAGCCAGGCGTAGTAGCTCTTGCACAAACTCATCCTCCATTTTGGGTGGCAGTAGTGGTGAGCGCAGCATCGCCATGGGTGTAGGCCGTTTCGCAGGGTCGTGGTCGAGCAGCTGTTGTATGATCTCAGTTTGTGCTGCAAAGCGTGTACGATCCCAGCCTTTAGGGAACTCGATCTGGGGCATTCGCAACTGGCGCAGCAGCTGGAACCGCTCCATCGTAGTGGTATAATAGCGCTGTGAGGCGATCATCTCGAAGAAAATTATACCCAACGAAAACATATCCACCTTTTGATTGTACTTGGTGCTAAGACCCTGCTTCGACAGCACCTCCGGAGCAATATACGAAAAGGTGCCTAAGCCGGATGTGAGCTCTTTCACATCCGTTGTCCCGCCGCTGAGGACAGATTCTCGCAGCCCTCCATCCATAGCATGCAAGTTGGTCGTTGCCAGACCAAAGTCACCCACCTTGATATCTCCGTGCGCATCCATCAGCACATTACTGGGCTTGAGGTCCCGGTGGATGATGCCCAACGAGGCTATATGCGCCAATGCCTCGAGCATTTGCCGAAAGATGTGCCATGCCTGGTCAACAGAGAGCCCACGCTCAATTGCATCTCCCAGGGTCTGATTCTCGACGTACTCCATTTGAATGTAGAGAACGCGTGTAGAAGAATCAGACACACCATGATCCGCAGAGGAGAGAGGTATGTCGTCACTGGATACATCGGAACTGTCAAAGTGGTCAGGATGGTCGCCTTTGGGGCGAATCGACTCGGCCTTCTCAGCACGAAAATTGCTGCTCACGCTCTCCCCGTCGCTTTCTTCAATATCGTCTTGGTGGCCGAATTGGATAAAATCGTCAGAGTCGGAACTAATCTCTTTGTCCATCGAGAGAAAATCGTCCATGTTGCCATGAGTCATATGATGCAGTGCCTGAAGAGCACTCGCATCCATCTGCTGACTGGTCGTCATGGGGCTGGCATCCCACGCTGGCTCTGTAGATAGCTCTGAGCCCGCAGGTAAGCTAGGCACGGCTGTTCGCTCAATCCAGCAAGTGACATATCTCACAATATGAGGATGATCTAGCCTAGACAGTGCCATGATTTCACGCATTGTTCTCTCTTCCTCAGCGGCGGAACTGCTGAGTCTAATCTTTTTGACAGCATAGAACCGTTCATCCAGTTTATTCCGCGCTTTAACAACGACACCGAAAGCACCCTTTCCAAGAAACTCGACCTCTTCAAAGTCACTCAGGTAGCGTGATACCGGTTGGAATGTCGGTAGTGCTGTATTGCGCAGCTGCCAGAAGGAGCCAATGCGCTCCGAATTTATCTTCCCAGCTGGTGCACGGTATGGCATGCCGCTAGGTGTAAGACGCTGTCGCGGCGGCAGAATAGCTGACATAGAAACTTGGCGGTGCGAAGTTGACTGCTCCTCGTGCTCCTGAGGCGGAAAGCTCTCAGTATCCGTAGCAGAATCCAGATAAGTAAGCAGAGCAGAGGCCGAGAGGCGACCCTTTTCAGAGCGGTTCAGCATTTGATGCAAGAGGTATATAGCTGACCGATCCACTTCGTGCTTCGACTCAGCGTACTGTTCTAAAAACTGTTCCGGAGTCACAGCTCGGAACAGAATTTCTTCGCCATAAAGAATTTGGCAAAGGCAGCGTCCTAGATCCCATATATCCCGTGCATTTCGGTATTGCAAAGGATTAGTGAGACTCTCTGGCGCACGCCATCCCTCAGGGATATCATGTTGCATGGACTTCATAGAGCTTATTGGATTCGATCGATGCAAGTCCAGAAGCTGCTGCCGGTACAAAGCGCCATGAAGCCATGCAGACCCTTGACCCAGCACAATTGAATCCAATGAAACAGACCGATGTGTCAAACGTGACCGATGGAGATCTGCAAGACCTTGAAGTAAACAACGGATCAGGGGCCGAGCGCTAAGCCAGGACAATGTGTGACATTGTCGCAACAACTCGCTCATGGTCATAGAATGCTTCTGCTCATACACGAGACTAAGCAATGAAATAGTACCGTATTCCTGGACATATTCAAGAGTCATAAAAGACCAGCTCATCAACTTGGTCAAGTGGTCCGATTCCACTTGTTGTAAGCGGGTGAGGTCGGACTCAAGATCCTCTAGTTTTCGTTTCCCTGCCATTTTCTGGTAGTACTGAGAAGAAATAGGCACCATTTCAAGATTCCAAACAGTGTTAAAGTCCATATCGGAAAAAACAGGAAACGTCATATACTTTCTTGCAAGGGGCACTGTGTCCAGCATAGGACCCCGCTGTACCTGATCAACTCGGACACCTGAAACAAACACAGGCGACTCGAGAGTGATGCGGCTTGTTTTAAATACCACTTGATCCATCGCATGTAACTGTTCTGCCTGGAGCAACTCTTGTGCCGGAGGCCGGACAGGCAAAGGAGTATCGCGAAGCCGTTTTAATTCACTCTTGATAGCAAGCTTCTGTTTTCTTGTTTCGTCCTCAATTCTGTCAGCAAGCTCATTCTGGCGTTGTCGTTCCTCGTCGGAGCGTTTCTGCTGCTCGAGCTTAGAGCGCCGCCTGGCGTCTTCTTCTTCGGCCTGAGCACGTCTTCGCATTCGCTCCTCGAGACTCCATTTAGCACCAGTACTAACTGAAGGCGCAGTATTGTGCGTGCTGATAAACTCTTGGGCAAAGCTGACAAGTTCCCAAATCATCTCCGTACCACGAAGGCTGCGTGCTTTAGTATTCATTTCCTCCTCAAGCTTGCTTAATTGCTGTGGCGGCACTCCTCGCGTTCGTGCATCATTGACGCGAACATGACAGGTTGGCTGGACATTTGGATACTTTTTCGTGAGTGAAATCTGTACGACCACAGAAACGTGCTCTTTGTGGGCGTCGAGCTCCGGACGCAATACGAGCTCGCAGGTCTGGACGCTCGCCGTTGCGGAGTTTTGCCATGCTCTTGGTGGAAGCTCCACAAAATCAGGACCCATAATACTGCTAATTACACTTAGCTCCGTGCGCCGCCGCTCCTCGAGCTCTTCACTCGCGTCCATGGCAGCGCACTTGAGGCTGTACGTCCGAGATCCTCCGCTTTGAACGCACGTCACGTGTGGTGGTTCGTGCGCAACACTACTAGCTGGTATCCAACGCTTATGAGTCGCAGCGGGGACACCTCGAATTCGAGATGTAGTTCTATAGGCATTAAAAGGACACGACCAGCCACCTTAGCCATGGCACGGTCATCGGCCTAGAGCCATATTCACACGGGCACCTGCGTCTACCACGTGTCTCCACATGTCTATCTCGGACCTGTATCACTTCTCAATTTACACTATGGATGGCGACTGTCGGCGGGCAAAAAAAGTAGCTATGACACAGACTAACTCAGATTTTGGACCATTTCTGCCCTCCTAACCAACATCATGGACTCGATGGAGTTATTCCTCCTAGCGTTATGAAGAATGCAAAAGGCTTCGCCATGTAAGTTTACGCGACTGACTCAGTTTCACTGTCGTACGCGCAGGGTTTCTAATGAGCGTCCGCGTGGGTATGGGAGTTGTTGTAGCACGTCTTCCATCTGGAAAATGGTCGGCTCCTGCAGCGATTGGTGTAGGCGGTTTTGGCGGAGGCTTCAATGCTGGAGCCGAAATGGTGGACTTTCTGATTGTGCTTAACACCACGGCGGCTGTGCGAACATTCATGGCATCTGGATCCCTGCAACTAGGTGGAAACCTAAGTTTGGCTGTGGGACCCCTGGGCCGGACGGGCGAAGCGGGGGCATCCATTAATGGTGATATGCAGCTTGCAGCCATGTTTACGTATTGTGTGTCCCGCGGTCTGTATGGTGGCATCACTATTGAGGGAACACTACTGGGTGATCGCCCTGACACGAATGAGCGTACCTATGGTCGCAGCTATACAGCTGCAGAAATTTTGTCAGGACAAGTGGATGTGCCCAAATGTGCAATACCTCTGGTTGCGCGACTGGAGGAGATTACAAGCTTTGAGCCGTTTGAATCTTCCATATACGATGGGCCTAGGGAATATCTTGATCCTACCATGGACTATGTGCGCCGGCCTGAACAACGGAGACGTCCGCCACCGCCAGGAACCAAGGCGGAGCCATTAGATTCTTCACTTGAGGATGACCACGGGCCATTTTCACCTCCTCCCTACAGCTCACTACAGAATAGCACCAATGCTCCAAATATGTCGAGCAGACTCAACTCAGTCGGTAAGGGTTCCAGCTGTGCGGGCGAATTCGATAATGAAGATCCTTTTAGTGACTCACAAGGGTCTCAATACGATCCCAACATGCTTTCTTACGAGCCAAGATCTAAGCTTGGCTCTCGCCGAACTATGGCGCAGACGTCGGCCTCTACTCTCCCGAAACTGGACCAATCCCAGTTCCATTCTTCAAATGCATACGGTCTGGATAACAGTTTTGATGCCGACTTTGACGCTCCTTTATCGGAGCCTACACAGCCCAACGCAAGTCGTCCACCCGCAACTGGTCTGATTGACGCTGGTGTGCTTGATGGTGATCTTGTTGTGGCTATCCACGATTTCATGGCACAGAAGCCGTCCGATTTATCTTTCCAGCGTGGCGATATCATTCGTGTGGTGCATCGCACCAATAAGTCTAATGACTGGTGGTCCGGCGAGTTAGTGGCACAGTTTAGCGACGGTCCCAGCCGTATTGGACAGTATGTTTAATGATGCACTAATCCAGATTCCCCTCCAACTACACAGAACCACTCTAGACGTCCACAGGTTGTCCACCAATCTCTTCGACAACCATTTGTGTATACTTGTCAATAAGCATATGATCGTAGCCGACCAGAGAGATATGAACGCCAGCTTTCCACTTTTGTTAATGGTGTGAAGCGTACTTTAGGATAGGATCCCACACGAATGCCGTCCTTCTTTCCCATTTTTGTTAGATTTTCAAGAAGCTTTCCGTTAGATACCTTGCTCACGTACGGGACTGATCATACTCTCAGGAAGATTAGTATGGATGAGACGACGGATAGGTTTGGGCATATCTGGGTCGAGGCGTAGATATGGTGGCAAGCCTTTGAGTAGTGCTTCAAAAATGCTAGGGATACCTGGTAAAACACAAACATTACCGTTCACGCGCACAACAGGCACCCAGTACTCTTCTGTCGGGAAGAGAACTTCAGATCCACGGGGGAAAAGCGCCATACGCTTGCGCGCCCGTAAGACATTTTCTGATTCAGTGATAGTACCGTAGATGTGCTGAATTCCGGTTGACATTCGCCTCAATGTCTCATCGTCATACTCGAGAGGCTCGTCTCCAAAAGCTTTGGCAAGTGATGAATATGTGATGTCGTCAGGAGTGGGACCAATTCTGCACGTTATTATACCTTCGACCGTACCCGCCCGATGTAACAACCCAGTCGTATTTGTGGGACTGTATTAGGTATGCCAACGTACCAAGCGTTGCGCGGCTTCCACACTTTGGTGAGCTGAGCCCCACGTACATCTCATCAACATCATCGGAAATTACTTCAATTTCTCAGGTTAAAATATAGAAACGCACTTTTTAATTCGACACCAATCTCAAAGCACAATTTAGCCATCTGAAATGAGTATACCGTTATGCGTGCCTTGTTGCTGTTGGTGTCCTGGGTTTTACCACTGAATAAGTGCGCGAAACATACTTCAGTACTTCATCGCCAATGATCAGACATCTGTCATGAGCCACATTATACTTACGCAGCCGTTCGTATAAATGGTCGACCGGTCATATCGGGGACATGAGAACGTTGAAACAGCTTCGCTAGCATATCTGTAGATTTGGTATCAGACATGTTTTCCAAAAGAGGAGTTATAGAAAAATTTTTAACAACAAAAGGGGCTGGCTTAACCAAACTTGACGCTCGAGCACACAAACGCAGCGGCGTAGGCGCAGATAACCTGTGGAGCATATGTAAAGGCGGGACTCCACAATGCAGCGCCTGGCACCTACCCTCCGCTTCGGCAGGCGCCTCACAAGTGGAGGGCATCATCTACAAGAAGCTGGCGCAGCCCAAAATATAGTATGAATTCTAGAGAAGTACGGCATTTGCCACATTGGGGTTGCTATACAATCGAGAGAAAAAGTGTTTATTTTTCATATATTCAATGATATGTGGGCCAATCACTCATTTTTATTGGCAATGTCACGCAGAACACGGCGAAGGATCTTGCCGGAAGCACTCTTGGGCACTTCGGCAACAAAAACAACCCCACCACGAAGTTTTTTGTGATTTGCAACTTTAGGATTGAACCAGTCGAGAATTTCTTGGCAAAGACGATCCTGGTCAGTCTGCGAGCTCGACTTCAGGTCGAGTGCACTCGGCTTGGGTGTCACATACGCACGAGGGAGCTCAGTGGCCTCCTCTTTCACGTAAACGCCAACCACGGCACAGTCCTGAATCTTAGGATGAGAGAGGAGCAAGTCTTCGAGTTCAGCTGGAGAGACCTGAAAGCCCTTATACTTTATAAGCTCCTTCATGCGGTCCACGATAAAAAAGAGACCATTTTTTATGATAGCAATATCACCACTCTTGAACCATCCATCCTCAGTAATGCACTCCTTGGTGGCCAATTCGTTGTTCAAGTAGCCCTTCATTACGGCAGGACCACGAATCCAAATCTCACCGGGAGTTCCCTCCGACCCTTGTTTGTGGGCCACATCGACACCGTCGTGGTTCACCAAACGAATTTGGATGTGGGGCACAACCTCGCCCGCAGTGCCCAGATTTTTTCGGTGTTGGTCCGTCGTCGCACGCAGCGCAACGGGGGCTGTCTCGCTAAGACCATATCCCTGAGAGATCACGAAGCCAGGAAGGCGCTTCTGAACCTCTTCACAAAGTTCAGGACCAAGAGGCGCCGCACCGCAGAGGCCCACCTTGAGAGTAGAAAGGTCGTACTTGCTGACAGCAGGGTGACGGGCCAATGCAAGCAAAATTGGTGGGACAACGATAGCCATAGAGGCACGGAAGTGCTGTACCGCCGCACAAAAAATGTCAATGTCAAAGCGAGGTAAGACGACGATACGAGTTCCCGTCATAAAGGCAGCCAGGTTGAAAAAGTTCAAGCCGAAGATGTGAAAGAACGGCAGGACAGCCAGGGCAGTGTGGCCAGGACCAAACTCGCCAAACCTTACCCTAGCAAAAGTGTCGGTACCAAAAATCATGTTCTTGTGCGTCAGCATGACACCCTTCGGTTTACCGCTAGTACCACTGGAATAGACAATAAAGGCCAAGTCTTCTTCCGAATTCACGGAAACAACAGGCAGTTCGTTGGATGTGAGTACAGAGCGGAAGTCCCGTTCACCTGTGCTCTGAGTAAGAACCCAATCAGCATCATCCACCAGCCAAATGGGATTCTCGCCGTTGGGAAGCTTGAAAGAGCGTTTCGACATGGACCAGGCCTTGCGGACATTTCCTAAAATGGAAGGATGTGTGAAAATGACCTTTAGATCTGAATCGACAATAGGGTGCTCTAGCTCTTCAGGCGAGTAGATCGGGTTCAACGTCGCGCAAACACATCCAGCGCGAACAATGCCAAGGACCAAGGTAGAGTAAAGCGTCGAGTTGGGCGAAATGATACCAACACAGTCTCCTGCATTCAACTTCAAGATGTGACGCAAGAAATAAGCAATTTCACCGGCCATCGTCTGAACTTGACGGCGGCTGGGATGTTAATGAGTGTAGTACATACTTAGTGACCTTGCCATCCAGGCGGTATAGAGCCACTTCCCGCTCATCAATACCTGCATGGTCGGAGACGACCCAGCTATACAGGCTATATTTAGTGGCTTCACACGTACTTTCCAGTCTGCGGGATAGTCACTGGAGGGACAGAATAGCGACAGTCAATGATTTGGGCCATGAATATCGTAGTGACTACGGCGGCGTAAGCAAGAACTTTGGGGTAAGCGCGAGGCTGTACCAAGGGGGGCACGTGTCAAATGAGATTATGTAAATGGAGTGACAGATTTCCGTCCCCACATGGGGAAGAGTGCATCCGCGGAGTTGTCTTCCAGCTCATCTTCCAGCGATGCCTGGCTCTTGAACCCGTCAAGGCTGTCAAGATCGTCCTCCCCGCCTGTCATCTTTTTTGTGAGTCTGTCACTTTGAGTATACGATAAAGACTTGGCATCTAGTGACAAACTGCTCCACATATCCTCCCGCAGTGAAGCAGCTGTAGCACCGAGTGAGCGGAACGGTGCGTGGATCGGGTCCATAGCCAGTGAATCCATCGTCTCAGTTTTTTGTAGAGCCATGCGCTGCATGGGTGTAACTTTGTGTTTTTCAACAGGAGGGCGACCAAACTGGATCATCGATGGTTGAAGGTTAGAGAGAGCGCCTTCCACCAATGCAAAGCGATCTTTGAAATGAACCAACAGATGGTACCAGAGGGGATTTTTGCACAGGACCTTGGAATTTCCGATAACAATAAGACCATAACGTGCACGAGTGAGAGCAACATTGAGACGTCGAGGATCGCTGAGGAATCCGATTCCGCCCCTGTCGTTGCTCCGCACACAACTGACAATGATATAATCTTTTTCACGGCCTTGGAACGCATCCACACTGGCGACCTCCACACTCCGGTAAAGCTCCTTGTTAAGACTGCCAAACATTTGCATGTAATTGATGATAAAGTTTCGCTGCCCTTCATAAGGCGTAACCACACCAATTTGCTCAGGGACAACACCAGATTTTAAAAACAGCGTGATAATTTTTTCAACACTGCTTGCCTCCGTTCGGTTCAAGAAAGACGTTCCACTGCCTGAAATTTCTTCCTGGCCCAAATTTTGGTAAAACATCATAGGCATGTTAGGAATAGGCCATGGAATGGGGTCTTGACGCCGGAGACGTTCCTGGGCCGTAACACCATTTTGGAGCATCCCATCGTAGAACATATTGCTGGGAAATTCAGACAAGCATGGGTGCATACGGTACTGCACTTCTAGACGTCGAGGCTGATTGCCAAGAAGAATTAATCTCTCGAATAAACTCAAATTCATACCAGCGTCTGCCACTTTGTTACTCATAACGACGGGGCCTAGTTGCTGGTGGTCGCCAACAAGCACAAGTTTCTTGCAACCGCGCACAATGGGAAGCAAGATTTCGGGCTCCACAGCCTGTGTTGCCTCATCAATCAGCACAGCAGAGAAGTCAAAGTTTTCAAGTCGACGATCCGCGCTGCTCGAACAGGTTGTGCAAATAACATCCGCTGCAGCCAACACTTTCCGTTCCATCTGGAAAACCAGGTTCCGGTACCGGCGTTCGTCATCAGCAGTTAACTCGCCATTTTTCTTCTGGAGATTTTTGAGTCGAGTCATTTCAGGGCTAGGAGGCATTAGCGCAACCTGCTCATGCAGTGACAGAAAGCGCACATGTGACAACATGGTTTCGCGAGTTCGAGAAACAACGCGCACGACTTTCAGACCAGTGCGATTGATTTTTTCGGTAAGCTGATCTACCGCCACATTCGAAGGTGCACAGACAAGCACTTTTCCTTTGGTCATTTGTGTCAGATGATACACAAGTGTGGCACTGGTCACTGTCTTACCTGTCCCAGGAGGTCCCTGAATTAAGCTCAAAGGCTTTGATAAAACGGATTTAATCGCAGCGACCTGGCTGTGGTTCAGATCAGGCAGCCCTGGGGCAGTGTAGCGTTTTGGCTCTTGAAACTGGACCTGCTCCGAGCCGGTGGGGAAGCCCAAGAGTTTTTTGCGTAAAAAGGGAGCCATACAATCGCGAAGGTTCAAGAACACGGACAATGCCTTCTTCATGCGAGCATACGTTACGCCGACCCAAACAAATTCCACAGTATAGTTGGTGGTGCAATCCGTCGGTGGCTGGAGGTACTGTGGTACATCACAAGCCACTTCCATGGATGAGATTGGCGAGAATTGCGATACCTTTAGGACTGCCTTCCATTTAGAGGCCAACGACCCCGTGTAAGAGACGCAAAGCTCGTCACCAATACCGAGGCGCATTTCACCGCTCTCAAGTTGTGGCAAGCGAAGCCACAGGGACATCGAACGACCTTTACCTGGCTCCCAGCGCACCGCCACATCATGCTGAACGAGACTTTCTTTCAGCTTTTTATCGTACTGCTCTTCCACAGAGAGTAGTGCGCGGAAAATATTACAATACTGTTCCGCATTCTCGTAGCGCACAAGGGTCTTAGGAAGTTCTTTCTCTTTGGTGGGGTTTTCCACATCTTCCAACGTAGCTTGCTCGTTGTCGCGCCACAGATTTTCTAGTTTGCAAATCTGCGCAGAGGAAATGGGCTGCGCATTTCGTTGCGTGGCCGAACTTGGAATTCGAACAAACCAGGAAAGGAAAGATCGGTTTTCAATCAAAGGTGCCCACCGAGAAGCATCCCATTCTACTTCCTTCGTGTTGGCAGCGTAGTTGCAAGGATTCCGACACAAGAGCATGATGACGGCGCTGTCCTGGGCGGGTAGAAAACCAAGCATAAAAGGGTTTTTCGAGCCGCACGTAAAGCACTCGGGCACTGTGTCACCGAGAGGCGACTCTGGATGCAACATGACAGCCTTGTGCCGCGCGCGCACCAAATGGGTGACGATATGGGAGGATGGTGTTTGCCCGCGACCGTTGCAAAACCTGTGTGTGAGTATGACGTACGTACCATCTTTTACAGGTGAGACATTGAAGAACACAATTTACATCGTCGATGCCACAGTAGGCACAAGCGTGCTCAGGAAGGGCCTTGGTCTCCGGCTCCTCCGAATCAAGGTCGTCGGACAGTGCATCAAAGTCGGTGGGAATATCTGTAACTTTTGCCTTGGATATGGCATCTGCTAGGTGCTCTACTCGCTCATCAGCAGAGTCCCCCATCCTGCTTGACTCGATCGTAACCCACAAGTTCAAGACACCCTTGCGCCGCAGCCTTAGTCTCCACCACGTGGACAAAGTGGAGACTTAAGGTGGCCCCCCCGCGACCATGGCTCCCGAAGCGGGCCTTGCTATGGCAGGGGACGAGGGTGATGTGCCCCATGTACCACACATGCTGTCACAGATTCCAGGGCCTGACTATGTCCCGGCAGAAGTGGCAGATTTGGAAGGAGAGCTCTATGACGATGCAGAACCTACTGTCACCTTAGATGAGCTCGCATGGCTGCGACCATTGCCCTGGTGGCGTCGACCTCGGCCAATGTTCTTGTTACCTGTGGTGCTCATATTTTCATTAGCGTTAGGTGTCATTCTTGCACCTCGGATGGAGCTCTTTCTGTCGATGCTTTGCCAGCAACTGCTGGTCGATGAGTCTATGGCACTTGATCAGCCACCTCATGTTCCTTCGCCCAAGTGTCGTCGATCCGTGGAGGCGCAAAGGAGTTTATCTATGCTGCAAATGAAACTTCTTGTTGTTGCTGGACTGGGATCCGCCCTCATGACTGGTTACTGGTCGCGTCTCTCTGACCGTATCGGGCGTAGGCGCATATTGTTATCGGCGGTAGCTGGTGCGATTGTCAATGACGCAATGGCTGTGCTGCTTTCCTATGTAACATCTGACCATGTACCATTTGGGGTGAATCTGTTTGTGCTGGGTAGCGGAATCGAAGGCTTTTTTGGTTCCTCGGGCACAGTCACCGCCATGTCACAGTCGTATCTGTCTGACGTTACACCCAGTGGCACCCGCTCTCGCCTTTTTGCGCTCATGTCTGGCATCCTTTTTGCAGGAATTGCCATTGGGCCAGCTATTGGGGGTGTGTTGACGAAATGGACAGGAACGCTTTCCATACCTTTGTGTGTCGCAATCTTGATTCATGCTGCCATTGTTGTGTGTCTACCCTTCGTGCCAGAGAGTTTACATCCTGAGGCGCAAAGAAAGGCTGTTCAGAGCCATCACGAGGCTCGGCATAGACATTCAGGACATGGCATTGTATATTCTCTAACGCATGGACTCCTGGCGCCTTTTCGAAACCTGGGCTTTTTGTTGCCTCGCCGTTTGAGCGAAGAAGACCTGCCAGTCATGGGAAGCAGCCGTCTAGATACCCAGTCCCGCCATTGGGACGCCAATTTGCTGCTTCTTTCTGTGGCCTATGCCGTAGAGCTCGCGTGCATGGCCATCGTGCCGATCAAGATCCAATACGTGCAGCTGGTGTTTGGATGGGAGTCCAGCAGAGTGGGTTATTTTGTTAGTTTCACGGCACTGTGCCGTATGCTATCACTCACTGTATTCGTGCCCCTTATGACAAAGATCCTGCATCGAATGCCGAGCACGACTGTGCTTCCACAGGATGGTGCCTTTACACCGGGAACCGACGTACATGCGGCCTTGGACGAGCAAGGGTATGCCCGTGACGACGTACCTGCCTTGAAGCCGTGGACTACCAGAGAGCGCGAGCGTGAGCAACAATGGAAAGACCGAGAAAAAAAACTACGGCTTATACATGACAGTCATATGGATATGCGCATTGCGGTGGGGTCGTCGCTGATTACTTGTGGCGGCTCCATCATGTCGGCGCATGCCAACACCGCTGGCATGTTCTTGCTGAGTGTCTTTCTCGTGGCGTTAGGCGGAGGCGTTGGTTCCGCCATCAGCTCTCTGGGTATAGCGGCGCTGCCGCGCACGCACGGCGCAGGACGCTTGTTCGGCGCATGGGGTGTGCTGAGCACCCTGTCTGGCTCTATCTTGGGCCCTATCCTATTCTCTATGGTTTTCAGCCGCAGTGTCTCGACGGCACCCTGGCTTGTATTCTACATGGTGGCCATACTGCAGTTTGTGGTGATTGCCACCCTCTCCATGGTACGCTTGGCCTCCGTGGAGTCGCTAGATGGTCTGCCCGCGCGGCCGCGGCGCCCAACGAGACAGAGCAGATAGGCCCCATGGTGGAGTATCACGTGATAAGTGCGCCGAGCGCTCGTGGGTGCGGTCGCCTGGTCGAGCTGCGACGCTAACCCGCTAGGACCCCAGTAGCCATGTCGACCTTCTTTCAGAAGCAGCAGCAGGTGGCTGCTTTGGATCCGCGTCTGGGTAGTCTTATGGCGAGCGCGGGACTTTATAATCTGCGCTCGCTAATCAAAGGCGTGCGTGCGTGCAAAACGCTAGCGGATGAACGAGCCTTGCTCCAGAAGGAGTCAGCAGCGATCCGGACGTCCTTCAAAGACGATGATGTGTATATGCGCTATACGAACCTTTCGAAGCTACTTTATATCCATATGCTGGGATACCCAGCGCATTTCGGCCAGATGGAATGCCTCAAACTGGTGGCTTCACCGCGCTTCACGGATAAGCGCCTCGGGTACCTGGGCATCATGTTGCTCCTGGACGAGAATGCGCAGGTTCTCATGCTTGTCACGAATGGCTTGAAAAAGTACGTGCTAAGCTTCTCATTACAGCGACATGAACCATTCCAACATGTACATTGTGGGCCTGGCCTTGTGCACATTTGCCAACATTGCATCCGAGGAGATGTCGCGCGACTTGTGCAACGAGATTGAGAAGCTGATGGGCAGCTCTAACTCTTATATCCGGAAGAAGGCAGCTTTGTGTGCCATGCGCATTGTTCGTCGCGTGCCGGACTTGGTGGACCACTTCCGCGAGCGTACCTTGCAGCTGCTGAGCGACAAGAGCCATGGTGTCAAGTTGTGTGCACTGAGCCTGGCCATCCAGATGTGCGAGATGGACCGTGGTTGTATCGATCTATTCCGCCGTGTACGTATTCGTATGCTGACGCAGGCCACGACGCCCCTCGTCGCAACACTTCGCACTCTGCTTACGACGAGCTTTTCGCCCGAGCACGACGTGGCAGGTGTCACCGATCCATTCCTGCAAACCAAGATCCTGCGCTTTCTGCGTATACTGGGACGTGACAGCGTGGAAGTCTCGGACACCATCAACGACATCCTCGCGCAGGTAGCGACGAACACCGACGGCTCCAAGACGGTGGGCAACAGTATCCTCTACGAGTGTGTGCTGACCATCCTCGAAATCAAATCGGATGCGGGTCTGCGCGTCATGGCGATCAACATCCTGGGCAAGTTCTTGGGGAACACGGACAACAATATCCGATACGTGGCGCTCAACACACTCATCAAGGTTGTGTCGATTGATACCAATGCGGTGCAGCGCCATCGCGGCATTATTCTCGAGTGCCTTCGCGACGCTGATATTTCTATTCGCCGCCGCGCGCTGGAACTGACCTACACGCTGATCAATGAGTCGACGGTGCTGGCTCTGATGGAGGAATTGCTGTCTTTTCTGCATGTGGCCGACAATGAGTTCAAGCTTGGCCTTACTACGCGTATCGGGATGGCGACGGAGCGCTTTGCCCCTACGCCGCGTTGGCACATCGATACCATGTTGCAGGTGCTTCGCCTCGCGGGTAACTATATTCGCGACGATGTACTGGCATCGTTCCTTCGTCTTGTCGCTAACACGTCGGAGCTGCATGCGTACACAGTGCAGAAACTGTACATGGCGCTCCATGACGACTTGTCGCAGACGGGCCAGACGTTGGCGGCTGTGTGGGCCACAGGCGAATACGGCGACATTCTCTTTGATATGGGGCGCATCACGCGGGACGGCGCTACGTACGAAGTGTCCCCTCGGGCAGTGATCGACTTGCTAGCATCACTCTTGGAGTCGGTATATGCAACAGAGAGCATCCGCGAGTTTGTCCTCACAGCCTTGGCCAAGCTCGCTACACGTATGCCCGATGCATCGCAGCAGGCACGAATTCAGAGCCTTCTGAGCGGGTATGCTGAGAGCATCGAGCTGGAGAGCCAGAAGCGTGCTCTAGAGTATGGTGCGCTGCTGCAGCGCAAGGCGATTCGCGATGGCGTGCTGGAGGCAATGCCTGTTCCGGCTATGCGACCGATCGTTCCCGAGACGGTTCCGCTGGCCCAGGCGGGTACCACTCGAGACGCAGGTGCGCTCCTGGATATGGGCACCGAGTCGGTGGCGCCGGTGCAGAGCTCGACGGCGGCATCAGCGCAGACCAACACAGACTTGCTCGCGGACATATTTGGCGCGGCCGACACACCGTCAGCGGCACCCGCGAGCGCGCGAGCCCCGCCGACGTCACAGGCGGACCTTCTTGGTTTGCTAGATAACAGTGCCCGCCCGGCGAGCAACAGTGTGGCGGCTGGCATGAGTGAGCTGCAACTGCAGGAGAATGCGGAGCCGGACGAGACGGAAGCCTATCATGCGCACGGACTTCGCATGGCCATGGCCGTGACGCGGAGCGGTGCGGAAGCATCCGTGCAGGCGATCTTTTCAGCACCAGACGGTGCCACCATCGAGGGCCTGACACTCCAGGCGGCCGTGCCCAAGACACAGCAGCTGCAAATGTACTCGCTCTCGCAGTCACGCATTATGCCTGGACAGAGGGCGACGCAGGCCATGCGGGTGACAGGGTTGGGCGCAGGCGTGATTCGTCTGCGGATGCGCTTGGCCTATGTGGTGAATGGCGAGCCTCAGCGGGCCCAACTAGATTGGACACAACCATAGCTACGATTTGCTAGGCATGGCGCTGCCCGTGAGTCTATGGCACGTACCTGATGATCTGGAGAATGTACTGGCGCTCGTCCATGAACGATTCATCGGTGCGGTCGCTCAGAAAGTCCTGTAGGAATGTGAGCAGGCGCGCTTTGTTGCGCCGCAAGATCGCCTCGACGGCCGGGGTCTTTTTGGGGTTGGCCACAAACACCTTGAACACATGGAACGCCTCCAGCTGGATATGTTTACTGCGGTCACGCAGCGCGTTCATAATCCGCTTCAGATTCTCTTCGCTGGAGACGTAGCGGACCATGGTGCTGTAATGTGCGCGGTCGACCAGGAGCTCGCTGAGCAGCTTCAGCGACTGCCGCCGCGTCACGTAGTTGCTTGAGTCCAGCAGCTTGGTAAACATGGCAAAAAAGGTGTCGTAGTTCTGCTGTAGATATTCGGCTGCCATCGTGCGATGCAGGAGAAGCGCATCGCGCAAATTTTTGAACGCGTCGCAGGACACGCTGAACGAGGTCGTCTCGATGTAGGTCGGAAAGCGCGCGAGACTGGATGAGTGTCTGACACGTACTCGTCGGAGTAGAGTAGGATCTTGGCAAGCGGTTCATGCTGTACCATTTCGTTGAGTAGGAGGCCCGTGTTCATCGCCATGTCCGGTACATCGTACCCATGGAAGGCCATCAGCACCACCGTTGGATGAGAGCGAAGGTACTCTACTGTGGGCCGCCGCGAGCCGATTTGGCGCTGCAATAGCGCGATAAAGACCTGTACAATATCTTTGCGCGTCTGGTGTAAGAACGGGCACGTACCTCAAACTCGACGCGCGGCATCACCGTCAGCAGGCACGGCATGAGCTGCTGCTGGTACACTTCCTGGGCTAGCTGCGCGACCTGTTCGGGCACCGGCTCGCTGTCTACGTGTCAGAGTCATATGCGCACCTCCTTCACCATACAGCACAAGCTTGGACTGCTGCAGTGCCTGCCAAATTTCCTCATGAACCTGTGTGAGCGAGAGGGCGTACTTTACGGCGGCTCTCGCTACTCTGCGGTACATCCGCTAGAAACCAGCTCCCATCAACCGTCACACTCGCACCAAGTCGCATAGACAGCTCGCGCAGCAAACGCACGAGCTCACTAGGACTTCGCTGCCGCGACTTGAACAGCAAGTTCATGCTGGCACGGCCGCACGAGCCCTCACCGTGCGCGCCCACGACGGGCGGTGCTCCACACGCACGTGGACGATCCCTTTCGACCATGCTCAGTCGCGATGCCCGGTGGTGCGCCCTGGTCGTTCTAGCGGGCGTCCTCGTGCGTGTATTTGTGTCATGGGCGAGCAGCTGGGGTGAGCAGCTGGTGGACCGTCCTGAGCTCGCGACGCCAATGGATCGCCTGGCACTGTGTAAGTAGATGCCACTGACGCAGTGCGCGAGACGCAGTACCTGCTGACCGTGCTGAATGTCCCTGCGAAGGTTCTGTGGCGTTCCAACGGGCTGCATCACTCGCCACTTCTGCTAAAGTTGCCTGCGCCGTGGCTCGCAGACCCGTGGACGTCGGCTTGCGCGTGGATCGCCCTGGATGCGGTGTCTGGCGTGGTGCTCGCGGCCCTGGCCTCGACGCTGGCCAGACGCGCCGAGCGCCATGTGTACATCGTGCCGGCCTTTGTAGCCGCATGGTACGTTCAGCCACTCACACAGCTTCCTACTCAACCCCTACGCGATCGCAGCCTGTGCGGCCAAGTCGATGAGCCAGCTGCGCACGTGTCTTACGCTCCTCGCGCTGCTCGGCGCGGTGCACGGTGTGTCGCTCCTCGTCGCGACTGCGCAGGCCCTCAGCACGGTGCTGTTTATGAATCCGTTGTGTGTGACGCCCGCGCTTCTGCTGCTCGGCGCCGACGCGCACGCACAGTATGGCCGGTGGCGCGCGCGCTTTGGGCAGCGGCAGTCGGACGCATGGTCACAGTGGCTCCGGCGCACTTCTGTGCGCTATGCAGGCTGGCTCGGCGTCTTTCTAGTGCTCTCTGCCCTGTACTCGCGCGATTCAACGCTTTCGTTCGTGCGCAGCGTGTACGGAAGCCGCCTCCTGGTGGACGACTTGTCGCCGAACGCGGGGCTCGTGTGGTACTTTTTCGTGGAAATGTTTCCCCACTTCCGTGCCTTCTTCACAATGGTCGTCAACCTGCACACGCTATCGTACACGGTGCCTGCGCTTATCAAATGGCGGAGTGACCCGCTGTTTGCCGCTACAGTTCTCGTCGGCATCCACGCCCTGTTCCAGACGTACCCCTCGGCAGGCGACTCGGCGCTGTACCTCGCGCTGTGGAGCCTGAACTATCCGCGCCTCTCCGCCTGTGCGTATGCGACACTCACACAGACCTCCGATACCCCATGGTCACGAGCATGCTGTTCCTCTACTCAGCGCTGCTCTTCCCCGCATTCCACTACTTGTGGCTGTATACGGGCTCGGCGAACGCCAACTTTTTCTATGCCGTCAATCTTGTGCAGGCTCTGGGCCTGGGAAGCCTGCTGCTCGACAGTGTGTGGGCCTGGGGGCGCGAGCGCTGGGAGCTCGAGCGCCTGGCCCAGGGCGCGAGCCGCCCCGGTGTGCGGTACGTAGTGCAGCGATAGATTAGACCCACGTAGGCACTGCATACCACGGATGTGAGGATGCACGCCACTCGAGAGTCGCAGTGGGTGCTGCGCGCGCCCACTCACCGAGGGCCACACACGCCTCGTGCACGCCACGCATGTGTGCCGCGTCAGAGGCATGGCATAGCAAGAGCCATCCATCGTTCGGAGCCGCCCGTGCATGCGCCGAAGCGTGCGTATGGCACGCATTTACATGCTGCAGTACACGCGTACGCACCGCCGTGCCGCGAGCGTGCTGTTCAAACGCCGTCCACTGGTCCCAAAGCGGCTCCATAGTGGGACTGTCTGGCTTGGTGACCACATGCAGCCGCGCTCGCATGCACCATGCGGGCCGACGCAGCCACTTGATCCGCCGTGCCATGGCGTTGTGCACGCGCACCCGGTTGCCCTCGCGCTGGAGGCGCACTAGACACTGTGCCAGGCACATGTGGCGCTCAGCAGCAACAGCATGCCGAAAGCAGGCGAGCCAAGGTGTGCTGCCTGGCGCTGCATCGAGCAGGGCCTCAAGCTCACCCTTGATCTCGGCAAGCAGCCAGTACAAACACGGCAATTCATCCTCAAGGTACAGTTCGAGCTCGATGCCGGCGCCCAATGCCTGCTCCATACTAGTCAGAACCAGACATTGCACGGGGCGCACAAGGAGGTCGGGCGGGCACAAGGACGGCAGCGCTGTCGCCAAATGCGCACTCAGTGACACTGCTTCGTCGAGCAGATCGGCCCACGCCACGTACGACTTGCCAAAGCCACGTTTTTGGCGTGCGCGGTTCGCCGCATAGGTACCGAGGTGATCAGCCTCCAGGCCCGCGAGGCGCTGCAGGAAGCGGTCCAAGCGCTGCGCCTGTCCTGCGGCAGGCTCACTGCGGTCAGTCAAACAGGCGTACCGTGCATCAAGCCACTCCAAACGCGTATAGATGTCGTCAATGGAGAGCGCCGTCCATTCCTCGAGCCAGCTCGAGGCTAGGTGCCGCAGATCGCGCGTACCGCCTGCACACGTGTAGCCGTCCGACACGTAGGTAGACAGTAACGAACGCACAAACGGGATGGGCGTCCTTTGCTGGAATGCAAGTGCGTGCGACCGCATATGCATCCACCAGCACGCTACGCGATCGGTACGCAGGAGGGGCAGGGGCAGCGCCACCTCCTCGTGCAGCACACGGTGCCACCACTCCCACACGGCGCGCGCTTCGCGCAGGGGCTGAGGACGCATGGGAATCGTCGTGGAAAAGTGGCGGCTAAGTGTGATGTCAAAGAACGCCTGCAAATGGGGCGGCACACGCGCCAGAGCCGCGTCTTGCAGGGCCAGTGTGTCCGCGGCCGGTGCATCAGGTTGCAGCTTGGACCAGATGCTGCGACACACGCTTAGATGCAGATCAATCAAAGAGGCGTCAGGCTCCTCGCTGGTCATAGCGCTAAGTGCAAGGAGCCAATGATGCCGCCAGCGCAGTCGCAGCCGGATGGCAGGCGCTTGCTCAGCAGGGATGCGCGCAGTAGCTGCATTGAGCTGCGCGGCAGCATCATGTGCATCTATGCCGGTTGGCAGCGCGATGCCGCCGAGGTCCCCGCTAAAGTCTTCGCCCTGTGTGAGATGGAAGGACGTACGTCTATGACGCGGTTGCGCGTCAGTTCGATCCACTGCAGGGCACAGCCCTTGATAGTGGCGATCACGTAGGCGCGCAGTACATCGTGGTACCAATGATCTGACGTTACAGCGTCCTGGAGAACACACTCGTGAAAGTAGGTGCAAGTGTAGAGGGTCTGTGAGAGCGTCGCGCCTGCAAGCCACTCAAGCTCGCAAGCTACGAGGCGATCGAGGACCCAGCACACTTCATCTTGGGCAAGCGACACGGGTAGCGGCACGCGTGGCTCGGATGGGCGTTCTCGCTCTGGCAGCAGCGAGGAAGGGTACTCCATACCGCCGTCCATGAGAGGGTCCATGACCTCCAGGGCGTTCATCAAATCGTGCAAGGCGTAGCCCTGTGGGTGCACAAACGCAGTCGGAGCAAGTGCTGCGTTAGAGCGTACCACGTACATTTGCATGCTTCCCAAAAGGCGGCCGTACATTCGGTCGTTGCATGGGGGGGCGTTGCCCCTGCGCTGACGGCTGTCATGCCGTGATCGCAAGTGGGGCACCCCACAAATCGGGGAAGAACGATCGGGCGCCGCGGCGGCACTTCACGATGCCCTACGACCCGGTGAAGGACGTCTACCATGACGCGCCGCCCGAGGAGGGGAGAGCGCCTGAGCCCAGAGCATATGCACCACTCTACCGTGTGACCCCGCCAGAAAGCGTGTTGATACCCATTACAAAGGAGCAAGTTGAGGCGCTGAAGCGGCAGTCGCAGAATCCGCTGCGCGCGCGCGCGCAGCCCCCGCCCGAGGTGCCTCGTGGCACAGTGCGGCCTGCCGAGGTCCCTATTGGGGAGCTCGAGCGTACTACAGTCGCCACCCACTACAATAAGCGGCGCGAGGTGGGGCGCGACGCGCGTGAGTCGTCACCAATCATCCCGCTCAAGCGCTTCAACAACTGGGTCAAGTCGGCGCTCATCTCCATGTATGCGCAAGTCGGCTGGAACGCTGGACAAGGAGCGCGCATCCTGGAGCTTGGGTGCGGCAAGGGCGGTGACCTGCGTAAGTGGGATCGGCACCGACCAGCCGTGATGGTCCTAATTGATATTGCCGATGTATCGATCGAGCAGGCGCGCCTGCGCTATGAAGAAGGACACTACCGCTGGGCCGCCGAGTTCTTTGCCTTTGACTGCTTCCGCGTACGTACATTCGACTGACGCAGCGCCCGTTAGACGAAGTGGTGCCGCGCTCGCTGCTGGAACCGCTTTTCGATACTGTGTCGATGCAGTTCTGCCTGCATTATGGCTGGGACTCGGAAGAAAATGCACGCACGATGCTTTCAAATGCGGCGCGCTGGCTGCGCCCCGGTGGCACCCTGATCGGCACGACGGTCGACGACGAGACGCTGCTCGCACGGCTGCACGAGGACGAACATGCTGTTTCGTTTGGCAACGAATGCTACCGCATCGAGTTTGATCAGCGGCTCGAGCCGGGCGAGAAGCCGTTCGGCAATCGCTACCATTTCTGGCTACTTGATGCAGTGGATAATGTACCCGAGTTTGTCGTGGACTGGGCCGCGTTCACACGGTACGTCGCAGCGACTGACGCAGTATCGCGGAAGAGTGCGGGCTGCATCTCGTCTATAAGGCGCGCTTTGACGAGATTCTCAGCGATGGGTATGCAAATCGACCGCTTCGCCAGCTGCTCGAGCGCATGCAGGTTATCGATTCGAACATGGCCGCAGCAGGTGTCGTGACGCCGGCCATGCCGCCCGCCATGTGGCATGTGTGCACGCTGTACATGGGCTTTGCGCTGGAAAAGAGCGTGGATGCTACGGCGTAAGAACCGACGTGCACCGCGTGCACAGCGTGTCGGCCTGTGTGCTGTGGAACTGCCAGCACCGCGGGCACTTGTGCGTCGTGCATGCGCGCATACGCACACGCACGGGCAGGCCAGCAACGGCGCGCTCCTGCGCCCATGCACCGGCCGGCAGCGGCACCGCTGTGGCTGTGGGATGAACGTGCACGTGCGCCACGCCCAAGAGCGCGGCCAGTGCACCAGGGGGGAGCAGGGTCGGATCGGTCAGGCGCGCATACAGTGCATGCGCTGGGTCGACCCAAACGTCGACGTCCGTTTCGGCGGCGCTGCGGATGTGCCTGCGTAAGTAGAGAGTACGTACTTTTGTTCGATGCATTGTGTCATGAGCGCAAATACGTCCGAGCGCACACGCAGCACATCCTGCATGTCATGCTCGAGCGCAGGATCGCGCCATGCGTCGTCCACAGCGTGCCAGCCATGCTGGAACATAGACGGCATGGTGGCCTGCTCGGCAGGCGTAGGATCCGCGGCGGCGCCTCCGCGGTACCACGTTATCTCCTCCGCGAGATGGGGAAGGATCGGCGCCAGCACACTGGTGAGCGTCTGGAGGGCCTGGTCGAGCACGTAGAGCACTGGCTGACGATCGGCGTTCGAGCCCGCATACAGTGTATCCTTCGAAACGGCGAGGTAAAGCGACGAGAGCGTCTTGGTCGCGCACTCGAGCAGCGAGCGAGTGACTGCGTCAGTGAGGCCCACGTACCCAGTGCCAAATCGAACGAGGCATACGCCGCGCGGCACGTTCGTTCGAGGCGGTGCAGCTCGTGCATCGTGTACCGCTCCATCTGTGGTCAGTGGCGGTGCGTACCAGAGGGGCTGTTCTCACGGCCAAGGGGCGTACCGCCGGCGGAGGCGTGTCCGAAAGATTCGCGAGGAGAAAGCGCATGGTTGTACGCAGCTTGCGCACCTCGTCGCTCACATGCTTCATAATCAGCGCACTGACGGGCATGTCGCGTGTATAGTCGGCCTTGGCGGCCCACCAGCGCAGCACATCCGCACCTAGCGCTGGAAACTCTTTGGGCGCCGCGGGATCGCCCTGGAGGAAGGCGCTCGGCGCAATGACATTGCCCAGGGACTTGGACATTTTGCGGCCGGCCTCGTCAACGACAAAGCCGTGGGTCACGAGCGCAGCATAGGGCGCTACCACGCCTGGACCACACGCAGCCGCGCGTGTGAGCAGCGATGACTGGAACCACCCGCGGTGCTGGTCCGAGCCTTCCAGATACACGTCCGCGCATGCATGCGGTGCACACCACGGCTCGCCAAGCGCTGCTTGCAGCACGGCCCACGACGAGCCGCTGTCGAACCACACGTCGAGCGTGTCCCCTTTCTTGTACCATGTGCGTCCCGGCGCACGGTACTCAGGCGCAACAAACGCCGCGGCGTCTCGCTCCCACCATACGTCCGCTGAGCCGGACTCGTCCATCACGCTGACAATGTGCTCGACGTTGCGCGCGGTAATCAGCGGCTCGTGCGTCGCTGCATCGTACACCACGGGGATTGGCACGCCCCACGCGCGCTGCCGGCTAATGCACCACTCCGAGCGGCGCGCCACGAGGCTGTGCAGCCGCTGTGCACCGGCCGGCGGTACAAACTGCACGGCCTGCAGCGCTGCTTGGGTATCGCCGAGCGTCTGCCGCAGGTCGGCAAACCACTGCGCTGTGGCGCGCGTGAGGATCGGCTGCTTGGTACGCCAGTCGATGGGATAGCTGTGTTCGTACTTGTGCTCGGCCAACAGCGCGCCGTGCCGCTCGAGAAGTGCGAGCATCGTGTCTGTGCCTTGCGTGAGTGCAGGCTGCTCGTGCAGGCGCGCTAGGTCCGCGCGAACAGCACCCGTGGCACCCCATGCGGGATCGACGAGCAGGCGCCCTTGTGCGTCCACCGGCGAGGTGATGCCGTGCATTGCAAGACGGCCCGTATCGCGCCACAGCGCATAGTCTTCCTGGCCATGCGCAGGCGCCATGTGCACGAGGCCTGTTCCCGACGCCGTCGTGACAAACGCCCCGTGCAAAATCTCACGCTGCTCGCCAGGTGCCATTAGCGGGCTCGTGTAGTGAGCGCCGACCAATGCCGAGCCTGGTACTCGCACGAGCTCGGTCAGAGCGCCAATCGGAGCGACGGGCGTGCCGTCACGCGTGCGCACGACGCGTTCCAGGGCGGGGATCAGCTCGGTGGCCACGAGGACATGCTCGCCGTCGGCTGTGCGCACGACCGAGTACGACGCCTCGGCCTGCACCGCCACAGCCATGTTGCCCAGGAGCGACCACGGCGTCGTTGTCCACACGAGCAAGTCGACTGCGGGTATATCACGCAGGTGGGCGGCTAGCGTCCTAGAGGGAATGAGGCGCAGGCGCACATAGGCGCTGCGGCTCATGTGCCGTTCGTCGTACTCAATCTCGGCCTCCGCCAGCGCCGTCTGCGTCGAGGGCGACCAGTAGACGGGGCGGAAGCGCTCGTAGATAAGCCCGCGCTCAACGGCACGCGCGAATACGCGCAGCTGCTCGCGCTCGTACGCAAACGAGAGGGTACGGTACGTGTGCTCGTCGGCCCAGCTGGCAAGGAGACCGAGTTCCTGGAACTCGGCGCGCTGTATCTGCACCTCGCGCAGAGCGACGGCGCGCGCGGCGCGACGGATCTCGGTCGGCGACAGATGAGTCTGTCCTGCGTCAGCAGCCTCTGCTACGGCCTTGATCTCGATGGGCAGTCCATGGCAGTCCCATCCAGGCATAAAGCTGCGTTAGTCGTTCGTACGCACTGGACGCGGCGACCTTGGAGGACGTGGAAGCGCACAAGCACGTCTTTGAGGATCTTGTTTAGCGCATGACCTAGGTGAGCGATGGCGACGTACCCATATGTAGACGCCCATTTGCGTACGGTGGCCCGTCGTGTAGCACAAAGTCGCGCACGCCCTGGCGTGCAAGGTGCTCGCGTTGCCACAGGTACAGCCGTTCCGTCGTCGCGGGGCGGAACAGGCGCTCGCGGTCCTTGGCCGAGGCGCGAAGCTGGAACGCCGTCTGAGGCAGCCGCAGCGTCGCCTGGTACGGGCGCGGCGCCTGCTTGGCCCAAGCGCGCACGCCTACGTGGAAGCAGCGCGTGGCGCCAGCGCCCGTCGCACCTGGCGCGGCGTGCATAGTCAGAGGGTACACGGTCGGATGAGTCAGCAGAAAAGCAGGTCGTCGGCGCTCTTCTCGACGTTGGACGATGAGCGACTGGGGTGCGTAGTGGGGGCTAACGTAGAAAACGACGACGTGGGGCCTGCGCCTGCGCCCCTCCCTAGCCGGCGCCGCTTTGAGGACGAGGACGTGGAGGAAGACGATATCAAGGACGACTGGGAAGAAGAAGATGAGGAGCCGCCGAAGCCTGCGCCTGCGCCGGAGCCCAAGAAGCGTCTGTCGGTGAAGCAAAAGATTGCCGAGAAAGAGGCGCAGCGCCAGCAAAACACGGTACGACTTTGATTTTAACCTCAGGGCAACGATTTTGATGACTGGGACCTCGAAGACGATGGCGAGGACGACGACGAGCGCCGCCGCCAGGAGAAGGAGGCGCAGATGCGCTCTGACCTCGACAATGCCGCGGCTCTGCTCGGTGCATCGTCCCTGGACGAAAAGAAGACGGCCGCCGGCGCAGCGGTGCCGTCTTCGCTCGCGGATGCCAAGCCGACGAGCAAGGATGAGTGGGAGGCCTTTGCCACGGAGCTGTACCAGACGCTCGTGCAGCCCAAGGCGTCTCGGCCCGGATTCGACAAGTACTTCTTCCCTCACCTGATCACGCTGCTCACTACAAACGGCCTGCGCGACGTCGACATGCGCAAGGGCGCCACAAAGCTGCGCGAGCTTGCCGAGGCCAAGGTGCGTGCGGACAAGGAGGCGAAGAAGACGGGCGGCAACGTCAAGCGACCGGCAGCCAAGCCCAAGCAGGTCGGCACGAGCAGTGCAAAGAATACGTACGTACGCTACACTTATGCAGAATCGACCTCAAGGCGTACGGCGACGAGGCACTGGACGACGATCTCGAGTTCATGTAGGTGTCTATACAGTACAACGTCTACGAGGTAATGACCATCCCTCGCAGGGTGTGCATGGTGTGCCACGTCCATTCCCACACCACGTCCCAAATGTGGCAGGCGTGCGCCCAGAGCGGTCGCAGCGATACATCCATCGGCGCCGGCGCCGATGTAGGCACCGCACCCGCCGCGGGTGCCGGTAGCGGCAGCATAGAGAGAGCTGCCGGCACCGACGCACTCCTCCGCGCTTCAAGCTCGTCGTCAGTATGCCCGTGCTCGGCGTGTCGGTCCGCGTGCCATCCCGTGGTCCTGACGCACTCGCGCGCATCGTTCGCAAGCCACTGGTACCAAAAGTACGTCAACGGAATCGTAGCACAGTGCCACAGCGAATGCGCATCAACAAGCCGCAGCAATGGCGGAAAGTCAAACAGCTCCAGCGCAGGCGCCAAAAACATGGCGGCCGCGAGCATCTGCAGGCGTTGCCGCTGGGGCGCAGAGAGCACCAGCGGCGGCGCAGCATCGGCAAGCGCCGATCCCTTGGGAGAGGCTGGCACTAAGCCTTCCCCGAAACACGAGCGCATACGCTCCAGCAGGTGCGGCGCCAACGCACACAGCAGCCACAGTGTATTGTGGACAACGCCAATCATGAGGCATGCAGCCATATTGTACGTGTAGTCGAGACGTCGCTGCGGCAGCAGGTACAGCACATGCAGGACCCATGCGCCAACACAGGCTAGCAGGGTCCGGCGGAAGAGCGGCGTGCCAGGTCGTAGGTACATGAGCCGGCAGATGGCGAGAAAGAGCCCTGAGAGGAGCACCGCAGCGGCACTGAAGTAGTCGAAGCGCTCCGTCCACCAAACGTCACGCGTGTGAAACAAGGTGCTGGCAGTCCATGCCACCGTCGCAATTCGCGCATGCCACAGGTACACGCATTTCAACGGGAAGGTGTCGGGGATCAAGTCTGAAAACACGTGGAATATGGCCTGCAGCTGCACAAGCAAGTTCAAAAGCGAGAATAGCACAGACATGGGCTCCTGCATGCCTAGTAGACGCAGCTGCGGCCACTTGCCATAGAACTGAACTGTTTGCTTGTCGATAGCCGGAAGCGACGTGAGTTCCAGTGCCACCATCGACTCGACCATGCGCCGGGTTTCAAGATCCGTCAATAGAGGCGGCGGAGGCTCTGTGAGCAGGGGTACACACTCGCCGGACGAGCTGAGGAAGTGTGTGTCGCCACACAGCTCCTTAAACTCATCGTCTTGTTTCTCCCATGCGAGCTGCTCCGACCAGCGCTCCTGTAGTGCCATGGTCGTAGCGCGCTCGCGTGCCGCACCGTCCACAATCTTGGATCGGATATCGCGCACACGCTTCTTTGCTTCATTGGTGATGCGGTGCGTGCAGTGATACGCGCAGTTCGACTCGCATGACCAGCCAGTCAAAATCAGGTACCACGGCAAGGGATCCGGCACGACAATGGTATCATCGGACAAGGACCTCGGCCGGTGGTCCTGGCAGGTATCGATTTCGCACGACTTCACACAGAGTTGAAATTTAGCAGACCGATCACCCATGGAGGCCATCGCACACTGTACAGACAAGGCCGCAATGGCGACCACGGCTGCAAGGAGGCGCTTCATGGTATCAGTCGCCTCGTAGCGATGGTATAAAAATAGGTGTGCTGGGTATGCGACGAGGTCCTGGCGCAGGAAAAAACACTCCCCCAACGCGCAGAAGAGAAGCACGACACGTCGCCCCCGGCCAAGCCACAGCGGAAAACCCGCTCGGTCTGCCTAGGTAAGCATCGGGGGAGATCGGGCCCCTAGTCCCCGGCCCGCCGCGTGGGGGTATCGACGAGTGCCGCTACGTAGAGCGTATTCCTATAGGTGACGGCCGACATCCGGAAGCACTAAGCCTCAGGCGGCTGGAGTGTCCCAGTCGGTGCGGCCCAGCCCATAGTTGGCAAGCCGTACGCCCCTTGCGCGCTCGGAAGCACTTGGTTTTTGCGCGCCTTCGCTGCCACAAGGCGTTCTGCTTCTGAGCCATGCCGTTCGCCATTCTTTCCGTCCTTACGCAAGGCAAACATGACAGTGATAGGACGGTTTAAAAGGAATTGACCATTCAGTGCCTCAATGGCAGCATCCGCGGACTCGAACGAATCGAACGAAACGAACCCATAGTTCTTGGACACATGTGTCGTCGGATCACGAGCGATTTTCGGCGTACCAACTATGTTGCCAAACGCCGCAAAGGTATCATAAAGCAGGCGCTCATCCACACTTGAGTCAAGGTTGCCCACAAATAGATTCGCGCCAATATCCACATCCTGCTTCTCATTCGCAGACATATTCACACGGATAGGTTTTCCGTAAAGCTTTATGCCGTTCAAAATACGGCAAGCATACTCGGCATCCGTTTCCGTACGGTACTCAGCAAACGCATACCCCTGGTGCATTTGCGTGATGCGGTCTTTCGGAAGATACACATGTGAGACGGGTCCAGCTTGAAGCATCAATTCCCATACAATTTCATCAGATACACGTTCATCTAGGTTTCCAACATAGCATGTCGCTTCCTGGTTGCGCTCTAGATTACGCGACATGGCGATGATCTCGCACGCGCTGCAGCGAGAGGAAGTGGTGCTGACTAAGAAAAGGATAGGTAAGTCCCACAGTGAAAATCTTCGTTCCCTTGAACAAAATCCTAGGAGGTATGTTGCTGGCCGCAATTTTCGTCTGACGCATTCAGACACAAAAGTTCGGACTCGGTGATCCAGTACCGTGGTTTCGCGTTCCCGTCTCCGAGATTGGAAACCTTGCCCTCCGTGGCGGGCAGGCCTGTGGGCCAAGTATGTGTCTTCCTTGGGCCAGCCGCTCTCCTTCGGGATAGAGCGACGGTTCAAGTCGAGGACGCAGCTTGGTCAACAGGTCTGGGTCGCCTGTCTTGAAAGCATAGCTGGCCTACCTTGCATAAGCGTAGGTTTGGACAGGCACCGATATCCCACGCGTGGATTGAATCTTGTCAGGTATGTGTCATCGAGCTCGACCGATCCATGTGATACGAAGGGGCCGCCTTGACAGCGCGCACCCGCGATGATGTGCAACAGTGTCGCCCCAAACTGAAGCCAATGCTGATCGACCATCGAAGTACAGCCAAACATTATCTTCATCTCTGAGCACCCTATTGCATGGATCGGTCGCTCCTGTATGGAACTTGAAGCTAACAGAACTACAGAGTCAATATGTAGAAATAGAAGTAGATTACCTAGCGATGATATTTGGATTTCTAGAGCATCACTTTATGACAGTCAGTCGACCCACAACAGTTTACTACATACAAATTTTTGTGATTTGGAACTCTTGATCATCCTTGGTCGTTGATTGAGCGCGAATGGGTGAAATTGGAATTAATTCTCCGCGCGTTCCTCAATAGTCGAGTGAGTGAAACGAACCAATAAAAAAATGTTAGTTGTGGGGAACATTCGGTGGAACATGGGGATGTCACCTTACTTCAGGCGCCAAGCTGGTCTAGAGGGAGGCCTTTAAATACGGCCTTCTTGGCACTTCGTGTCGTTGCCGTTTCACTATGCTTCACACTGTGTACGGGGCTCCGATCGGAGCTTTGACTTATGCAGTGGCCCTTCTGGCTTCTATGGGTGGTTTCCTTTTCGGCTGGGACACGGGTCAAATCGCCGACCTGATTGTTATGGAAGACTTTACAAATCGATTTGCCCAGTCCCCTCAGCCAGACGGCTCGGTTAAGTGGAATCCATGGATTCAAGGCCTTGTTGTGAGTCTCCTCAGTGCAGGAGGTATTATTGGCGCTGTGCTAGGCGCCCCTCTCACGGACAGAATCGGCCGCCGGTATGCCATTTCGGTTGGCTGCCTGATTTTTACCGCGGGCCTAATTGTCCAAATTGCGTCGCAATATAGCTGGGTTCAAATGATGATCGGACGACTCATCGTGGGTGTTTCGATCGGCTGGCTCAGCTCCGCTGTGCCTGTGTACCAGTCAGAGACAGTCCCCCGGCAAGTGCGTGGTTCTATGGTGGGCTCCTACCAATTACTTATTACTTTGGGTATTTTGTTGTCCTACTGTGCGTGCTATGGCACTCGTAACTACTCTGGATCGAGTCAATGGCGTATTCCCATTGGTATTGGGTTCGCTTGGGGCATTATGCTAGGTGTGGGCATTCTGTTTTGTCCGGAAAGTCCGCGCTGGCTGGCTAAGCGGGGCCGGTACGATCAGGCTCAAAAGGTTCTTGCCCTGATGCGTGGTGTCGATGAGTCGAATCATTTTGTATTAACAGAGTTTTATGAGATCAAACAAGAAATCTTAGAGGAGGAGAATATGAAGAAATTGGGCTGGCTCGATTGCTTCCGGTTGGAGCATAAAGCCCTTTATCGTACACTCATGGGTGTTTTGCTTCAGATGGGACAGCAACTTACTGGTGCCAATTACTTTTTCTATTATGGTGCGACGATTTTCAAGCCTGTGCAAATTTTCCCCGACCTTGAAAAGAACAGCTATGTGGCTCAAATTATTTTGGGTGCAGTGAATGTCGTTACCACGTTCCCGGGACTCTATGCACTTGATCGTTTTGGACGACGCGTTTGTCTCGGTGTGGGTGCCATTTGGATGACGATTTGGCTGATTGTGTTCGCCACCGCAGGTGTTCTCGGCGGCGAATGGGTGAATGGCGAATATGAAATCACAAGCAGCTCAATTGGCATTTTGATGATTTGTTCAGCGTGTTTCTTCATTCTTGGCTTTGCCAGTACTTGGGGTCCTGGTGTCTGGTCGTCTATTGCAGAGAATGCGGTTCCAGAACTTCGTGCAAAGCAAATGGCATTAGCCACTGCTAGCAATTGGACATGGAATTTTTTGCTCGCCTTTTTCACCAGTCCCATCACCAATAATATTGAATTTTATTATGGCTACGTGTTCGTGGGCTGCTGCTTAGGCAGCTTCGTGCTTGTCTACTTCTTTTTGTATGAAACAGCCAATTTGGACCTGGAAGCAATTCAAGCCATGTATGAGGAAAAATCATTGAAACCATGGAAATCGGCAAAATGGACACCGCCTGGCTATCAATCAAGAACATCAATTAAACAGGATGTCGAACACAAAGTCGCAGATATTCACCCAGCTAACAATACAGATGCTCATACGGCAGCTGAGATACAGTCTCATACCAACTAGGTGCCTGTATAAACATATTGTAACCATTTCGCTATCAGAGGCGCTTCAGATATTGAAGTGGATTGATATTGTCTATGTGGTAGAAGCTGTCGAATTAGGGATGAAGATCTTGCTTTCAAACCGCAGACTACCTGCTGGGGAGAATTGGAATAATCGGGTGCGATTTGAACTCCGTTCTGAGATTGGTCGAACGTCTGTAATCATCGACGCTTGTTGGAGTCTTTTGATAAGGGTCTCTTAGGCGCAATCCGGCCGAAGCACCATCAAGAGAAGCGTTGAAGCGCAGGGGTTGACCTGCTATGCCATTGTATCTTACATGGCGCCTGCTGGATAGAGACAATGTAGGCGATGTCAAACCCAATCCCGCCGGAGAAATGTCCATCATTCTATGCAGGGCGCCATGACTAGGTGCATCATAAAAGGAATGTTGAAACTCATCCATACTGGAATATTGATGGTACTTGCCGGACTTGAACAAACAGCTAGGTATCCCCCGAGCTGGTCTAGTGTCTGTTGAGATGGAATCGAGCCTCGGAAGCGAAGGACGAGCTAAGGAAGTGGGAATGTTCTGGAACCTTGACCCAAGATGAGTAGGCGCATCTTGTACGGGCGCAGACGATTTTGCGAGAGACGGGGACATAATGTCGTTGACATCGAGGCGAGAACGTGCCGTGGGACGAGGTAAAGTAGGAACTAAGCGTGACTCAGAAGATAACGATAATTGTTTCGATAACTGGTGCGTTGGGACAACTTTCCCATCGCTAGGCTTGGACTGGGGCAATGACCCCGGCGATGCGCCTCTCAACGGTGGCAGTTTCGTGTTAGGGGATTCAAACTTGCCATAGTTCCAGGAGGAGTCTACGCTTTCCGCCGGATAGCTCATCTCTGACGGATATTCAACACGCGATGCTGGATAAGGCATAGTCATACGTGTTGATGGCAAATCAGTTGGGTAAGCATATAAGGGGGGTCGACGGGGATAGGAATAAGGTGCAGGGCGTGTATATGACGTCATAGGGGGAGAGTAAGACCGACGCAACGGTTTCATAGACGAATAATTAGATTCCAAGGGCTCTCCATCCGAAAGCAATGTGTTGACAGCCATACCTGAGGTGTGACTGGGGGCACACTGTTGCACATCGCACCCTTCTTGCGAGGCAGGTGATGCACCAGATTTCCGCTTTTGTCGAACATTCTTATAGGCGCTCTGTGTGTGGCATTTGCTAGAAGCTCTCGATGCGTGACGATTCGTAGCCGCTACAGAGGCAGCGAGGTTCGTATGCAACGCCGTGAGCTTGCGAAGCAGTTCCTGGTTCTGTTCAGGTTTGTCGGAATGCACCGTTTGGCAATGCTGCCTTAAATTGTCCAGACGAGAGAAAGTTTTCTGACAGTGGCATTGAAAAGGACGTTCTCCTGTATGCTTTCGGATATGCCGGCCAGATGCTCGCTTCGTGTAAAAACCATCCGACAGTCACCAAAGCCTTGGCACTGAAATACAGCAGCACCATTACCTGATGTACCCAGTGTGGCCTTTCCGCGCCGTTCGCCGGTGGTATTTGAACCCACAGTCTTGGATTTAGACATTATGGGATATTGAGAAGTCATAGGAAGCTCAGGAACTAGGGCGGACTCGTTTTCCGACGAGCAGCGTTCCTGAGAACACCTGCAATCGCATTCATGCAGAGTAGCGCAATCTGCTTCCTGTACTTGCTCCGTGGAGAGAAGACAAAAATCATTGGCTAAAAGTATGTGGCAGGGTCTGAGTCGACGGATAAACTTGATCCGCTGACATGGCGGAGCTTTTATTCGGAGATAATAGCTATATTCTACAAATGGATATGAGTTGTAGACATAAGTTCTCCATCATTGGTTGAATCGTGTCGGCATACCTGAATTCTGTGCAACGGCTTGGCACATTGCTATAAGTTGAGATGACATAGCAATCACGTCAGAACTTAAAGTTGGGGTGATTGATTGGTGGCACGGTTCTCATGTCTGGCAAGATGGGCCAATGCAGCGAAGCTCCTCCGATTTGCAGTTCGGAAATAAGAGTTTAACCATTTGGAGACACAGCCCCTAATCCAGAAAGAATTATACTTTATTGGTTAAAATTTGAAGCCCCTGTACCCGGAACAGCAAGCCAAAGGCGCATGTGGAATGCGTCGCGTACGCAGGACAAATGAATGGAACAGTGCACATATTTTGAGATAGCTAATGCGTCTGTGCGAATCACCGCAGAAATTTCATTTGCTTGCCACAGGCGGGCTCGATTAGGCTGTAGTCGAACTACAATTGGTATCCCATTCCCTAAGTACTGCATTACTTTCAGTGCCCTCGCATTTCATAAGATCGAGGTTGTCAACCTTGTCCAAAAATTTCCATCTGCCACCTTGGAATGCCTCTCTGAGTGCATATCGATTCAAAATAGATGGCAGTTGGGATTGTTTTGGATGTGGCCGCCCATTCGGGCATACAAAACTCTAACCTTTTAGATACACACCAAGGAATCGGCTCATCGGAGTGGTTACTGGCCGACGAGACAAAGACAAATGTTTCATCGGACCCTATATCATCTATGCAGGTCAATCTTGAATCTAGATCGGAGTTCCCTGTTTCGATTTCGAAGACAAGTAATTCTGGGATTGAAACTGATTCAAAACATCGTGAGGCAAAACAATCGGCGCCACCTGTCGGTGAACTTTACCACACCAAAAGGGGTGAATGGTGCGCGACTATGGTTTGCTATATTTGGTTTGCAGAAGCATCTCGATTGCCTATACAGCAGGCAAATACTTCTGGAATTAAACGTAAATGGACCGATTCACAGACAGGTCCAAACCGGAAAGGATTCCACCGGCCGGCACGCTCAATGAATTCATCCATATCGTCTCTAGAATATGGCTCCTCTAGACCAAGCCGGATTCAAGTATTTCCAACAGAGCGCTTTGTTTATTTCGTGATTAATATACTGCGGACAACTCAAGTGTCGTATTCGGTGGTGCTTGTTTCATTGTATTATATCTATCGCTTGAAGATGAGACATTCGGGGCTCGTTGGACAACATGGAAGCGAATATCGACTTTTCTTGACTTCGTTGATTTTGGCAAATAAGTTTTTGGACGATTATACTTACACAAACAAGACTTGGGCTGACCTCTCAAAGACGCCATTGAAAGAAGTAACCAAAATGGAGCTTCAAATGTATACAGGTATGGGGGCAAATGCTAATGTGACGCCCTCTGATTACACCTGGTGGTGTACAGTCTTAAAGGGCCTGAAACATCAACGAGAAATTGATCGGCAATGGCTTCATTGTAAAGAGTCAGCCTCCTGTATTGTGAGATCTCCTCTTTCGTGGTCGGTGAACTCGTCACCTATCTCAGTACCTCTTAACCATACATTGTCACTTCCAGGCACACAGCATGCGTACACAGGGGAATCTGAAATTGGCAAGCGCAAACGAAGTTGGTCGACCATGAATGGAAGGGAGGGGGAACGACGCATTCAATCTTCTCCGAATTTAATGTCTCCTGGATTGCTGGACAATGGATATGCCCTGCAATCCCTACAAGTACCTACTCCTGTTTCGTCTACTGATTGGCCATGTAATGGCAAATCAATGTGGACCGGTGGATCCAGTCATGAGCAAGGACCTCCAAAACCACTTGTTAGGACACCGGCTCCATATGCTTATTCTGTGACTAACGATCTGATTCCGTCCACAGCTGATGCACGTCATTCTATTCCAGCAAATATCGATACAGTGAATCCCATCAGAAACTTGGGCGCTCTAGACAGTGCAGTCCCTGTGCTGCAATCTAGGCCGATGGTCGACATGGAGCTTTTTGGTCCTTGCCGACATTTCTCTCCTCCATTCTTGGCTCATCCATCAACAAATACTTCGCCTATTGTGTTAGCATATTATCGATTGGCGGCTGGATACCCATATGGCATTCCCGCATCAACCAATGTTGGCGCTGTACATAACAGACCATTCTTTGCACCGCATCCAATTTTTGAAAGTTCAAAGTCTGACGTTAACATGTTTATTTCTCCTCCAGGTTCCGGTGTACCATTAAGAAGTACCAATACATTTCATTTCGATGAGCCCTTTACACACATATCTGAAAACTGGCCAGGAACAAGAATTCAGAATTCATCGTGCGGCGATGGTGATGTGGGTGCACATCATGAAATTGACGATTCAGTGTCAAGTATACCTGTACAAAGTTTTGTATCAACGGGTTTTTCCGGTTTAAATGCTGCCGGACCTTCATCAGTACAATACATGTGTCAACAATAATAGTAAAATGTGACGAGCTGTAGATATGCTAGCTTGGTGTATATTAGGTATGTGTTTTAAGACAGAACATAACTAGGAATCGACTGGGTGATAGGACCATGAGGTCAGGAAGCCTGAGAGCTCCACGTGAGTGTGGAGGCATACTAACTTGGCACGAACCATGACTCCATTTAAGGATCGGACGGCGTCAAAACGGTTAACGCTGCGGAAAGATTTAAACATAGGTGTTAATGGTACGGTATAAGTTTTACTGACGAAAGACTTTGTATACATATCAGCTCCATGGACCTATGGCTTTGGTGAACCATATATTGTAGCTCGTGTGATGGGGTTTCAGCAAAATCCTGATCAACAAGGACGACCCAACAACCATATTCGAGCGAACTTATTCTTTCGAATGCGGGACCTCACTCATCGGGTAAACAATGATCCGCGGCTGCTAGTTGCAACAATGCATTCGGACCTGTTTCCTGTGTCTGCAATCCGGGGCAAATGTCGTGTGAAACATCGTGACCTAATAAGCAATGGATCGGCCCCTGAACTCACTGCCTGGAAACGAAATGATGACCACTTTTACTTCTATCAGTTGTTTGACAGATACAACCATCGTTTCTATGACGTTATTCCCACCTACAAAGTAAAGAATGCACCAGAGCAAGTTCTTAGTGTACTTCGTGAAAGGTATTCATTTATCGTGGCGGAGATGTCAATGTCCGCTGAACTGTGTGATACCCTGCGTGGATGTGCTGTCTGTCACCAATGGGCAGCTACGTCGGAGTCTGTTCGATGCGATACCTGTCGAAAATTTTTCCACATGTCGTGCCTAAGTCCACCCTTGCAAACAAAGCCAGCTAAAGGTTATTGTTGGAATTGTGCACCATGTGCAAGAAGTCACGATGAAATTGTAGAAGAGTGTGGTGTTGGTGGCGGTGGACTTGATTCGAAAGTGAACACAGCAGCCCGTGGTCCTAGGGGACAATCCCATACATCAAAAAGAACTAAAGCACATTTATTCGGAGATGTGATACCTATGGAAGATGAACATGAACTCCGAACGCCCGCTGATAGGGAAGGGCTTAGATGCTTCAATGGGTGGCCATACCGGTATTTTGGTCAACATACCGATGCCATGGATGTTTTAGATTCGCATGATTCAATTTATCCTCGTGCTGTTACAAGACTCGGATCGAAATACCAAATGGATCTATCTTCTTTCGAAAAAAATATACATGAAAGCAGGAATCGACTTGAATCTGAGAGAATAGAAGAAGTGGATGGAACAAATGTTCAGATGCGACTCTTAAAACCAGGACCAAGAATAAAAAAGCGCCCACAATATCAGAAAAGGAAGCGTGCTGATGCAACTGGCACATCTGCGGTAGATGTCTTTACTCAAGACGCAAACGATACACAAGAACAACTTATTGAGCGAGGCCTGGATGAAAACTTAATAATAATCTCGGTACCTCCCCCGGACTTGGACTGGAATCGAGGTACGAAGCAATTTGACTCACATGCAGTGGATCAATATTTGAAAGAAGTGTTAGCACCCAAAGCGACCATCGCACGGTGTTCATATTCGTTTATGAACCGTGCGTTGTCGATCTTGTGTGACCAAAAGTTCAATTACGAGGCCGCTGCAAGAATATTTGCCCAGAGTCGAGATGCAGACTTCGCATACTACCCAATGACCTCTAAAGAAATAAATAATATTGAGCAGACCATCTTGCAGAAAGGTGGCGAGATGAAACACTTGAAGCGCGCCCTACCGAGTCGTTCTCCCGCAGAAATTGTGCAAGGTGTGTATCAATGGAAAATGCGGAAGCTGGGCGAGAGATGGCGTGGGAAGGAGAAATGTAAAATAACATTGCGAGGTATTCGGACTGTACCGGGAGAGCAAGGAAGAGAATCGTCACCCACTGGCTCCATCCTTTCAGAACAAGAATTGGAAGATATGCAAGACCAAAAGAAAACTGCTAAAGTTGGTTGTGCCTTTTGTTCAACGACTATGAGTCCATTTTGGTATAAGAATTTGATCAGTGCTCCAGGATATGCTTTGTGCGTTTACTGTGGTCAATATTGGCGTAAATATGCTGCTGAAACGGCCACAGCCTTCATTACAGACGATAAAAGAAAGGCAGCTTATGAGAAAGGATCTGAGCAAACCAATCTGGGAGTTTTGGTTCCCCATGCGAGCATCTCAAGCATTTATTCGAAACCAGAACATTTGGATTCACCAGTACCTATGGTGCAATCAGAGGTAGGAAAGTGCATTATGTGTCGCCGATCGGACCCGAAGAAGCTTCTACGCAGTTGTGCTCATTGTGGGATGACTGGTCATCAATGTTGTCTTGGATTTACTGACAAAGAGCTTGATTCTGAGATATGGCTTTGTGATACTTGTGCTAATGATGAAGATCCTAGTGCATCGTTGTTACCATGCTGTGTACTATGTGGTGAAACGCCCAATAAAAGAATTATTATGAGTGCAGTGCATAACCGCAAGTCTATATATAATGATCCCGATTGTTTGAACGCTCTAGATGTTTACAAGCCGACAGAATGCAACAATTGGGTGCATCTACTTTGTGCCATGTGGACACCTGATGTGATGTTTGCTGACAGTATCGTCATGAAGCCCGTGGAAGGGGTGGGTAGTCTTCCAGTGAGTCGTTATGATGTGTGTTGCTCCATTTGCGAAGAAGTTAAAGGCGTATGTGTAAAATGTGCCGAGCCCACTTGCCGGACTCAATTTCATGTTTCATGTGCATTTTTATCGCAACCAGCGTGCATGCTGGGCTTTGAAATATTCCCTGTGAAAACATCAAGACGTGAATCTGTTAACACTTTGACATTTAAATCAGAAACTGGGCATATGTGTGCCCAGGTTTGGTGCAAAGAACATATTGGGACTGCAAAGTCAAAAAAGACCTACGAATTCTTCGAGATAGACCCGAAGCTCAAAATGAATGCCATGCAAGCATATGCACGCACACATAAACAAGTGACAGTGAGTACGAACAAGAGCGCAAGTCTGGTGGAGTCAACACATGCTCTACTTCGCCGCGCCAAAAAGCTGGATGCACTATGGACGGCTGGGAACAGGCAAGTTGAACAAGCTGGGGTCATCCAACCGCCGCAGTATGATCCCATGGACTTGGACGAAAAAAGAAATGTATGCGAAGGATTTGTTGACTCAAAACTACAAACATGTGTTAAATGCCATTCTGACTGGTCTCCTTTATGGTGGCCGGTGAACGATGGTGCAGCCTATTGCTGCACCATGTGCCACAATGATTTCGTAGGGACAGCTGTGGAGGTGTAGTTAAGAAGTGAGCGCACAAGCCATGCGAAGGTGTATGGTGTCACGTGTTTCGTTATATTTTGTCACGTGTAGTGAGATCAGGCATGGATTTGGGTCCCTTGGATGTCGAGTTTTCTTCGACTCGTCACCTCGACGGCATCAACAATGTCTCACTGCAAGGTATGTATCTAAATGTCGTTGGGAACATTGTATGCTAACAGAAATAGTTCGAGCACCCTCGTCACGGCTCGCTTGGTTTCCTGCCCCGCAAGCGTGCGGCGAGCCACCGCGGCAAGGTCAAGTCTTTCCCCAAGGACGACGCTAAGAAGCCTGTTCACCTGACTGCCTTCATGGGCTACAAGGCTGGTATGACTCACATTGTTCGCGAACTTGACCGTCCTGGTTCTAAGTACCACAAGCGCGAGATTGTTGAAGCCACCACCATTATCGAGACTCCGCCCATGGTTGTGGTCGGTGTTGTTGGTTACGTCGAGACTCCTCGTGGTCTGCGCTCGCTGACTACTGTCTGGGCCGAGCATCTCTCGGACGAAGTTAAGCGTCGCTTCTACAAGAACTGGTACCGCAGCAAGAAGAAGGCGTTCACCAAGTACGCTAAGAAGCACTCGGAGAACAACGGCCAGTCGATTGCCCGTGAGCTCGAGCGCATCCGCAAGTACTGCACTGTTGTGCGTGTTCTGGCGCACACTCAGCTGCGTAACACTAGCCTGAAGCAGAAGAAGGCTCACCTGATGGAGATCCAGGTGAACGGTGGCTCAGTTGCTGAGAAGGTTGACTTTGCCCACGGCCTTTTCGAGAAGACCGTCGATGTCAACAGTCTCTTCACTCAGGACGAGAACGTTGATGTCATTGGTGTCACTAAGGGTAAGGGTTACGAGGGTGTGACCGCCCGTTGGGGTACCAAGAAGCTGCCCCGCAAGACCCACAAGGGTCTGCGTAAGGTCGCGTGTATCGGTGCTTGGCACCCGGCGAACGTTATGTTCACTGTTGCTCGCTCTGGTCAAGATGGTTACCACCACCGCACTGAACTGAACAAGAAGATCTACCGTATCGGTAACGGTGCTGACAAGGCGTCGGCCTCGACTGAGTTCGACACCACGCAGAAGCCGATTACCCCTATGGGTGGCTTCCCTCATTACGGTGTTGTGAAGAATGACTTCATTATGATCAAGGGCTCATGCCCTGGTGTAAAGAAGCGTGTTCTTACGATCCGTAAGTCGCACCAGATCCACACATCTCGCCGTGACCTGGAGAAGGTTACTCTTAAGTTTATTGACACCTCGTCCAAGTTCGGTCACGGTAACTACCAGACTGCTGCTGAGCGTGAGGCGTTCGAGGGCCCTAAGAAGCCTCCGGTGGTGTACTACTAAACGGAAGTAGGTGTGTGCATTGGCTGCAATTCCAGTCATTGAACGCTCTCATGATTCTGGCTTTGGTGTAGATAGCATCGATGCCTCAAAATGCGAAACACTTTCTTGTGTATGCTGTGTCCTTTTTTCTATGCTTGATTGACTTAGAATATATTCTGAGCAACTAAGGAAGTGGATTGTGGCGGGCTATGTATGGAGCTCGCGGGTTTGCAGTCCGCCGTAATTTCACCAGATAGCAGATTGATTAAGCTAAGTACCATGCACGCGCAAAGAAATTACTTGACGACAAGAACGGGCACCGGCGAGTGGTGTACCAAATAGGAAGAAACAGTACCACTGCTCAGTCCCTTCTTCCAGCCACGGTTGCGCTTACCGATCACGACACTGTCACACTTGTGGTAGTTCACGACCTTCAGAAGTGAGGCGCGGGCCTCACCGTGAAGAACATGCATGGTAACGCCGTAACCCTGCTCTTGAAGCTTCTTGCGGTAAGGGTTCATACGCTCAACAGCTTGCTGACGCAGCTGCTTAAGGAGTTCGTTTTGCTTCTTGCTGTCAATAGTCAAGGGACCCGAAACCCAGGGGCCACCAAGCACGTTGGCAGAAAGAACAGTGACAAGGAAAATATGGCAGTTCGTGCTGAAAGGCTTCTTATCCAGAATATAGTTGAAAGCAAGATCACCGGCCTCAGTGCCATCCAGGGCAAGCAGGATTTTGAACTTGTCATCCGGCACACTGTCACCAATGTTACCTACAATCTGCTGGTTACGGGCCTCCGAGGGAACCGAAAACTTGTCGAAGGGGTTGCCCGACTCAAGCACGGGCGTCTGAGCAATGGTGTGCACACTGTTATATATTAGCAAAGAGAGTGAAACACTTACGGAGCACCAGGTGTAATTGTGCCACTTGCCGAAGTCTGGTGGTTACCACCGAAATAGCTCTGACTTTGATCACTCATGAAGGGAATGGAGTTATAGAGGAAGTCGGAGGCTGGATCAATAACCCATGCCAGACCAATCTCCACGTCCGCCTGGCAGTCACGGGGACAGACTCATTCATTATTCAGCCAATCACTGGCCAATAGACTACGTAAAGAACAAGATCGACGACCATTCGTGGCGCAAAGTAGGACCTCGTCACATGGTTGGTGATGACATAATACAAGGCTAAAAACCAAAATGCATCCAATTATGGTATACCTAGGCGTCCATGCGGGAAGTCTCAGGTCCGCTTGCGCCGACCCATGGACAGTTTAATTTTCATCCCGACCTTAGGGCGTGTCTCCGCCAATTCGTCAGCTTCTGAAATAGCCTCAGGCATTACTTCGGTGTGCCTAGACTCATTTTTCACTGAAGGAATGTCGGTACTAGCTTCCATATCGCTGGTATTCAACTCTTGCTGCACCTCTGCCAGAGTGGCGTCAAATACACGTTGTAGTTCTTCAGCATCATTCCATACAAAAGAACCTTCTTGGTTGTATGTGCGGGCATTGTTAAACATCAGATGGAAGTCACTTCGGAGGGCATTCAAACTTTCATACGATTGCGACTCAATCCGACGTTTGATTTGCCTTAAGGCGATCGGTTGAGTGATAATAATGTGATAATCAGGATACTCGGAGCGTTTGGGGATATCAGTGAATAAGGCACTCCGCAGTCGGCCTGTTTCTTCATCTTCACATTGTTCAACAGCAGAATAGCATCGCATCATGGCTGTCTTGAGCTTGTCCGTTTCCGAGTCCGTCTTGCGACGCTTACTGGTACCATCAGCGATAGACTCAGACACAGGCTCAGTCATAGTAGAGCTAGTAGTCTCAGTAACTTTGCGCTTGCGGTCAGCTGCCGATGCGTCATCTGAGATAGAGGCATCCTTGGTCTGCTGCTTTAGTCGACGTCTTTCAGCACGCTCACGCTTGCGCTCAACCACTTCATTGAGGTCTTCTTCATCTTCTAACGCGCGAAGGAACTGTTCCTCAGTAAGGCCGTCGTCGTAACGGACAACATTACGACGGCGCGAAAGCGGCTGTTCCTCGGCCGTCCCATCAATTGCCTCGGTATCAAAGTCACGCTGGTATATCTCCGGCAGTTCACTCTCCTGGATTAACCGATCAGGTAAAGGCCCTGTGTTTCCTAGTGCACGCCATTCTGTTTCCTCGTCAGCCAGGCGCTCACGATCAACTTCCTGGAATTTGGCAACCTCTTCTTCGCTGCGCGCAAGCAATTCATTGAGTTCGTCATCGTTCAATTCACCTCGCTCTTCCTCGTCGTCTTCTTCGTTATCCGCCTCAAGCATAGCTCGAAGTAATAGTTCGCGCTCATCAGCTGTAGCTTGGTTGTCGAATTTGCCAGCTTGGATGACTTTACCATTGATCTCTAACTTAGACTGGGCCCGAGCCAGGATAGTCTCTTCAACAGACTTCTCGGTAACCAGACGCAAAATGCGTACTTCCACCTTTTGACCGATACGATGGGCACGATCTTGGGCCTGCAAATCTTGGTGAGGGTTCCAGTCAGAGTCATAGATGATTACAGTATCAGCAGATTGTAAATTTAGACCAAGACCGCCAGCACGAGTAGAGAGAATAAAGACGTCGTATTCAGATTGAGGGTCATTAAACTGTTTCAATAAAACGGAGCGATCATCGGGCTTTGTTGAGCCATCAAGGCGGAGATACTTGATACCTCTGAAACGCAAAAAGTCTTCCATAATATCCATAATGGCCGTCATCTGAAAGAAGATGAGGACGCGGTGGCCTGTTGCAAAAAGCTTAGGAAGAATTCGATCAAGTAACTCAAACTTGCCTGCTACTCGGTACAAGTCAGGGCCGTTCTCCTTCGTAGGGTTAATGGTTGCTTCAACCTGTTCGAAGGCGTACGGGTGGTTACAAATTTTGCGCAATTGCATGATAGCATTTTGTAAACCACGAATTCCCATGGGTTTGGCCATTTTACCGGGTCCGCTTCCTCCATCGCCCAAAATGACCTTATGACGCTTCATCTGCTGATAGAGCTTGGTCTGTAGCGCACTCATGCGACACCTGATAACCTTCTCCACCTTATCGGGAAGCTCTGCCTCGACATCCTTCTTTAGACGACGGAGCAGGAACGGTCGCAACACCTTGTGAAGACGCTTGATGATAAGCAATGCCTCTTCTTCATTGAGCTGCATGCTATTATCTCCCGTGCCCGTGTTCACGAAAGGAGTGTTGAACCATTCATCGAAACTTTTGATTGAGTTAAAGATCTTTGGAAGCACAAAGTTGAGCAGCGCCCATAATTCGGGAAGGTTGTTTTGTAGAGGAGTACCCGTGAGAAGCAGTCGATAACGACTAGAATATGATTGGGTAAGTGTTACAGTAAGCTTGCTTTGGGTATTCTTCATACGATGACCTTCATCAATGATCATATGAGTCCATTTAATTTTTCCTAGGAGATTCTTTTCCTTAATGATATATTCATACGTTGTGAGTAGAACCTGGAAAGTACCCATCTTGAGTTGACCAGCGAGCTGTTTCCGAACGTTAGGTGTTCCCTTGTAGACCAGGGTAGTAACAGAAGGTGCCCATTTGTTAAACTCATTCACCCAGTTGGTCAGTGTGGATAAGGGAACAATAACGAGGTATGGACCATTCTGCTTCTTGTTCTCGATCAAGAAGGTAATCAGCGAAATCGTCTGAATTGTCTTACCCAGACCCATTTCGTCGGCGAGAATACCATTCAAGCGATTATTATAGAGTGATACCATCCATTGCAGACCTTTCATTTGGTACTCCTTCAATTTGCCACCAACCAGAATTGACGGTTGTTCCGTAATATTCTCTTGGATGCGGTGTGCCACGGAGTAGTAGTCCACACGGCTTGAGTCATCACTAGGATCATCTTGGCGAGATGCGCCAAATGTGGTCTCATCCACAACACCGCCTTCAATGGTATCAGCAGTGCTCCAGTCCTTGTGCGCATCGTCATCCTGCTGAGCACGTACAGCCTGGGCAAGACTGTCTAAATAAGCATCAGTCTGTTGTAATAGATGTGTGATCCGTGTATCTTTGGCAGTATCAATCAGCTTCAAGTAAGCCTCTTCGTCGTCAGCCTTTAGAGCGTTGAGACGCTCTTTGGCGACTCGCTCAATGCGCCTCTGTTCCTCACGTTCAGTATCATTGTGCAGCTTAAGAACCAAGCGGCCGATTTTCCGGGCCTGATCAGCAGCCTTTGCCTGAGCAGTTAACATATCTTTGCCATGGGAGCAAATCAGAGTTAGATAGTCAGTGTGGCGTTGCTTGACCTTACGCTCTCGCTCCATACGCTGCTTTCGTTCGAGCTGTTCAGTAACGCGGGCGTCCCGAAGCGCTTGTTTTCGAACGCGTCGGAACGCTGAGCGATCAAGCCCAAGTGATGTAGCCAGATTCATGCTAGCCAGGATTTTTTCGCGCATTCGCTTCTGGCGGTCAAGGAGATGTAGTGACTTAAGTTCGATAAGAGCTCTGACCTTCGCATTGGAATCACGACTGCGAGAGTTCGTTAGATCCGATGGCTGAGGGCTGGGGGTAGCAGGAACCTGTGCAATGCTCGCAGGGAACGATTCTAGCTCACGTATACGTTGCTGTATACGCGCTTGGATGAATCGCTCGCGCTCTTCAAGCAGAAGCTGTGAGTTGACACCAGCAGGGAGAAGGCTAGGAATGAGTAAGCGTTGCTGAAGAGATGCCAGGTCATTGCCCCCCGATAACGCTGGCTTAGCCAATAGCGTAAAAGGATGTAGGTAGGCATTGTATGGATAAATCTTGCTGGAGGGATCATCTGCTGGCTTCGAAGGTCCAATGTCTGACTCTGCCTTCTTCGCTGAAGAGTTCTCCTCCGCAGAAGACTTGATAGGATCAGGGCCATGAGCAGCAACATGCGCCGCATGTGAGTCAGCCGCTGCATCCGCCATCTTCGAAGTAATAGACACAGTAGATTGTTGGTCAGTTGGAGAACCATTCGCTAAATGCGCCTGCAGCTGCGATGACATAGGTTGATTGCGAGCGAGCTGTTTATATGCAGATACTTGAGCACGCAGTGCATTTAATTGATCGGGTGTTAACGCAGAAGACGCTTGAACGGCTGACGCTAGAGCAGACTGGTTTCCATTCACAGGCGAAGCTGTGTTGACAGGCTTAGCTGATGTACTTGGGCTGGCCGCACTACTTGATGTTGGTGGTGTAGTCGCTTGATGTGAAGACGACGCATTGGCAGATGATGCCTGAGATTGACGAGAAGCATTGACCTGATGTATGCGCAGCTGCTGCAAATATTGGAATGCTTTGAGAGTTTGGGCAAGAGCAGCATACTCAGGACTTGTTTGCTCGTTTTGGCCATTGTTTTTAAGTTGCTGAATTCGCTGGAGGGTAAGAAAAATTTACGTACAGTAATGATCTGTTGGAATCGATCCTTGGTCATACCAGCCAGTTGGTGCTGGATATGAGGTGGTAACTGGCTCAACAGGTTAGATGACGGCAGCTGTGACCCGTCCGGATTGTTAGACGGATTGCTGGGAAGTGCCGTCTTGCTAGCCGTGGAACCAATACCAGGAGCCGAAGATGTAGACCCCGAAGGGGGAGAGCCAGCCTCCACCATAATGAAGTTGAATTAGCGGGTCAAAGGTAGGAGCCACTTGACCTGGTGTAGTTTATACTGGTTGTGGTATCAGACTAAAGTGTGACTTTGCTGTCTGAAAATATCCCAGAGGGACTGGACGGGGGATAGAACCAAGGTAGTGTTGAACTCGCGCTGTCCGGACGCGTCTGAACGCGTTGCAGAGATTTCAGGAGTTCGCGTAGCGATATAGGCGCGCAATGCGACTGGCGTGCGATGCGAAATGGGTGTGCGGGCTTTCGGCGCTACCCGTCAAGCCGTGGGCCGACTCGGCCGATATTATGGCCAATGAAGATACGGTTTCTGAAATCCACATCAGCAGGCAGAGCTGTCGCTCACGTGCGCTGACGCGTTACGCCGCAGGATAACCGTCCAAATGAACGCATGACTGTTACGCTTTCAAGTGGAGACTTTCTATAAAGGGCATCAGATCGTCACGGCGCACTTCTAACACGCTAGATTCGAATCGGTCATTGCGCATGCGCGCTCCGCTAGCTTGGGCCGCATCTTGAAATGCCAATCCAAAACGGTTCTTGCTAACATCGCCATAGTCAGAAGCTCCAACAATCCCCACAACAACAAAGACATCGCGCTCGGTATCAAGTGCAGCCAATACGAAGGGCAAATTTTGCGGAGTCGACACTTGGTCAGGGTCGTCGCCCTTGTTTCCCCTGCGCGCACGCTTTGCTTCAGCACGACGTGCATGCTTCTCCCCAACAATATCACGGAGAGCATCTATCAGCCAATATCCCAGACGTGTCAGCGTGTCTGGTTGAACGAATAGATGAAGTGAAGGGCCGTCTTGAAGTACCGCGAGTCGAAAAGAACGAAGTGTCTTGATCGATTGCTTGATAATGATACTAACACCCTGCGACACGATAGCTTCGTGTAAAGCTTTGGCCAACTGTAGTGATAGCTGTAATAATGATATGCTTTTAGGCTTTTGTACATCCATGGCCGTGTATGCCTCGAAGAAGTTTTTCACCCAAGTGGCCGAAACAGAGTTCTCTTCGTCATCCTCAGGATCCTCAGATTCAATACTCAGCATGGGACCAGGGCGCTTGCCAATGTCAATGCCACTGTCGGCCAAAGACCACAAAGTACGAGTCCCGTAAGTACCAACAGGCCGGTCAATGCTGCGTGGGCCACTGATACCTGGGTCAGCGCGAACCATTTGTACTCCTTCGATTTCAATTCGGACACCATGTGCTGCTTGAAGCAGAGCTGATATCCCTTGAACAGCATCCGACGCGCTAAGTGGGACAGTACGGAAGCCATAAGAACGTGTAAAGGAACGGAAAGTCAAGTCCACTAGGCCATACTCGGGAGCGATGGCTTCCATGCGTTGAACAAGAGACTGACGCAAGTCAAGCTCCATATGTTCGTATGTCTGTCGACAATTGGCTAGGGAGAGTCCCATTTTTGCCAGAAGACCTCGCAATTTATTGATCCCCTTTTCTCGCCAAATACCAAGCTTTGCAGCAACATAGCTGGTATGATACATGCTGGACTCCAAGCTCCAATGGCGATACAAAGTGAAACGCAACTCTTGATTAACCACATGCACGGATGAATCATCGGCGCCATGTTTGTCCGTTGAGTAGCTTTGACCATCCTCCACGCGCTCTGTGGTATCCATTGCAACCACGTCAGAGGCTAAAGCTGCTGCATAGCCATCATAAGTGGTTGCATGAATAGAATTGGATATATATTGTGAAGTCAACCCGAGAATCGCATACCAAAGATTGTCGCGATCTCCGCGACCAAGGGCAACAGCCAGAATATACATCATCTGCGCTACGCTCATGCCAGTCCAGCTGCCGCGCGCATAGTATTTTGCCAAGACAGTGCGGTAAATTTGACGCTGATGCCCATCAAGACGAGTACGTTTTCTTTCACGCCCCTCGTCTGATTTATGCATGCGTTTTTGTCGCCTGGAAGTCGATGGGCCTGATTCCTGGGATCCAGACACGTCCGAGCGTACTTCACCATTCTGTTCGTCTTCTTCGGCATCGCTTTCGGAGACATCGCTGTCTGAATCAGATTCGAAGTCAAATTCCAGTTGCTCGTACGCTTCTTGTTCCCTATACAGTCGCTCGTCAATTTCACCGTCATCCCAAATGAAAATGCGGTCATTGATTTGAGAGGTAGCGAATAGATTATCGAGGTTCCAGGGACGATGAGAATCAAGTACGTGTAGGGTACAGTGGGGTGGTAATGGAATAGTAGTGGGTAATGGAAGCAGTGATCCGAGGTTGATAAAAACAAGTGTATGAAGCTGGAGGGTCAGCGTTAAGGTCGACGCACTTCAATATGATCATACACGTCTTGAGCAAGCACCCGCTGCAATGCACGATACCCATTCACCGGTGAAACACGAAATGGTATTTCGTCGTTGGCAAGCAGCTGCGTGAAGATGCGCGTGGCCGCCAGAGAGTCCACGTCGGGAGTGACCAGAATGAGTACAGTGGCACCACCTGGTGCTGCTGGGGTATCTAAGGAATCGTCGCCAAGCACCCGTTGACGAGCCGACTGGCAAATTTTTTTGTATGCCTGGGCGTAGTCCAAGCGATTACGCCCAGGCATGCGTGCATCATCGCCTGTCTCCCGCGGACGATATACGATCATGCACGCGACGAGGAAACGCGAATGGACGCGTAATGTGACGCGCCGCGTAGTATATTACCTAATAGGCTATGTAGCGGAAGCCGCCGACAAAGTCATGAGTAGATTCTTCAGGTTCGGCAGTGTGTTGCGGAGATCCAGTACAGGCACGTGGCACTTGTTCATGAGCTGTTCAATATTCTTGTTGAGCAGAAAGACGGCGTACTCATATCGGTACAGTTCTGTGCCGCGGCCATGTAGAATAAATCTGGAGTTAAAAGATAATAATACATACGCTCGAGGGCCGTTCATGATGCTGATTCCATCGCGCACGATGGCCTTACTGCCGACGGTAGTAAGAGGATAGGGCAAAGGTATATGCAAATAGGAGCTGAGAAGAAGGACTAGCTGGGCCACAAACGCGAGAGCGGAACCCACTTCCTCCAGGGGAAGCTTGTGAACCAAGGCACTGGCATTTTTGGTGGTAGATGCCACGGCATTGGGAAGAGGTAGCGCGACGATCGAATACAGTAGGTCTCGCGCATGCTCGAGTTGAATGTGGTATATCAAATCCAAGTCTCGGGTGAGACGTGCGCGCTGGTTTGTAACATCATTTTGCACGTCAGCCCGTGTTTGCTGTAGCTCTTCGAGCGTAGAGCGCGCCCTTTCGCTTAGGGAGGTAGTGTTGGTAAGCTCAATGGATCCTTGATGAAGTTCCTCGCGACGGCTCTCTATGTCACGCTGGCGTATCTGCATAAACTCGCGCACTGTGTTAGACGATGATACGAACAGTTTTCAAGCTCCTTTTTTCTCGTTTTGGTCGTCCCCCGCAGTTGGTCCAGCTGGATATGTACTTGTTGCTGAGAACGCTTGACATAAGCGTGCTATATCAACGTACCTTGCGAGCAAGACCGGCTTCGTCATATAAGGCGGGTGCACAACGAGCAGTGAGGCGTTCCCGCTCTTTTAGGAGATGAAGTACTTTTTTTTGGCACTGTAGCAAGCTGGATCAGCGATCATATGCGTGCGCACCATTCCAAGGTGGACCGCGCATAGCTTGGCTCTGCTGGTCCACCGGACGCCAGCGACAGTGACGCATCTGCAGACGCGGCCCGCTCCAATTCAGGGCCCACGCGGAAATACTCGCGCAGCGCACCATCGACCTCGAGAGCAATATAGACAGAGTTCGCTGGATGACTCTGGCCCGCAAGCTAGGGTAAGCAGACGTGGACGTACATGGGAACCAATAGGCTCAGCTGATGTGAAATCGACAGGAAGCTCCCACGCGCAGCGCCACGTTGAGGAAGGCATAGTGGTAAGATCTTCCATCCATAGGGAAACGAGCATTTTCGTCCATCGTAGTCCCCCCCGGTGGCGCATCCAATGGGGAAAAACATCGCCAGGTACGATGGGTCTGCTGCTGTAATCGCCCCAGCAAACATGTGGGCCAGGTTGTGGCTCCGTGACAAAGAATGGTGGCTCTTTCTCTCTTCTAAGTGCAACAAAGCATTGGTTTTGGCTATGCAGACCAATGCAGCGGGCATCAATGGCCACGATACATCCTAGACATCGGCGCGCGTGCCGTGTCATAGTGTGAGTCTAAGTCGTGGCAATAGGAGTGGAGGTAGCCCAAATTGGCTCCTTTATTCAATTAGTGCCCAACAACCACGGCATGACAACGGTGCGACCCTTTCAAGCTCGAGACCTATTCGCTTTCAACAATGTTAACATGGACCACTGGACTGAGACATACAGCAATGGGTTTTATCTTTCATATCTTGCTCAATGGCCAGATATGACGCTAACAGCGTGCGCCGCACATACCGGAACAATTATGGGCTACGTCTTGGGGAAGGCTGAGGGTCGTGAGCCTAGCACAGACAAGCGAAAAAGGTTTGAAGAGCCAACGCTACACGGACATGTGACTGCTGTGACTGTCGCACCTGAGTACCGCCGCCTGGGCGTGGCCCAAATGCTCATGGACTTTTTCGAGCTCGTGTCGGAGCATGTATACCACGGATTCTTTGTGGATCTATTTGTGCGCCCATCCAACGAAAAGGCTATTGGTATGTACGAGAAGCGGGGATACTCTGTGTACCGACGCGTGCATGCCTACTACCAGTCGGCTTCCCTCGGAGCTGCCGAAGATGGTTTCGGTACGTTGCAAGTTGCTTACACGAGACATGCGTAAGCCACTTTCTCGCGACACCCAGCGGGCGACAGTGCGCAGCCATGGTCGACAGGTGGTGGTCCAGCCGCAGTACGTGTGCGACCTCTCTTACATGACAGTCAAACTATCTTTGATCCCATTGTTCACAGAGGTGTATAGGACCACTATTGAGGGGGCTGGTACGGGTGAATGAGATAATCCTGGTGTCAGCAGACCATACGTACGGATAGCGACGAAAGCTTCTCAGGGCCACGCACTTCCTCCGTGAGCAGTGGGATTTTGACAACGTTAAAGTCTTCCGCATACAGGTCCATCATTTCATTGACATACTTGTCCTGCATCGCTTTGCGCACGCGACAGTGCTCGCAGTTCGAGCCAGGCGGCGGGTAGAGAAGCTGGTTGCACACAATTGCATGTGTGTCAATGCCATACTGAGTGAGCTCCTGAATTAGACGCTCCGTCTCGTAGAGAGAAAGGAATTCGGCAATGCATACACACACAAACGTGGTCTTGGTCTCGTCCTTGAACTGCGTGTTGACCTCAGTAATGATTTGGCGCATCCCCTCCAGCTTGGCAAACATGTCTTCCTGGTTCGAGCCTCCACCACCCATCATGCTCTGGAATTGCTGGAACATAGGTCCCAGGCTCTTGCCGAATGTGCTAAACTTGGAAAGAGCCTTCTCGAGTACGCTAGGGAAACTCAAAAAGCGCAGGGTGTGACCCGTGGGGGCCGTGTCGAACACCACCACACTATATTCCATGGACTTGACCAACTTCATGATCTCAGCAAATCCCATTGCCTCATCCACTCCAGGAATCGCAAAGGCGAGGTCCTGCATGAAGGGCGCCAATGCACCACCCTGCTGCTCCGATTGCTCGATCATCTCCTGCATGCTGCTGGTTGGATCGATCTCCATAGCACTCAGATTATCGAATCCATTGACTTTCACGGCCTCGCGTCCGAACTTCTGTCCAAAAGCATCCGACAGGTTGTGCGCAGGGTCAGTGGAGATCAAAAGGACGCTCTCGCGCACTTTCGAGAGCTGAATTGCCAGCGAACAAGAAGTAGTCGTCTTACCGACACCACCCTTTCCACCGCAGAAAATCCACTTAAGGGACTTTTGATCCAGGATATTCTGCAGGGTTGGCGGCTGCGCGTCCTCTACGATCGTCGCCATGCTTCTGGGCCTTCGACGGAAAGCAGGGACTGCGCGACAGTGCCGTCGTCGTGTGCCGGGATCACGTGGAAGCCACGTGGAAATTTCAATAAAGGCGGGGAAGCGGGGGCTCCGCAATCCTCCGGTAACTATCATGTCTACTACAGTTCTCATTACGGGTGTCACTGGCTTTATTGCCTGCCATGTGCTCGAAGCAGCACTTGCATCTCCAGAAAATTACCGCGTGCGTGGAACTTTGCGATCCATGTCGAAAAAAGATGAATTGCTGGCACGCCTTTTGCCGGAAGACCGAGAACGCGTGGAGCTTGTCGAGGTCGCCGATACAGCCTCCTCTGATCTATCAGAAGCAGTACGTGGCGTGAGCTACATCTTCCATGTAGCTTCGCCGTTCAAGACAAAAGTTGAGGATACGGAAAGAGACCTCCTCAAACCGGCTATCGACGGTACACTGAACCTGCTCAGGTATGCGAACAAGGAACCTAGTGTCGAAAAAGTCGTGATTACCAGCTCATTCGCAGCTAATATTGATCTTCATGCTGGCGGCCTCAGTCGCCCTGGGTATATATACACCAGCAAAGACTGGAACCCGGGTACATACGAGCAAGCCAAAAATGCCCAAGGGCCTAATGCTGGCATGTTTGCATACTGTGTCTCCAAGGTTTTGGCTGAACGGGCAGCTTGGGAATTCTTGGAAAAGGAGAAGCCCTCCTTCACGCTGGCCACGATCAACCCGCCGATGGTCTATGGCCCAACCATTCAACCAGGTATTCACCGCAAAACCCTAAACGAATCGAGTGCATTGCTCTACAACCTAATTAATGGTAGCGATGCCGTGCCTCAGAACATACTCCCTGCTTTCTGTCATGTGAAGGATGTGGCTACGGCCCATGTGCGTGCGGCGGAGTTGCCAGACGCGATGGGTCGCCGCTACTTACTATGTGGTGGCATGCTCAGCGCTAACCATGCTGTAAAATTCATTGCAGAGCACTACCCTCTTTTGCAGTCGAAGCTCCCTAAGGGCTGGCAGGAAGCCGCGCAGCAATTGCCAGATCTCAGCAATGTCGCTCAACTGGATACTTCTGACGCCAAAAAATACTTGGAGATGGAGTTCCGCGACTGGGAAACGACCCTGAAGGACTGCGTAGACGATCTGCAACGGCTTGAGCAGCGTCCAAACTGGGATGCATAATCGAAGTAGGAATTCCGGTAGGTCTGTGCTCCCCTTCACCCCTCAACCACGTGCAATTCCACGTGGCTTCATTTGCCCCATCACTCTGACCGGTTCCAGGCATATGGGCCATGCGGGTTGGCGTGCTGGTTGCGCTGGTGGTGAGTGCACTCAGTGCCGTAGTGTACGGCGCTTCTGAGCGAAGCATTGCACAGGCACATACGGATGCACACCTCCCATACGCGGTCTTGCCTCCCGAGCCCTTGGCGGTACATGATCTCGAGCTCTCTAATGTGCTACTTGTCACATCGATTGACGGCGCACTCCATGGACTTGATCGTACTTCAGGGCGTGAATTATGGTCTTTGGCATCGTCAACAAAGTATAACGAGTTTGAGCCACTTGTTTCTTCCACATATGACTCTCGCACGGTCGAACAACTAGCCCGTGATGCCATGACATACAGCGACCCGACATTAATTCAGGCACTGCAAGGAACGGGAATTTATATTGTGGAACCATCATCAGGAGGTGATTTGTATCTGCTGCGGATTCCCTCTGGTGCTCCGCATCCACAGCTCGAGAAGCTTCCATTCTCGTTGCCGGACTTGGTGACCTTGAGCCCTTTTTCCTTAAGCTCGGACGATACCCGCATTTTCGTGGCTGAAAAACGAACATCACTAGTTGAGTTGAATGTATTCACTGGGAATATCCGCGCTTTATACAGCAGCGGCGAAAGTGCTACTATGCCGGCCGAAGCGCGGACGCCCCCCTCCTATTCCTCGGCAGACCACAGCTACGAGGGCGATCTGCCGGATGACGGGGCTCTAGAGTCGCCTTGGGTCTACATTGGGCGCACAGAATATACGCTGCGTGTACACGTGCGGGACCAGCCACATTCCATGCAAACGCTGCACTTCCGTGCCTATACACCGAACAGGGCTGACCAAGATGTGGTTGTCCTGTGGCAGCAGACGCTACAGCCAGCAGACCACCGTGCAATTCTAACATCACCCCAGAACTCGACCCTAGTGTGCTTTGACCTGCGTCTTGCTCGTAATCCTTCCAGGTTCACTTCGCAGCCCATCCCTCCGGTTCTCTGGTCTTCAACACTGGCATCAGAAGCTATTGACGTTTTTGATGTCGTATTCGCGCCCCCGCCTATATCCTCACTGGATGCGCCACTTCTGCGACCTGTTATTGTGCCTCACTCGGCTGGTATACTTCCCGCTATCCTGGATCGCCAATCGCAGCCGCAACGATCGGACAGCCTCGCAGGTGCCTTCCTGGGCGTATCGCCCCAGGGAAGCCTTTTTGCCATGGGCAGCGGCCGTTATCCTCTCGTGGAATTCGCTGAGTCCGCTGCCGTGCTCCATCCGAACAAGCCTTTGTCTGAATTGCCCCTTTCAAGCCCTGCAGCAGGGCTGCTTCGCCCTTGGATTGGCGGGTATCAGGTGCCTCAGGTGACTGTTGCCAACCACATCCCACGACTCGGTGGCCCTGTCGCTGTGCCACTGCTTGCAGCACCACCTGAGCCGGTTCGTTCGATGCGACTTTCAAAACGACTTCTTGCACAATTATTCGCCCTTCTGGCCCTTGTGTTAATCATGTTGCGCGGCGCCTATCTAATTTGGCGTGACTCTCGGCCCGTGCTTATGTCTACAGCGTCTTTGACATTTGACGACTCCAAAGCACTCGGAGCCAAGCCTGATTCCGCTGAAGTCAAGACAGCCGTATCGAAACCGGATGATACTCAGGACACTCACCTACCTGCTGAGGACGCAGGGCCCCGTGCCACCGAGACTATTGATGAAACTCTTAGCTCCGCAGCGGACTTGGCAAGTGCAGACAATGATCTCAAAAAAAAGCGCCGACGTCGTGGCAAGCGGGCTGGTGCGGCTGTGTCTGCACGACAGACCCGGCGCGAAGGCTCACAGGAAGCTGCTCAGGATGTCTCTACAAATATCAAACCCAGTAACTCAAGTACTTTCAATACTTCGGAGACTAAACCCGAATCTGATGCGACATCCTCAAGTATCGAAGCAGCCGCCTCAGGGACTCTGAAGGCTCCTGGGTCCGTTTCAGGATCTAGTCAGCCAAAATCACTGCAGATCTCTGAACAAGTACTGGGGTATGGCTCCTCTGGCACTGTCGTGTTCCGCGGTACTTTCCAGGGCCGTGCGGTCGCCGTCAAGCGTTTGCTACGCGACTTTGTGGAAATGGCTTCGAAGGAAGTGTCTCTACTCCAGTCGGCTGACAATCATCCAAATGTAATCCGCTACTTTTGCCAGGAGCTAACACCCAACTTCCTGTATATTGCGTTGGAGCAATGCCCTGCTAGTCTGGCGGATTTGGTGGAACGACCACTTGAGCATGATGAGCTGGCCTCTTTGTTGGAGCCCCGTGAAGCTCTGCGACAGATTACAGCAGGTCTACAGCACCTGCACTCTCTTTCGATTGTGCACCGGGACATCAAACCTCAAAATATTCTCGTGACGCTGACGTCGACACAACGTCTGCGCTTCCTACTCTCTGACTTTGGTCTATCAAAGCGTATCGACAACATGGTAAACAGTACTGTAAGTCAGTCTATTCAAGCAGGCGGTACTGTTGGATGGCGTGCGCCCGAGCTGCTACAGGCACAGACACTGTCTCAGAAGGGTCTCGGCTCGCGACTGACCCGGGCTGTCGATATTTTCTCGTTGGGTTGTGTTGCTTTCTACCTATTTACGCGTGGCGATCATCCTTTTGGCGAGCAGTACGAGCGGGAGATCCGTATCCTGCAGCATCAAGCGGACCTGTCCGCCCTGGAAAAATTCAGCGACGATACCATTGAGGCACAATCGCTGATTGAAAACATGATTCAGGAACGGCCGAACCTGCGACCGACGGCGGTGGAGGTCATGCGGCATCCATTCTTTTGGAGTGCTCAGCAGCGCCTCACCTTTTTACAGGATGTCAGTGACCGCTTTGAAATGCTAGAGCGTGACCCACCGGCCATGGCGATTGAACTTTTGGAACGTGATGCTGTCGCCATTGTCGGCACAGACTGGCGGAAACGTTTTGACCGGGGCTTTCTGGACGACTTGGGCAAGTTTCGCAGCTACAACCCGGCGAGTGTACAGGACCTACTCCGTGTGATCCGCAACAAAAAGCATCATTTTAATGACATGCCCGTGGCTTTGAAAAAGTCGCTTAGTCCTATGCCCGAAGGTTTTCTCATGTATTTTACTCGGCGATTCCCCCACTTGTTCTTACATGTGTACCAAGTACTCATGAACCTCCCGCTACTTCGGAGCGAGCCGACTTTCCGCCACTACTATGAAGCTGATGTCATGTCATTCCACTAAGGCCCTCCCATAGCTACTTCACGTTCCATCACGGACTTATCTAGTTTAATGAGAATGGTCGTCCGGTCAGGGTAGGCATCTGTGGGCACCGCATGTGCCGTAACGCGTGCTGGCTAAACATTAGTGATGGTGCACGTACAAATCCTAGTCCCTCCAATGCACCTTCTACAATGCCGGCTGTAAACGCTTCAATGCTTAGCTGACTCATATCTTTGGGCACAGAGATCCCACTTGCGAAGAGAGGCTTATTGCTGGAGATCATATCTAAGGTGAGCAACACTGCCACGTACATTCATCAGTGCGCTCAATTTCTGTGCTCCTTTCTAAGCTATCAGCCTGGAATCCGAACGCAGTCTTCCAAAAGGTCGTATGGAGCCACAAGAGCGTCTTGAGAAGCCGTGTATCACGCTGCGGCCGCTTTGGGTTAGAGGCCGTCTGCGTGCGGTGCGTGATCAATATTAACAGACGGATACCTACGCGGCGTCCCATGGATCCTAATAGACGCTCAAAATCTGCAATACCAGAGACACGCTCTTGACAGTAAGAGACCATCTCTGCGAAAAGGAACTGGAGAGCACTTTGGCTAACTTCGTCCGCGCGCGTCTTGTCCCGAGGACGGTCAAGAACATCAGGTGCTGATGCTGTTGTGGATGCGGAGGCTCGACGCGCCCCGTCGGTGCCCATGAGGGAGACACTGGCGCGCGGCGACGATACGGCGTAGGCCGCAGTCCACGGCGAAGCCATCGCTGTGGAACGACTTTGTCTCCACACAACCGCACGCACGCTGCTGCGTTCACGCTTGGTCCTATGGATGACTAATAATACTAGTTAGGCTCACGTCCGAGATGGGCACTATAGGTCGTCCAAGTCACTGTCACCCTCTTGGTGCTCAGTTGTTGGAGCATTGTCATCTTCATCCTCGTCATCCTCGTCTTCATCATCGCTTTCAGCCTGCTCTAGCCACTGGAGGAACGGCGACGCCGCCTTACGCACCCTCTTCGAGGTTTCCTTGTCGACATACTTTTTTGACACATGCGTGCCCCACTGGCGTGCGATGTCCTCATCCAACACATCAATTTGGTAGAGGGCCATGAGAAGCTTTGGAACACCGTTCGGTACGAGGCTCGGCTGCTCGAGGCCAGCCAGACGCTCAATACCACCGAGCATCGACTTTTGGTGCTTCTCCGACGTGATCATCTTGACAAGCAGGGGTGCATACTGTTCGACTTCTGCAGGTGCATTCTCACTAAAGAGCGCCTGAAAAAGTACCTGCACAGACTTGTGCTTCTTTTCAATCCCAAGCTCCTGCGCCTTGCGATACACGTCCGCTGCACTTGGCCTCGAACCTTTTTCGCGTTCCTCCAAGATCCAAGTGCCAAATTGCGCGTAGGGACTCGATTCATCTTCATCACCATCTTCATCATCAGCGCCTAGCATGCTCATCGCACCCTCCAAAGCCTTGACACGCGCGGCCACAGCCGCCTCAGAGGTGTCGACCGACCAGTCTTCGTCGACGTCCGCCTCCTTCTCACGTTGCTCGGCCGTGGGAATGCTCTGCGCCTCTTTCTGAATACGGTTCGTCAGCTCATCGTCGCTGCCAGCATTCTCCTCAGCTTCAGCCACCTGCACTGACTGGCCACTGGCCGCACCGGCACCTTTGGCACCCTTCACTCGCTTGGGAGGCGGGTTCTTCAGGATAAATGTGCAAAGCTTGTGGCGCATGTCCACATAAGTGCGCTTACCACATGCCTTGCAATCACGTAGAATATCGCCGTCCCGGATCTTCAGATCTGTTTCAGGGTTCTTACATTCACCACAGAGCACAAACTTGTCAATGAAGCCGTCAAGCAGCTCACGCAGTCGGGCTGCATCATGCGCGCCATTTACAATATATCTGTCACTCTTTTCATCAATCACCGTCTGAGCTCCGAGCTCACTGCCAAAGTACTTTGTTGGGTCTGCGTTAGCCAAGGAGATAACGTACACGTCGGCGGTCGGCTCAGTGCACGGGCAATGTCCGACATATTCGGGACGACAGTCTTGATACCATTTCCTCTACCTTCAATCTTAGTTTCAAGTAGAGGCATGCGGTAACGGTAAAATTTGTCTTCGACATCACGACGAATGTTCACGATAGTCATCCTTGCAAGTCACAGATAGTGGTATGGTCACGAAGAGGCGTTCACAAAGAATCTTTAGGTTGTAAACAAATATTTATGAAGTATCATCAAATTTCGCACACGCCGTTACCAGGTGTCTGGTAGAAGAGATCTACGCGGTGTATGCGAGCGATTGCACAAGGCAAGAGACGGTCGTTTGGCATGGCGCGGCCGGAGTCTTTGCTTGTTCTGTGAGATCACGTGGCTTGATAGTCGCATGTTGCCACCTTCTAGCCTCCACTTGCTGCAGGCCGCGTGAGCCGCCGACGCGGCGCTATGGAAGAAGAGACGCCCGTCGGTCAAAAGTTGCGGGAGTCGAAGCGTCGAATGTCCTCCTACGTGATATGGGAAAGGTCCCCTGAGCATCCTATACACGAGTACGACTTCAGCGATGATGAGAAGCACCATAGACATCGTCGTCGACATCATCATCGCCACCATCGATCTCACCGACATGTGCGTTCCGATCGGCACGATCGAGATACTAGAAACACACATCATGAGAGACACACAGAAATGGAAGATGAATCATCAAAACGTTTCTATCCAGAGGAACTGGGCGAAGTCATTGGTCCTTTACCACCATCAAATGTTGCTGATGAACATGCATATGGCGCGCGACTACTACCCGGAGAAGGAAAAACTATGGCAGCATACATTAAACAGGGTAAACGTATACCAAGAAGGGGAGAAATTGGGATTGATGCCGAAAAGATTGAGGCGCTCGAGAGGGCCGGATTTGTCATGAGTGGCTCCCGCCATGAGCGAATGAACGCTGTGCGTTCTCGCAAAGAAAGCCAGGTTCTCACAGTGGAAGACCGTATGAAAGAGCTTCGTCAGCGTGCTGAAGATCGTGCTCGTAAAGAATCACAGATTATTGAACAATTTCGTGAGATGGCTGGTGTGCAGCATCAGGCGTCTGCCGAATGAATTTCATCCCAAGCAAGTGCATCTTTACATCGCTGCACGGCCTTTTCTAAACCCAGTAGGTGAGCAATTTCAGCGACGGGAGGCCCCATACGTTCACCTGTCAAGGCAATTCGTACACTTTTCTGGACAACGGCTTTGCCCCCGTTTACTTGTTTCGCTTGCCCCTCCATCCAGGAAGGCCATTCTCTTTGTACATCCTTCGTTCGGGAAAAAAATTGTTGCACTGAATTTAATATATGCCTAAAAGACTCAGTCGAAACGCTCCCACGGAATTTTCGACAGTTCTCTGAGTCCCATTGTGGCTCCCGGAACAAGTAAGACATTTCCCTAGGAATATCATCCAACGTGTCCACGCGCTGTTGGCCGAGATTAGCCACACGCAAAATGTATTCATCACTGAACTTGCTCACGCTACTGCAAGTAAATAAGATACCCGCCCACGTACCTAGATCCCAAATCTCTGTCCAGAGCTGTGCGCAAACGACTTAATATTGAAGATTTCATTGTCGCATCTTTTCTTGCTTGCTCTAATTTAGCATGGAGATGCTTTCGATTAAGGAATCCGAGCTTTCCGAGAGGTAGCGTTGCTCGAGAGTGAGATATTCGTCCAAGGTCAAAGTTCTCGATCAGTTGTTCCATAGACTTGACATCTTGGTCCATACTTTTCACATCTTGGTGGCTGTATCCAGTTAATGCAACAAGATTAACAAGAGTTTCGGGTTCCCAGCCCTGTCTCCAGTAATCCTCTACACGCACGTCGCCAGAACGCTTCGAAAGCTTAGTCCCATCAGCATTAATAAGAAGCGGCAAATGCGCAAATTGTGGTGTCTGCACACCTAAAGCTTCATACAGAGCCAGGTGCTTTGGCATCGAAGGAATCCACTCTTCTCCTCGCAGCACATGCGAGATATGCATCTCTGTGTCGTCCACTACACTGGCAAGGTGATACGTCGGCCATCCGTCGCTTTTCATCAAGATAGGATCCTCTGTTAACCCCGACATGACATCAGGCCGAAAATTCATGTGGCCGTATACCACATCTTCGTAGGTAAATACACGCCCAGGTTCCATCTAGAGTCAGAAACTGAACGTACCTTAAGTCGAACGACATACAACTCGCCCTTGTGGATACGTTCTTGCGCCTCATCTTCACTAGGTGGTATATAGGCCTCTCGCAAAAGAGCTGAAGAACGTGCATCTAGATTTCGAGAAGAAGGCGCACGAAAATCCCGGTAGGCTCGACCATTTAGAAGTAGTCGTTGAACGTATGCTTTGTACAGTTCCAGACGTTCCGACTGAATATATGGGCCAAAAGGACCCCCTTTGTCGGGACCCTCATCATACTCAAGGCCTGTCCATCTTAAAGACTCTTGAAGAGATTCTTGTGCACCAGGCACCCAACGCGACCGGTCCGTGTCTTCGATTCGCAGTACCCATTTTCCTTCCATTTTACGCGCAAATAGATAATTCATTAGTGCTGTGCGTAATCCACCAACATGGAGGTACCCAGTTGGTGAAGGCGCAAACCTAACTCGCACACCGCTTCCTGTGCTATAGGCGCGTGAAAGCGCCGGACAACACCTCCAAGATTGCCCTAGCCTGAATCGTGCTATGATCATGGTGCAGGGGGAGGTGGAGGTCCTCGGCCGACGTCATAATTCGGACGTGCGAGCGCCTGGGGTAGAAGTCCACCCCCTATCACGATGGTGACACCGCCCGCGGCCTCGTCGATCCCATCAGATCTAGTGGTTTTGGGGCTTCCCTATCCTTATATATTACATCCAGGTCTTATTCTTACTGTCACACTGAGTAACGCCCAATGTCTATCTCTTCTACGTGCAGCGTCGTCTGAACGCCGTGCTTATGTGGCCAATTCCTCAAGTTCGAACTCTACCATTGTGGCGGAACAGCGCCCCATGATCTTGGCCTGTCTTGCACAAAAGATTCCTGAGAATCCTGGAGCATCTATCCAAGGTGATTCTATGGATCACTTACACCCATGGGGATGCGCTGGCCGTGTGTTGCGCCTTATCAATATGCCACATACGGACCAATGTCGCCTTTTGCTCTCTGGCATGGGTCGTATTCATGTAAAAAACGTTCGTCCTTCAAATATCGAGGCAAACACGCGTAATGATATTCCTCCCCCTCCGGTGGCTCGCGTCGAGGTTCTAAATGAGAAGTCTACTGCATCTTTGCTCGCTAGTCCTGCTCATGAGCGTCTGACTGCCACGGCCGTCCGTCTCATTGATGCCATGCAAAAGGACATGTCTTCTGCAGCCGGGGCATCTGCCTTGGCTCGAGTTCCACTTTTACCTCCCAGTCTGGCTTCGAAGTTAATGCAGCTTCTTGAAACCAAGGAGGAGGCTCATATTGCGTCACTCCCTGACCTTCTAATGGGTATGCTTGGGGGTGCATGCATCTGGAATGATCGCTTAGAGCACTTATCTTTAGTGCATGCTGATGCCCGACTAGAACGAACTGCTGATATGTTCGAGCATGCGATTGGTCGAGTCAAGGTCTTACGCGAGCTTCTCACGAGTGTGCCAGGTTCATTCCAAGATACTCACAGAGTCGAGCTTCTTCGAACGCAGCTCCAAACCATCGTTGCTCAACTCTCAGGCGCGTCATATTCTGGTGTTTCACTTCGAGTGATGGATGGTGAGCGTACTCAACCCCTTGTCAAATCGCGTTACCCAGGCTTGCACCGCACGATTAAGAAGGACACAGGCAAATTTGATGAGCCTGAGAGTGACCCTATGTCTGCCGACGTAGATGACAACACCGCTGGGGATGAAGTGAAAGAACTAAGCGATCGATTAAAGCAAGCATCAATGTCACCTGAGGCGCGTCGAGTATGTGAACGTGAGCTTCGACGTCTAAAGAAAATGCCACCACAGAGTATGGAACGTGGTGTTCTTATCAACTACCTTGACACAATGCTAGATCTTCCATGGGACCGCAGAAGTACGCAGATCCCTCAAGCGGAACTAGACGCGCTTGTCCCATCAACCCAGGCCGTTATTGATCCAAACTTGAGCCTGGTGAAGCGGGCTGAAAGGGTTTTGGAAGCTGACCATTATGGGCTCGAGAAGGTAAAGAAGCGTATTCTCGAGTATCTGGCTGTTTTCCAACTGAAAAGCGAGCAGGCGGAAGAGCAGGCGAAGGCACAGAAGGCCTTGGAAACTGAAGGCCCCGCACCGTTAGAAACTCGAAAGTCTCTGGTATCGAGCGTGGCATATAAGGGTCCTATCTTGCTCCTTGTCGGACCTCCAGGAACAGGCAAGACTTCTATCGCAAGGTCGCTTGCAGCCGCATTGCAGCGCCCCTTTGTGCGTCTCTCCCTGGGTGGCGTTCGGGATGAAGCCGAAATTCGTGGTCATCGACGTACGTATGTGGGGGCCTTGCCAGGCTCTATTGTGTCGTCACTGCGAAAGGGCCGTTCATCCGACTGTGTTATGCTTCTTGATGAGCTGGACAAGCTCAGCAGTGGTATGGGTATGCATGGAGATCCTACTGCTGCTATGCTTGAAGTGCTTGATCCCGAACAGAATCATGCCTTTAAGGACCACTATTTGAATGTGCCCATTGATTTGAGTCGAGTTGTGTTTATTGCAACTGCTAACTCTTTAGACACGATCCCTGAACCTTTGCTGGATCGTGTCGATGTTGTACAAATTGCTGGCTACACCTATGACGAAAAAGTTGCTATTGCTCAAAAGCACCTATTGCCAAAACAAATCCACGCACAAGGACTTGAAGAAAAGCAAGTCGTGTTCGGCGATGATGTTTTGCTGAAAATTGCCATGTCTTACACCCGTGAGGCTGGTGTACGAACTATGGAACGTCGCGTTGGTGATATTGTGCGTGCGAAAGCTGTGGAATACGCGACACAGCGACACACAACCCCTGCAACATACGATCCTCATGTGTTGGTCGAGGACGTGGAACGTTTCTTGGGGCCACCCACCTATGAGCCAGAGATTACGGATAACATTGCTGTGCCAGGTGTTGCTACAGGAATGGCCTATCAAGGCTCTGGCTCTGGTGGTATCTTGCACATTGAGTGCGCCTTTTTACCAGCAGGCACAGCTGCGTTGAAATTAACTGGTTCCTTGGGTGATGTAATTCGTGAGTCAGCTGAACTGGCATTTGCATGGGTCAAGTCTCATGCGTTTGCTCTAGGCATCACTGCTGATCGTGATGCTTCGTTCCCTCAAAATGACGTGCACCTGCACATGCCTAGTGGAGCTACTCCCAAAGATGGCCCAAGTGCAGGCGTGGCATTTGTATGTGCGCTCGTGTCAATGTATCTGCGTGTGCCGTTGGAGACACGCCTAGCCATGACAGGCGAAATTACACTACGCGGGTATGTGACACCGGTGGGGGGTATTAAAGAAAAAGTCATTGGTGCTCATCGTGCTGGCGTTCGCAAGGTCATCCTACCTCAGCGCAATCAGCGGGATTTTGACACTGAAATTCCAGCCCCAGTCCAGGCTGAGATGAACGTGGTATATGTGCGCACGATTCAAGACGCTTTACATGCAGTATTTGGTGCCAGTCTCGAGGCGCAAATTAGCACCCTCTACGGGGGCATTGAAGGTCGACGGCGTTTGCAAGAGCTCGAATGGCAAAGTCGCCTGTAGATAGCTTGTGTTTGTGTATTCGAAAGTTACGAGCAGCACGCCTCCCAATGAGCTACCCATTTGTCCAAACGTTCTCGTTCTTGCTGGAATTGTGCGTACTGTACTGATAGTGGGAACTTCGAGCTCAAATCCACCACTCGAGGGGCTGCTGCCATTTCCTTGGCGCATTTCCAAACAGACTCGGATTCAGGAATCGTGGTAGTGGGTCTGTACACCGGTAAAACGGGCAAAACAGCAAGGTTTTCCAGCCAAACTTTTGCTTTGAGCACAGCATTTTCGGCCTGCAGTTGCTTCAGTGCGTTTCCTCTCGGGTATACATATTCTGTGGACACATTTTGAGTCGCAAATATTGGTTCTGCTGTCGCTTCTTGGGCATTCTCAAGCTGGGCACGCAGTTTTTCCACTTCTTGACGCCAATTCATATTCTCAGTAGCTTGTGTGTGACTCTTCTCAAGTTGATGCTGCAAGCGAGCCTCTCTTGCGCTTGCTGCTTCGGCTGCCTTCTCTCTCTCGTGCAGTTTTTGTTCCAGTTTTTCGAGTCGGTCTTTCCATTGACGTGCTTGCGCAGCATCACGAGCTTCGCAAAGCTCTGTGTAGATGGCACGAGCCCTGACATCCCATGGAGGCATATCGTCGATGGTTAAAACATGGTCTTGACTCATGGCCCCTGCTAAGACTTGCTCTGCTTCATCGACTAGCTTGCGCATGCCTGTACATAGATCCGGCATTGCATCGAGAACTGAAGTAGTTTCATCGTTCAACACAGCATCAGCTAGCGGGGTAGCCTGAAGTACCAGCGCGGATGATTGCCGCCCCAATTCGGGTAGTGACTGTATTTGAGAAAGCTCAATTGTCTCCTTGTTAGCATATAGTGATGCCAAACGTCGGTGAAGCCTGCGACAGGCAATCCGCGCACGTGAAGTGAGTGTGGCCCACTCTGATGTAGACGTGTCAGTGATTTTCTGCTGTATGATTCCCGCACATACGAGCAGTGTTTCCACATCATGCAATGTAAGTGAGGCACTCCCAATCTCTTTCGCGGCAAGGTCATAGACAGAGTCCATATCTGGTAGCGCGTGAGACACGGATTCGAACGCGGCCACGGCTTCTGTACATATACGCTCACACATTGTTTCATCAAACTGTCCACGCTCAAGCGTCTCGATGCAAGTTTTCAATTGCTTCTCGATGTGCTGAAGATGTAGGTGGTCTTGAGCATGACTCAAATATACGTCCGGGGGGGCTGACTTCAAAACAGCACTAATTTGTGTGGCCAGCGCGTAGACATGTGTGAGTGAACGGCGGAGATGGCAACCTGCAAGTGAAACATCGTCCAATGTACGTTGCACCAGTTGTTCCTGCACGTCAATCCCTTGAATCAGAGAATGTCTAATCAAATCGCACCAGCGAGCGATACGTTCATAAAACAAAAGTGATTGCAGTGCAGACTCATCAACGCCTTTGAACGACGGGGGCAGGTAGGAGCGAGTAATGGACAGTCGCAGTAGAGTTTGCTCGTGTTCAATGGCACGTAATCGAGGTACCATTGAGACCGAATTGGACGGAGAAATAACAGGGATTGGTGCGGACAGAGCGGGCGCAGGGGGTGCATTACACTTGGCACGTAATGTATCACGTTCCTTCACTAGCTCCGTGACCAGGGTGCGAAACTGCTCGATGGTAGAAGCATGAGAAGCCAAGTGCATTTGGAGTGTGTCTTTTTCGTTTGCAAACTGCGTCAATTTATCATCGCGCGCGTCCAGTTCTTGTTGCAACTGGGCTTCAGTGTCAAGATGTGTTGCCTCCAACTCATCATTCACTGCTTGGAGTGCTTCAAGTTCCTGGATTTCTGTCGACATTTGCTCAACACGTTCTTCCAAAGCCATATTTCTTTCTGACAGCTGCTCCAGCATATCCTGGGCGCCATGCGCAACATCCGCCTGAATTCGAAGTTCTGCAACTACTGTCTCGGCCCGTTGTAGTTGGTCTCGAGCACTAGCATAATCCAGCTCCAATTGGTCTTTTGTTGCTAAATCTGCTCGCAATGAAGCAAGCTCTCTCCTCTGTTTTGTATCAGTTTCCTGAGCCGAATCACGCAGTCGTATTAGAGCTTCTTTGAGACGTTCATTTTGTTCTAATAGCACAGCTGCATCAGCAGGCATAGCTGATTTGGCAGACTCCACTTGGTATTCTTGCTCGAGCTTCAGCTCATCTGCAGCATCGCGTGCGGCTTGGAGCTCCTGTTGCAGGGACTCAATACGTTCCTCTGCCATTTCAAAGTCAAGCGTGACCATTTCAAGTCCTTCACTAAGCTCGTCAATACGCTTTTGAAGTTCAATTTTCTCTTTCTCAAGAGCTGTGAGACGCTCCGTCGACTCTCGAAATTCCTTACTGCGTTGCACTTGTTCGTCCAATTTATTTTCTAGTTCTTGGACTCGTTCAAGATACTTTCGACATTCTGCCTCTACCTCATTTAAACGCTTCATATTGAAGTGAGGTAAATGTTGAGCTTCTTGAAACTGGCTTTGGGACTTGAAAGCATTGGATTCATCTCGAGATACCTTGGAACTTGACCCTCGAATTTCAGGGTCAGCTACTGGCGGAATCACCTGTCCGGAAAACCCGAGTTTTCTGGGAGACTCAGGAGATACCTGTAAATTCCCAGTTCTTCTCGAGCGACCTTGTGTCGCCATTCGGGCCCGCTCTGATGGAGACATAAACGAAGAATAAGAGGGAGAAGCAAGGGTATGAGAAGGCCTCTTCGAGGGCCGCATAGATGGGCGAGTTGGTGTAGATGCACCCGTACTGAGTACTGAGATAGAATTCTGCTGAGATACTTGCGTGCCCGGCTTGAAGGAAGATACAGCCGGAGGCCGTCGCACGATTGTAGATGGCCGCGAGATGGTGCGTGCCACCGATCTTGTTCGTAGTGAGGGACTAGCTGGCGTAGAGGGCGAAACGCTCCGTATTGACAAACTTTCGTCACCTGTGACCAAAGTTACTTGACTAGGGCGTACAAACACACCATAATAGGGCTCGCACTCAAAATAGCGTTTACCTTGCACAGATCCATCATTTTTACCGCACGGTTCTTCCAAGCAGATGCCAACCCATGGTCCTTGCGCAAATGATGTTTGTCCAACGAACAATATCTCCCCATAACCTATATTTGCCACTCGACAACGCGCGTGCAACCTCAGCGGTGCCGGCGACGCCATCGTGCACGGACGATGATACACAGACATGATCCACATAAACGTGTTGCATGGGTCACGTGAACGACGCGTGGGATACCTGTTGGTGAGCATTTGGCGATGCAACTCCGCTTGCTCCTCATTGTTCGTGTTACTATGGGGGCGCTTCTTTCGCGTCTGAAAGGCAAACTGTTCGGAACACGCGAACTCCGTGTATTGATGCTTGGCCTTGATAATGCTGGAAAAACTAGTATGTAGATGTGATACTTACTTCCCAGCCATTCTGTACAAGCTCAAACTCCATCGCAACGTCAAGACAATACCAACGGTAGGATTTAATGTCGAAACCATAACGTTCAAAAATATAAAGTTCAATGTTTGGGTATGTTTCTTTATCTGATCGCCAGGATGTAGGTGGCCAAGATAAAATTCGGCCCCTATGGCGGCACTACTATACAGGATCTCAGGGTCTCATTTTCGTGGTGGATAGCCGCGACCGTGCAAGAATGGACGAAGCTCGGGAAGAGCTTCACCACGTTCTGTCAGACAGAGAAATGCATCATTGTGTTTTGCTTGTGTTTGCTAATAAACAGGACCTTGCAGGCGCCATGTCACCACAAGAAGTGACCGAACGCCTAGGTCTTTATGCGATTCAGGATCGTCCATGGTTTGTGCACCCTAGCTGTGCAGCGACAGGCGAAGGTCTTTCCGAAGGCTTGCAATGGATGAGTCAAAATATTCCAGATATGCGAATGTAAACTCCCTTAATACCCTCCCATTTCAGTTTGAGAGAAATGTGCCGTCATTCGACGTTGATAGTCCTCCAGTTTGGGACATTGTGTGACATTGTGACCTAATCCACCACAAACTGCACATGCATCTCTCCTTGCAGACGAACCACTGTGCGGATCATGGAGTGCTTCTAGAAAAGATGGAACCCTTTGCTTGGCCTCCAAAAGTAAATATTTAAGGTCGAGCATAGTTTGATCCGTCACCTGTGAGTTAACAAACGTGGTAGCGATGCCGGTTTTGCCATTGCGACCGGTTCGACCAATCTGATGAACGTAATCTTCAATTTCCTTAGGCATTGTATAATTAATAACATGCTGAATCCCATGGAAATCAAGGCCTTTACTAGCAACTCCGCTGGCCACCATGACATCTTTGGTTCCTTTCTTAAAGCTTTCAATCGCATATTCACGTTCTTCCTGAGACTTTGATCCATGAATGGCGACTACTTCCACACCCTTGCGTAGAAGATATTCATAGACGTCTTCCACTTCATGTTTATTATCACTGAAAATAATCACCGGTGGCGCCGTCTTTTGAAGGGTCTCAAGCAAATATACCATCTTGGAATCTGGTTCGACATATTCAACCTCTTGAATCACATCTAAACTGGCCGCACCCGCTCGACCAACATTCACAATCACCGGTTTGATGAGCGATTGTTCAGCAAATTCCAATATTTTCTTGGGCATTGTAGCAGAAAACAACAGCGTTTGACGTTGTTGCGTAAAAAAGGTCATAATATTACGAACGTCTTCCTCAAATCCCATATCCATCATCCGATCTGCTTCGTCAAGACACAGGTAGTTGCACAGATCCAATCGAAGACGTTTCCGCTCCAGCATATCTTGTAATCGACCAGGCGTTGCCACGACTATATGAATGCCGCGGCTTATTGTATAGGATTGATCTGCCATATTGATGCCGCCGATGCACAGTAGGGATCGAATCCTTGCATAGCCCCCGTGCTCCAGAACTTCAGCAATTGTTTCAATATAATCATGAGTTTGTCGCGCGAGCTCTCTGGATGGACACAAAATCATACCTAAAGGTCCGTCTCCTTTCTCATAAGGGCATCTATGCTCAGCTTCAGCAGCAAAAAGAATCAGTGGTAAACAAAATGTGAGCGTTTTTCCACTTCCTGTTGAAGCAATGCCAATAATATCACGACCACTAAAGGCGGCTGGCAAGCACTGCATCTGAATGGGCGAAGGTCTCTTGATATTTTTGTGTTCAAGGTGCTCGACGATACATCTTGGCACTTTCATGTCCTTCCGTGAGTATCCCTCGCTGCGTACCTGAAAATAGGGAATGATAGGTGGTACATGCTCTCCTTCCACAACGACGTGATAGTGTTTTCGAATCCTTTTTTGCTGAGAATCTGACTGTTCCAAAATATACTTGGGTGCACGCCAAGAGCGTTTAAGAGGCTCTCCGTAGTGAATGTCTCTGGCCAATTCAGAATGCCCAGTAAGCTTTTTGCGCATGCTCTGTGCTTCTAAAAATCGCGCTTGTTCTTCGGCTCCCAACTCGTAATTATTTTTCTTTTGGTCGTCGCTTGTTCGAATTTCCCGGGCTGTTTCTAATAATGACGGCACTTTGACTTGGTCTGGTGATGGTTCCCTATCAGGTACTTGTGTAGTCCTGGCCATCTTCGCACGAGATGAATGCTTTTGCATGGCCTCAGACCGTCTTTTTTTTAAAGGAATATATGGAACATAATCTTCTTCTTCATATGCATACAAACGATCAGGTTCACTGGTGCCGTGCGCTTTGTCTCCGTCCGCCGTCATACATGCTCTCGTAAGACCTGCGATCGTCTGTGCTCTGATGCTCCTCCACATACACGTGATAGCCAAACTCGCCCGGACGCGGGTGATGCATTCACCCCCTGTTGCCATGGTGCGCAAGGCTCGAGCGCCACATGTATCGCTCGAGGCCCAGCTTCAGCAGCTCACTCTGCTGAGTGATGTTGAACCTAATTCTGAAAATTTTGAGCAGCTTGGTCCCATTATTAAAAGTTTGGATGAAGCACATCAGCAAGACGAGTTCCTGCTTCAACTGCGCGAGTTCGTACGCAAAAAAGACGAGGAAATAGAGCAGGTCTGTAACGATAATCATCAGGAGTTTGTTTCATCCGTTGATGAACTTTTGATTGTGCGATCGGGAACTGTGAACCTCAAGCACCGAATCAACGAATTGAACCAAGAAGTTCAATCCAGTGGTCATGCATTGTTTAAGAAGAAAAAAGACCTCATTGAGAAACAGCGTGTCAGTCAAAACATTAGCGACACAATTGAGGTTCTCCAAGAATTCCAAAATGTTCTGGAAATGACGTCCCTTGTGGATGATTTAATTGTCCAGGAGAAGTATTATTCGGCATTAAGACGGCTTGATGAACTTGAGAATGTGCATTTAAAGCGACTGATGCAGCATGAACTCGCCCAGATGATTCGTGATTCAATTCCTAATGTGCGGGAGCGTGTCTCTATGGATGTTACGAAACAACTCAAGAGTTGGATGTATGATGTAAGAGAAAAAAGTGGTGCGGTAGGACGTATTGCCCTAGAAACGATGGAAGCCAGGCAACAGAGGTGGCGCCATCGCAGCCAGAAGGATCCCATGCTTCGCATGTCGTCTATTAACAGCCCAATCGAACAGATTGTCAATGAACGGGTTGAAGTTAACTTTTTGCAAAACGATAAAGTCCAAGTTGATTTCAAGCCTTTGTATCAATGTATTCATATTTATGAAGTATTGGATCAACGTGAAAAACTGCAAGTAAATTACCATGAAGACCGCAAAGCGCAGGCCAATCTTCTTCTTTCGCGTAATCTTAACATGCACCAAAATTGCCATGATCTGATGGCTCTGTTGGAAGAAGTGGTTGGATACTTTGTCATTGAATGTCATGTATCCTATACTTCCCCTGCTGGTTTCCGGCCCATGAGCGAAGTGGAAGATGTGTGGGAAAGCATGTGTGAGCGTCTTGTCGATATGGTAAATGTCGGCCTGCGTGATTGTAAAGATACGAAGGCATTTATCGAGACCAAATCTGCCCTACAGACATTCGTTCGCACCCTGGAGAGCCTCGAGTTCCAGGTATCGCGTATGAATGGACTTATATTATCGCTTTTCCGTCGATTTGCAGAGCTTCTCCGCGAACGATTTGCTAGCGACTTCCATCAAGCTGTTCGAGAGGCGCAACACCAGCCAATGATCGTGAACAATCCAGGTGAACTTGCCAAAGTTTTGAGTGTTTGCTGGCTCAAACCTGGCGAAGCGGAACAGCTTCAAAAGCAGCCTTTCCCCTTGTCCTTGCCCTTTTCGCAGACATATCCTTTGTGTTGTATGGATATTCGGAGTTTGGTGGAACAATATTACAACTTCTCCGGCGGCTCTTCACAGCGTATACGCGACATTGACGTTATTTTGACGCAATCCTTGGATGAACTACTGGTGCAGCAAATCAGCGTCAATATCCGAGAAACTGTTGAGCAATCTAATAATTTGAGTCAAATTGCACAAATTATCGTGAATATCGAGCATTTCCAGCTGGCTTGCAAAGAACTGGAAGCCTGGCTCACAGATTCTCGGACTCCCAATCCAAGCTGTCAACTGGTGCTTGGTGCTTCCCATCACTTGGCTACTACGCTAGAAATAGCGCAAAAGCGCATTGATACGGCCTTGTTCGTGAAATTGGATCAGTTCCTGGATCTTCTTGAGTACGATTGGACGCCATCCCAAGTGAGGCCAGGCTCGCAGCAGGCGTCACCTTACCTGCGGGATTTAATCGATTGGCTCTCCACGATGATGGACAGTGCTCTTATCCTTCTACCAAATGATGCGAAGCATGCCACATTTCAATCATGCTTTATGCATATTACGAATCGGCTATTGAATTCGTCTTTGCTTGACAGAGACGTTTCTAGAGTTAATATGGCCGGCTTGACACATCTAGAGATGGATGTCACTTTCCTTTACAACTATGCTTTGTCATTGAAGATCGGTGGAATGGAAAATGTATTCGGGCAGATTCGTCAGACGCTCGCTGTCGTGCTGTCTGAATCCGTCTCCGAATATGCTCTTTCGCCTTTGGCACGCTCACAAAAGTACGTTTCGTATTCTAACCCTAGATTCTCTCAGGTGCAGCCTGTGAAGGTGGCTCAGATTCTCGACAAGCTAGGTGCCTATTATTCATCGCAATCAGGCCGAGGGGACCTGGCCCAAAAGTGCATGCGCGAAAGAGATATGGTTCGGCGGCTTATCCAGCGTTGATATACCTCCCTCACACGGCTACGCTGACTTGGAATGGTTGTTGTAACCGAATTTTTGATGACCGATAAATACCCTATAAGAATATCTGTCCATCTCTAAATTCAAAGTTTTTAGAAAGTACTAACCGTCCTTTGTTCAATTAGTCGGGTCATGTTTCTAGTCGGAATTCGATTCGAGGGACACTCGCTCTTATTTGTAAAACAGGTTATCGATGCAGACAAATAGTGTTCAATCCAGTATGTTTGATAGAAAAATGGAAGATGTTTACAGAGTCGTTGATGATCAGGCCCCGAAGCCGGGAATGATACATGGCTCGTGCGAAGAAGCCGCGATTCAGTTCGTGGAGGTCAAGCACTGTCACGTGGACGAACGAGACAAAGACACCTACGCGTGCCTCCACGATGTCGGGGGACGCGTCTGCCAGCGGGGGAGACGCGTTCATATATGATCCCCAGCCGAACCTTGGGGAACAGCGTGAGTTGAGACGAGAATATAGAGCTCTTCTAGCAAATGCACAAAGTAAGTACGGACATATCTGATGCAGACACACGGCGACATCTGCCCGAAAGTACCATACAGGAGCTCGGTGACATGGTGCGAATCGGCGATGAGCTGTATTCCAAGGTCAAGGCGCCAATGGATGGACTTTTAGATTCGAGGTATCTACTCAACATTTCGGATATGGGTGCAGAGATGACACGCACCATGCGCATTGATGCCGACGCGTTTGATATGGATGAGTATATGCAGAAGGTTGCACATTTCATCGGTGGATCTACAGTTGCTGTATCATCACGGCCAGACGAGAGTGCGGATGATATGTCACAGATTTTCACTGGTGATACGGACACATGGAATTGGGATCGACTTGGCTTACTGGCGGCACGTCACTCGCGGCGTGCGCCTGTGGCGGAGCATTTGCTGGGCCCGTTGCAAGTTACTCCCAAACACAGGAAGATAACTCGCACGTCTCGTCTTGATGCAGATGCAGAGCAGGTCGCGCCTCAGAGACTTGATGCATCCGCTATTATTCCGTCGGAAAATGAAACCTCGCGCATGGTGCTGGACATCGCGCGCCGTTTGGAGGAATGTTGTGGTGAAGATGGTATCAACATGTTCCGTTTTGCCCTGAATCCAGACAGCTTCTGCGACTCAGTGGAGAATTTGTTCTACATCAGCTTTCTTATCCGGGATGGAAAAGCTGCCATCATTGAAGACAATGAAGGGGACCCAATTCTCTGTATGTATGCGTGGTCTTACTCAGTGTTATGTGAAGAGCCCACCGAAGAAGACAGGCAGGCAGGCCTTACGCGACGTCAGCTCGTCCTGGAGCTTGACGTCCCCACCTGGCGTGAACTAATTGCTCTGTACAATATCAGTACCCCCATGATACCTTCTCGAGAGCAGCTCACGGCATTGCCGTCTACGGAAGGATGGTATAGCTGAGCTAGCTAGACATGCAATGTATCCAGCACGCAGAATAAACGCCGCAATTCGGGCAGAGTCCATGTGCCCAAGTCATGGGAGGGGGGCGCGTCCGCCGCAATCTTTTCCGGGAAAGTTGCCTTAGCTACCGCCCACACCATGTCCTGTACACGAAGTGACTCTGAGTCTTGGCTGTCGGCGGCACCAGCATGCCAAGCTGGTGCTGCCTTTTCGTCGCGCAGCCGAACATTGATCGTACGGCTTTGGGTCTCCTGCTGCCCCACGATCAAGATAAAGTTGTAACGTTGAAGCTGTGCATGGCGCACTTTCCTGCCCAGAGTGTCGCCTGAGGAGCTCAAGTAGTGCGGAGGGAGCTCCACTTGGAAGCGCGTACGTGAAGGGACTTGTAAAGTATGATGAGCCATAGACGCCGAGAGGAACGGGTTGCGCGACATGCGGGTTTCTTCCGTAGTTCCACACAATGTAGCTTGCACTTCCTGTGCGTACGCCGCAGTGCGTTCGTAAGACTCTGGGTCAGAGCCAAACGCGGGGATCACTACCGCCTGGCGAGGGCTGAGCCAGAAGGGCCACCAGCCCTTGCACTGCTCCACGAGAATGGCCAGAAACCGCTCAAAACTGCCAAGAATGGCCCGGTGGATCATGACAGGACGCGCATATCCAGGCCTGACTTCGTGTGCCCCTTCTTCGCTTGGTGCCTGTGCATATTCAAGCTGGAAGCGTTCCGGCAACTGGAAATCGAGTTGAATGGTGGCAGTTTGATGTTTCCGGCCCATCGCATCCACTAAACGGATATCAATTTTGGGACCATAGAATGCGCCATCCCCTTCATTCAGAGACCATGGCTTTCCACATTGATCGAGCGCTTGTTTTAGATTGGCCTCAGCGCGATCCCACAAAGAGATATCGCCAATAAAATTGTCAGGACGCGTCGATAGCACAAGTTCATATCGGTCGCCGAATCCAAAGACTCGGTAGCCGAGGGAGAGCATATGCAACATGCTTTCGATTTCTCTTGCCACTTGGGACGGCATACAAAAGACATGTGCATCATCTTGGTGGAAGCGACGCACACGGGTCAAACCTGAGAGAGAGCCTGATGCTTCGTTGCGATGTAGGGGACTGAATTCAGCTAGACGCCATGGCAACTCGCGATACGAGCGCGGCTGATGCGCGAACATGACGCAATGCCCTGGACAGTTCATGGGCTTCAGGCCAAAGACACCATCGTGTTCACCGCAGCATGAAAATCCCTGTGCGCTGAACATGTCATCGCGGTATTTGTCCCAGTGTCCGCTCTGCTTCCATAGGGAACTGCGGTATAGCTGCGGCGTCTGCACTTCCTCGTATCCGAATGCATCGTACAAGTCACGAATCACACGTTCCACTTTTCGGATCAGGCGCATGCCGTGAGGCATCACAAAAGGACTGCCTGGAGAAGAATCGTGTGCGAAGAAAAGTTGTTGTGCCATTCCGAGATGCCGGTGGTCCGATTTTTCCAAGTCGGACATGCGAGTCTTGTACTTTTGCAAGTCATTGGAGGATGGGAAAGCAATCCCGCGGATCCTGAGCAAGGGTTGCGATCCCTCCAATGCCCATGACGCCTGGAGTGTGGCCGTAGACCATCCCAGGACCTTGACTGCCTTGATCGGCTTCGTTTGGCGCAGCAACGTGGTATCGCCATGACGCGGAAGAACACTGATTGCACGCGATTCAGCATAAACAACGGGAACACGCTCTTCATGGTCAGCATAGTCCAATATGGTGCGAAGCACAAGGGGATTGTGACCAAAGAGTCCACAGGCTTCATGCCATGGAAGCGGTTCGACAGAGAGGGGTAATCCACTTTGACAGACCTGCTTTACGGCGCGCTCGATATCGGAAAGCTCCTCATCCGCCACCTTGGGTGAGCCCGAACGAAGCACAGTCGTCACACATGTTTGAAGCGCCTCGTCTACTTGTAGGTGGGCTTCGTGTAAATGGGCGCTGAGAGAAAGAGGAGGATCCATGCGAGCACGAAGGACTTCGATCGTGTATCCTGAGGTGGCATCCAGCTCATTTCCTGCACTTTCTGTGACCATTGGCACAGAGCAAATGGCACCTTTGCAAACTTGCTCTACGGCGATGCATTGTGCATACGCGGCAGACAGCCAGAAGGTACGCTGCGCAAGCTTGTCATCGGATTCGAAAGGCAGAAACGTTAGGTACTTCGCTGATGGCGAGGGTGTTGCGCTCAGAGAAAGAGGCTGGCCACGGTCATCGCGCGCGACCACATATGCACCCGCTTCGTTCGAGCACGCCGTGTTTAATATTTGCGCCGCACTGGCGGGTAGGTCGGGACGCACGGGAACTGTGCGGGCATCGACGCTTACCGGAGCACACATACTCAGGCGGGCATGGCGTACCGTTAGGGGTCCTCGAGCCCATGTCCGAAGAATTCGGACGTCGCGCCCTGGCACCAGCATGATGGGAGGCGCAAAACGCACGTGGCGAGTGGATATTTCACGCCCGTGCGATAGCGGCTCGCCCGGACCGCACAACCTGCCATCCACTATGACGAACAATGCAACGCTAAACCATGCCCAGCCGGATCCGATCCTGTACTCGTTCCCTACGTCGGAACTTCTGAGCGAGAAGCTAGCTGATTTTGTAATTAAGGTACGTGGCTGAGTCGATAACAGAAGGCGCAAAATGCAGCGATCGAGAGGCGCCAGATGTTCACGATCGCCTTGTCCGGTGGCTCTCTTCCCAAAATGCTGGCCAAGGGACTGCTGGCACGAGATGACAATGCAGTCCAGTGGCACAAGTGGCAGGTATTCTTTGCCGACGAGCGCCTGGTTCCGTTGGATCATGCTGACTCTAACTTCAAGTTGTGTGACCAAGAGCTTTTCTCCAAGATCCCTGGATTCCCTCGCGAACAGATTCACGGAGTCGATGAGTCTTTACTTGAAGATGCAGAGGAGTTGGCGGATGCGTATGAGAAGCGCTTGGTAGACACATTTGCTGGGAAAGAGACTGTGCGCCACCCCGTGTTTGATCTCATTTTGTTGGGAATGGGTCCTGATGGTCATACTTGCAGCCTGTTCCCTGGTCATGAGCTGCTGAAGGAGCAGGATCGTTGGATTGCCCCTATTGAAGATTCGCCAAAGCCACCGCCTCGTCGCATTTCGTTCACCTATCCTGTCCTTAACCACGCTCATAATGCAGCGTTCGTGCTCGCTGGCGAGGGTAAGCAAGAAATGCTGGCCAAGGTGCTTGATGAACCCAAGCTGGGTCTTCCTGCGAGTCTCGTTCGCCCGTATGCGCCCGGTCAGGTGCTGTTCTTTACCGACGAAGCAGCCGCTGCCAAGACCCACTATCCTCGTAGCCAATTTAATCTGTAGGCCAGAAAGTATTATGATAGAGCTAATGCTACTTGGTCCACGTCGTTACCCCTTTGCTTGGAATCAGCGAGCGTCTCATAGCCATAGGAAAGCGCATCGATGAGCAGGGCCATGCGACCCGTCGCAGGACTCGTGTTCGTGTCATCCACCAGCAGGGGGTCATGCTGGCGGAGGGCATCGAGTTCATCGTCGAATTCTTCAGTAAGAGTTTGCATGTAGAGGGAGCGCAACGCAGTGCGCTGCTTTTCTTGCAGCTCCTCAGAAATCTCCGCGGATGTCATTGTCGACAGCCGCCCGCCCACGATGGTTCGGGCTCGGTCCGACGGCTCCGATTCGCCAACATACCTAGACGGAAGAGGAATCTTGGGGGCTTCCAAGGTATCCTCATGAGTATATCCATCGTCTAGATCCAGGTCATGGTCGTTATCGGGTTCCTGATCGAAAGTGTGGCTCATTTGCGCATCGCTCACCTCGCTGTCACTGCTGTCGGAAGAGCTCTCACTCGAAGACTTGCGAGAGGGCTTCTCATCGTCCGAAGAGTCCTCTGATGATGACACAACGGCTGTGCGCACCTTGCGGGCACGCTTTCGCCTGGGGCGCCGCGCGATGGCATCCGCCGACGACATCGGCAGCAGCAAAAGGCCCACTCCACTTGCGCACATCCGAATAGGGGGTGAGGGATTGGGCGTTGGGTACGCACTACGTCGGGCAAAAAAAGCTTCGTAGAGATCTGGGTATATCTACGTCATGGAAAGTGCATCTCGAACCTTTTTTACTTGCTCAGGCGTTAGTTGTTCAAATGGCATGACTGTGCCAAGCGCATTTGCCCCGTGATAGGGTGGACGAGTGACATCCATGTCGCCAGGGAGACCGCTGCCCGACTGGGTATCGTAGAGTGCCAGCGAAGAGGTGGATAGACCTGCTGACTGCGCAGCGACACGGTTAAATAGAATGCGGTCGCTGTGGAAAAGTCTCAAAGGTCAGAAGAAGGCCAACATACTCTCCCATATTTTCATTCAGGATCCATTGGTCCTTTAATGTGGCACAGAAATCCGCGGAAAAAAGTTCATGGAGGTAGTGCGCCAAGCATGTAAGGAACATGGGTTCTTCAGGATGCGTTGACCAAGCTCTTTGTATTGCCATGCTCAGATACGGCAGCATATTGACTCGCCCACTCGCCGCCTGAGTAAGAAGGATGAGCGGCGTACCTCGACAATTGGGTGGATCAGGATGGGTGGGAAAAAAATGGTAGGAAGGACAAGCTGGGTATTTTGAACCGTAAACTGTACGCTGAAGCGAAAGACACCGGGAAAGTAGGGACCTTGTCGTACAAAGACGGTCCCGCAGAGCCCTAGTGTAAGACAGTGAAGAAGACGTACGCAAGGGGTCAGTCTCATCGGGCATCAGATACACGCCAGGGGGCATGATGCCTGGCTCACAGAGGTGCGCCCTGTTCAAGCATCAGCGTGGATGTGTACAACTTACAGCTGAATGAAAATTTGCTGTCGTACTGCTAAAAGTGTATCATTGCTGAGGTCGGAAGGGCGACGAGACGCCTGCATAGTTCGGACGCCAAGCCGGCACAGACCTTGAACGATGGCTGGCTCAGCTGATCGACAGGAGCGTGAGAGCCAGTGGAGCAAATCAGTGTGTGTCGTTTACCTTATCAAACGAGATGCTTATTCATACCCGGTGCGCTCGGGCAACCAGCCGTGCACGAGTTACACCCTGTGGTTGACACGGTTTACCTCGGAACGAGGCGATGGGGGCTACACCGCCTCCCAAGGAGGCCACGACTTCGTACGTTTTCGGATTAGGTTTGGTGCTAACATGCGACTTTTCATCCAGATTTTCGCGACTATTCTGGCCGAAAACGTCTAACCCGTCCGCGACGGTATCGCGCACGAGCGCAATGTCGCAACCAGGGGGCCTCTCGGCCCCCGATGAGCTGACCATGGACACAACAGAGTCAATTGCTGTCTCTGGCTCCGCCTTTGTATCGACGAGCGTGCCCGAGGGAGCCTCCCTCGAGTCTCCTGACGTCACCACGTCCGATGCCAGTCCCATGGAGGTGCACGACGGTGACTTTATGACGGAGAGCGTTGACTCGACCGACGACGATGTCGGATCGGTACTGACGGAGGACGAAGAAGACTATGAGGACTACTGCCGTGGCGGTTACCACCCCGTTAGTGTCGGCGATGTGTTCTCCAATGGGCGCTACGTCATCGTGCGCAAGTTAGGCTGGGGCCACTTCTCGACTGTGTGGCTCGCCAAGGACCGCGTCGCGAATCGGCATGTGGCCCTCAAAGTCGTCAAGTCGGCTCCGCACTATACCGAGACAGCGCTCGACGAGATCAAGCTGCTGCAACGCCTGGTCTCTGCCAACCAAAACCACCCTGGCTGCCGTCACTGCGTATCGCTGCTCGACCATTTCCGACACAAGGGTCCCAATGGCTCGCACGTTTGTATGGTGTTTGAGGTGCTAGGTGAAAATTTGTTGGGCCTTATCAAGCGGTATCAACACCGTGGCGTGCCCGTACACATTGTCAAGCAAATCGCCAAGCAGGTGCTATTAGGCCTGGACTACATGCACCGCTCCTGCGGCATCATTCACACGGACTTGAAGCCGGAAAATGTGCTCATCTGCATTGAGGACGTCGAAGCCGTCGTCGAAGCCGAGCTGCGAACGAATCCCAAGGCGGTGCCAACGAAGCTCGTGGGTGTGCCGCCGAGCCAGGGCCGCGGAGGCACGCAGACGCCGCGGCGCGACTCAGTGCTTATTACCAGCTCGCGGCCACTGCCAAGTCCAAGCAGCAGCCTTGGATCGAGTCCCATGTTTGACAAGCTCGCCTTTGCCATGTCGAAAATTGGCGCGACGTCCGCGAGTGGTTCAGCGCCGTCCGAGTCATCGCTGCCAAGCCCTGGCATAGGCAACTCTCTGTTCCCGCCGAACGCCCGTGAGCCGTCGAGCGCGTCTTCGCACCACGGCGCGGGAGGCTCCATGCTGGGTAACAAGGTGGCGCTTCCCTTGCGCAAGGGCCCTTCTCTGCTGTCGCAGCAGGCTCACAAGGCCGTGCATAGCAAGGCACCCGAGTCTGACACTCCTACTGATACCACCACGTCCCCTTCGGAGATCGGTCAGGACATGGCCGCCGAGCTTGGAGAGGCGCCGGCCCAGTCGCAATCGCCACCGCTGGGCCTGTCGCCTGATCCGCTGCGACCTGCGCCGGCGGCCGGTGACCCTACGACACTTCCGCCGCCGCCGCCATATGATCCATCCACGCTGGAACGTATCACAGTAAAGATTGCAGACCTCGGCAATGCCTGCTGGACAGACCACCACTTTACCAACGATATCCAGACGCGTCAGTACCGGTGTCCGGAAGCGATCCTCGGCGCCAAGTGGGGCACGACGGCGGACCTGTGGAGTGCGAGTGCCATGTTTTTTGAGCTGCTGACGGGTGACTACCTGTTTGATCCGGCGGCGGGCGCCAAGTACAACAAGGACGACGACCATATTGCGCAAATCATCGAGCTGCTGGGCGACTTCCCCAAGAGTGTGGCCTTTTCGGGCAAGTATAGTGCAGAGATCTTTAACCGGAAAGGTGAGCCACGGCATATCCACAAGCTGCGGTATTGGCCCCTGGTGAATGTCCTGCAGGAGAAGTACTTGCTCACGCCGGAGCACTCGGAGGAGCTGTCGTCGTTCCTGTTGCCGATGCTGCGGCTGAGTCCCTCCGAACGCGCATCCGCGCGCGAGGCCCTGACCCATCCCTGGCTAGACGGTGTGATCACCCAGGGCGAAATGGAGCTTGCGTTGGAGCAGCAGCTGCGGGCCAACGAGCAGGGCGTGCATATTCCGACTCGCCACGAGCTCGACGTGGAGGATGCGCTGAAGCCGATCGCGTCTATGGCGTCGTCGCCCGTGCCGTCGGAGAGCGCATGGCCTGTCGACGGCTCGGGCGACACGACGTTGCTACAGTCACAGCTATCCGCGACGCGGCTTTCGTCTGAACAGGCTAGTGAATCTGAGGTGTGAGTGTCATTCACGTACGTAGACATCCAAGCGAGTCAGCTGGCTGTATGTCTCGCTGCTCATGCGGAAGCGGAGCATGCCCGCCCACATCATTAGCGAGCGCGCCTGGTGGCGGTACTCGAACAGGACCGTCGAGCTATCGCGCGTAAGCGAGTGCTTGAGGGCTTCGTGGAGCTTGTACAGCGTGTTCATCGCCATGAGCGCGATCTCTGAGAAGTTCTTCGTAATGTTCTCATCGTACGTCTTGAACTCTTCCGCCTTGCGCGTGATACTCACCACATCACGTCGCGCCTCGGCATCCAGTGGCAGGATGTGCAGCGCCTCGAGCACGCGCAGCGTGGGCTGCCACTGCTCCTCGTGGTACAGGGTCGCTGCCTTCTTCAGCTGCAGTAGCGACTCACACACATCCATCGTCGAGCTGTGGTAGCCCTGCTGCGCATAGCTCGCGAGAATGGCGCGCGCGAGGCGCACCGGGTTCGCCGACACGGACAAGGGTGCGGCACTGTCGTCGACCGCGCGATCCCAATCGGGCAGCTGGCCAGGCTCCATGAGACCTGCGCCGAGCGCGCGGTTCAGCACGGCCATCACCGTGTCGCGCTCGTTCCCGTAATTGTACAAGAGGATTGCATCTGTCGTACGCTGCTCGCGCTCGCACTGCACGGCCGCCGCATGTACAATCTTGGCGAGGAATGCGTGGCGGTCGTCGAGATGCAGCAGCGCACTCTGCTGCTCGATCAGCCCGGGCGTCGTGAGCCCATCCGCACGCACGTCGCCGAGCAGCTCGACAAAGCCCGACGATGGCGACTCGAGGATGAGCGCCTGCACCTGCTCGTGGCATCGCTGGACCTGCTCGGCGCCCACAGGCGCTACGCAGTCCGCATTGAGGCACAGCAGGCTGATGTACGCCAGGGCATCGCGCCGCGACGTAGGCGCGAGACGCCGCGCATACCGCTGGATGAGCTTGGCAAAGTCCAGGTACGTTACGTCGTCGATCGTCGTGAGGTACTCGAACTGCGATGCAGTGCCTGCGCGGGGCACACGCAGCAGGCCATAGTACGTGAGGGCAATGGCAAAGTGCACGGCATCCACATGCAGAGCCGCACGCGATTGCAAAAAGGCAACAGCCGACTCGAAGCGGCCGACCAGGAGGAGCAGCTGGAAGTAGTGCAGGGGGCGCTGGCCCTTGGGATCAAAGTGCGCCTCGCCGTATTTTTCCAGCTTGTGCCCGAGGTCCTGAAGCGTGTACGACTGGAGCGCAGGCGCCTGCGCATCCTGTTCGGCTGTCTCCGAGACCAGGCACAGCTGCAGCCACAGCCAGTTCTCCGTGCTGAGCACGAGCGGCGCTGGGAACTTTTTGGCCACGTCAAAGCGGCCCAGCAAGCGGTACAGCGCGTAGCGGTACGGGTCCTCCACGGCGCCGCTGCGGAAGCGCGTCACATACTCGCCCATCCAGTGGTCGCGCATGGACCGCGGCAGCGTGCGTGTCGGTGAGTCTGCCCATGCCTTGAAGAATGCCAGGAACGCGGCATCGTTGCGCTGGAGCGCGCTTTCGTTCTCCTGCAGGCACGCAAGCGCCTCGGCCACGTGCCCCGAGCGCACAAGGACAAAGACCATCGCCCACAGCGGCGCCTGCGTCACAGCATCGAGAGGCCGCGCCAGTTCGGCCGGCCAGGGCCCGTCGCTCGTACGCAGCTGCACGCGCAGGAACGCTGCGACGGTCGCACGTACCGAGGGGACACCGCCGCGCTGCGCCTGCACGGGGTTCGCGAGGATGACCTGCTCCATGTAGTCGAGGAACTGCTTCTCCAGGAACTCGCGAGCGCCACGCACCCACTTTTCGCGCAGGGCCGCGCCTGCCGGGCCACGGAACGCGTCCGGATCCATGTACGCGGCGGCGTACTCGCGCGCAGGGATAGGCGATGGAAGCACAGAGGCGGACGGTGCCTCGCGCACCATGTACTTGAGTGCGGTCCACGCGTCGATCAGGGCGCGCTTTCTTGTCGCATCCTGCGAGAACGAGTCGACCATGTCCATAAACGCATGAATGAGCGGCACAGCCTCGCCATCCACGCGCGCCTTATTGAGTCGTGCCACGACGGCATCGTAGCGGACCATGCGGCCCTGCTGCATGAGGCTCGTATCGCTCTCAGCGGTGGCCGCCGAGGTGCCCGGCACTGCAGCAACGGAGCGACGCAGCGTGACGCTGTCGTCCGAGGGACGATGCTGGCCCAGCTCCTCCAGGATATGCTGTTTCTGTGCCTGCCAGTCGCGGTGCAGGCGGCGCCCGAGATCCTGCTGGAAGTCCTCCAGGGCGTCGCGACGGCTCTCCTCGATCATGCTGAGCACGACCTGCTCGTGCTCGTGCCGCAGGTAGCCACCCACGTCCGTGTCATACACCGGCTGCAGCGGCTCAAACGTGTTGGAGATGTTGGTGTGCTGGATGGCATTCGAGAGCTGTGCCGCATCGATACCGCCACTCGCAAGGAGGTAGTGTGCACGGGCATCTGCCGGCGTGTGGCCACTGCGCACGCTCTTGCTCACGAGCTTGCGGCTCTGACTCTCGATCTGGTCGATGCCGAGCTGGATCGACGGCAGGTCTGAGTCGCGCGCTAGCTGGTTCGTCAGCTTGCGCGACTGCTGCAAAATGTCGGACAAGGACGGGGCGGGCTGCGCCGTGGCGCCCAGAGTCGAGTGGCCGGCCGCCTCCATCGCAAATGGCTCAGCAGGATCCACCGGGCGCGTCGCCACGCCGTGCACGGCGCCCGGTCGTATCACGTGATGGGAACGTCGCGCGAGTTACGGGCCTACGGTAGCAGCGCGGTTCCACTGCACGAGCGCCTCGAGCGTCACGCCCGTGCCGCCGAAGATATCGAGTGCACTGCCGAACGTCAGGTCGACGCGCCCATTCGAGAGCTTGTCCACTAGCTGCATGTCGTCCAAGTCTGGCGTTAGACCCCGATACGCACGCCGCGCGCCGCCCGCATAGGTTGTAGGAATCGACACCCACTCGCCGAGGCCTGCGTAAGCGATGGATACGCACGCTGCACGAGGTCCTGGTCGACCCCGCGGCACAAACCTTCGACGTCGGCAGCATGAATGAGCAGTTCGCTGCGTGAGACCGATGTGCGTACCTGCAGTGCGCCGATACCTGCTCCAGCGTCGCTGTGGTCAGGCATTGGCACGTACCTGGGGAGAGGACCATGTCGGTGAGATCCTGCCAGCGGTTCATCGCGACAACCCATTCGTCGCCGCGCCGGCGGCAGCTGATATCGACGACGAGCCGCTCCCTCCCGACGAGCCGCTCGAGCTCGACGAGGCGCTCCATCGAGAAGCGACACGCAGGAAAGAGATACGACGTGACAATCACCTTGTCCGCGCCGCGCTCGAGCCACTGCGCGGCATTGTCAATCGTGATGCCGCCGCCGACCTGCAGGCCCCGGGGCCATGCCCGTAGCGCCTCCGTAGCCGCCTCATCGTTCCCTGGACCCAGCTTGATGACATGCCCGCCGCGCAGGCCATGCTGCGCATACAGCGCGGCATAGTGCGCCGGTGGGTGGGTCGCGACAAAGTTGGTCTGGAGCGCGTCCGTATCGTCGCCCAGCCCATCCTTGTCATCTCGCAGACTGCCGCCCACAATCTGCTTCACCGTCCCATGGTGCAAGTCAATGCACGGGCGGAACACGCTGCGCCGCCGCTCACCGGCCATACCCAAGCGTGGCGGCGGCCGCCGCCCCTAGGCTCTTGCGTCACGTGGCAGGGCGACCTGCGCCGCCGCGCGGCGGCGCATCGCCGCCGGGGTCCATGAGCTGGGGACCGATCGTTGCGCGCCGTGCGGCGCGTGTGCCGTCTACGCTGCGAGCGAGCTCCAGCGCTGCCGGCGACAAGCGCCGCCCACGCGAGTCGCTTCTGCGGCGCAACCTGGCGCCGCTGTCGCCGCCGACGCCACCGCCGAGCGGCACGCAGTACAGCCCACTCACAGTGTCGCTCGTCAAGGGCGTCGGCCGCCTGCTCGGCTACAACTTTGTGCGCAGCAAGGCCATCAAAGTCACGGGTGACCTGTATGACCGCGCAGCGATGCGCGCGCAGGCGGAAGCGCACTTCTGGTACAAGGAGTGTGCGCTGCCGGCCTCGTTCCAGACGTGGTTCCAGCTGACGAACCTGCACATGTTCCTGCTGCTGAGCCGCTTCCGCGCGCTGCCCGCAGAGGAGGCACGCGAGTACACGCAGGAGCTGATCAACCACTTTTTCATCGATACCGAGTCGCGCATGCGCGAGCGCTTCGGCGTGCAGACGTCGCGCCTGGTCAAGGGCTACATGAAGGACCTGCATCTGCAGCACCGCGGCTCGATTGTCGCCTACGAGGAGGGCCTTGCCACGGACGACGTGCGTCTCTCTGGCGCCATCTGGCGCAACGTGTGGGGCGGCGGATGGGGCGTCATTGGCGGCGTCAAGCGCAAGATGCCCCTCCTCGGCCGCACGAAGCGTGTGCCCGAAGCATCTGACGACGGCGCCCCGGAGCTGGCGGTCGACAAGGAGGCGCCGACGCTCGGCGCCAGCGAGCCTGACGAGGACAGCGCGGCGCGTGCCGAGCTGCTCTTCCCCCAGCACCTGGAGCGAGTCACGCGCTGGCTGCGCCGCGAGGTGTACCGCCTGGGCCACCTGCCCAACGACGTGATCCTGGATGGCGACGTGCATGCGCCGCGTGCTGCGCAGGCCGGCGACGTGGTGGGCCCGCCGGTGCCCGGCGCCGAGGTGGCCCGAGCGCCTGGCGCGGGCGACGGCGGCCAGCGCGAGGTGGTGTCGGCGTACACGCGGATCTAAGGAGGGACGCCGATGGGCGCCAGCATGCTTGCTGTGGCGCCCCGGTCGGGCTACCGAATCGGCGGCGGCGGCGGTGCCGAGGCCTGCGTGGCCGGCTGGCCGATAATATAGCGCAGAATATCACTGAGACTCAGCATGCCCACAAGCTGGCCCTTTGGGCGCAGCGGCAGTGGCTGTGCCACGCTGTCCTGCGACGGCTCCGACGAGGTGGGCGACGCGGCCACAGGCGACTCGGCGGTGCCTTCGATCGGCTCCAGGACGAGCATGCGGTGCATGCGCCGCTGCTTGAGCATGTCGAATACGCTCGCGAGCGAGTCGTTGCTGGAGCAGCACGTCACGCCGGGAAAGTCCGCGGGGCGCCGCTCCAGTGCCTGCCGGATGGTCAGGTCGAGCTGGTAGTAAGCGCCGGTGCGCACGAGCGTAATGACATCGACCGACTCGTACAGGTCCACCACGTCGCCGTTGGCATCGAGAATCGGCACCGCACTGATCTCGTTCTCGCTGAACATGTGCACGACGTCGAACACGGTTGTATCGAGCGTGGCTGTATGCAGCGGCCAGTACGGCCCCGCGCCGGGCGGCGGAGAGTCGCGCAGGCGCAGACGCGCCTGCGGCGCGCGTCGTCGGCGCTCGAGCTGGTGTGCGTATGTATATGTGCCGATGCCGAGCGATCCGATGCTGGCCTTGAGGCCAGCCGTCTCGCGGCAGTTCATCGCGATGAACTTCAGGAGGCGGTACTGGGTGAGCACACTGAGCACCGTCTCGATTTTCAAGTCCTCGTTGTACTCAAGCAGGGGGATCCGTCGCGCGTGCATGCGCACCAGCATCTCGCCGGCCTCGGCCAGCGAGCGCAGCGGCGCCATGCTCAGTAGCGGCGGCGGCTGCACATCGAGCGCCTGCTCGACGGCGCGCAGGTGCTCGAGGCGCATGGTCTGCACGTCGACCCGCGCCGAGTCGTAGTTGGCCGCGGTGAAGTAGTAGTACTGGATGAGATGGATAATGTCGTTCACGGTCAGCATGCCCGCGAAGCCAGGCTTGGTCGCATCGCTGAGCGTCGAGCGCCAGAGCGGCGCCGAGACGACGCCAGACTGGAACATGACCTCGAGCGCCGACTGGACCGACAGTTCCACATCCAGCACGACGAGCCGGAACGACACGGGGAGCACGTCGTAGCTGCTGTGCGTGCGCAAAAAGTGGCGGATCGCTTGCAGGGCATGCAGATGGTGGTCCTTCAGCTGCGCCAGACGCCGGTCCACGCGCCGCACCGCCGCCGAGACACTGGCCGCATCGTTCGGCGTCGCGTCACCTGTGTGTGGCGCCGACGGCCGGCTCGACGATGTCTCCGAGGCGCGTCGCGACGACGTGCCCGACGTGCTCGCCGACATGGCAGACAGAGGCAAGGCGCGGCCGACCGGCCATGTGGAGAAGCGAGCCGGCTATGGGTCTATGCATCCAGCAGGTCCTGCACGACGTTCCACGACGCGCGGGCGTCGGGCGTGTCCTGCGCGAGCCAGCGCTCTTGGAGCTCCTCGCGCGTGAGCCACGCAAAGTCGGTGCCCGACGCAGACGACGGCGTGCCAGAGAGGATGTGCGCCTTGAGAATGTACGTCTGTGTGAGTCGCGCGCACGTACCTTGTTCGACTGGGCAGCGTCCTGCACCACGGCGATGGGGAGCTTGCTCACGAGCCACAGGTCCATGTCTGTGCCGAGCGGCTCAGTGACCGCCTCGGTGGCCGTGTCGTGCAGTGAGTCGGTCGGCGCACGCGCGCCGGGCAGGGCCTTGGTCGGCAAGCGCCACGTGCCGTCGCGCTGGACCGCGAGGTAGAGCGTGCGGTCGAGAGCGCGCTCGAGGCTCTGCACATTGCGCTCTTGATCCGCCTTGGTCTCGCGCGGCATGGTCGCATACAGGTCCGCCTCGGCCTCCTGTGCGCCGCTGGCCGCGCGCGGGGCGTCGGGCGTCTTGGTCGCTGTCTGCAGGTCCCACGTTTTCTGCAGCTGCGCGTAGAACTCATCAAAGCGGGACTCGGCAGCCGATCCCTTTTTGAAGTATTGCTCGCGCGCAAACGGCTGCTGCAGCCGGTTCGAGAGCGCGACATTGAAGCGGTAGTACTCCCGCTCCAGCCCGCTTGGCGCCTGCAGCACGACAGGCGCACGTGTGACGAGGAGCGCTGATTGCAGCGACGCAGCGGCCTTGGTCGACGAGGCCATGCCGGCACTGTGCTGCGGCCGAGCGGCCGCCCACGCGGCGCGCGTCCCACACACGCGAAGCACCATGGAAGGAAGGGGCAGGCCGGCGGCCGCCTCGTTCTTCGATCACGTGGAGCCACGTGCCCTCGCAGGGTGCGGGCTCGGGCGCCGGCGCCCGAGCCAGCTGCAACGATGGCCGCCCAGCAGGAGCGGAGCGACGGGCACGCCGTGGCGCCGTTTTCGACGTCGTTGCTGCTGCCTATTGAGAATGTATGGCTACAGGAGACCACGGAGAAGCTCCGCTCGCGCCCGACGGCGTGGGAGGGCTACCAGCGCGCGGGCCTGGTGACGAGCGACGAGGTGTCCATGCTGCGCCTGGCCGAGCAGGCGGGCCAGTCGGGGGACCTGGCGCGCGTGTGTGCCGATGGTGGCGCCTATGCGGCGCTGTATGTCCAGCTGCTCGGCAAGCTGAGCCGTGTGGAGACCATCCAGACGGTGCTGATCCTCACCGACGACCTCGTGCAGGCGGCGCCGGACCGCCTCGCGTGGTTCCTTGCGGCGGACCCGCTGCCGCCGCTGCGCAAGCTGCTTGACTCGGAGGACTCGTTTGTGTCGCTCCGGGCGGCGCAGTTCCTCACCCTGTGTCTCGTCGCGCTGGTGGGAGAGGGCGAGGCGCCGCCGCTCGACATGGCGCTCGCCGTGATAGACTACATCAAGAAGGCGCTTGCGCCGCTCGCCAAGGGCGACGAGGCGGCCGATATGGCCGAGGGCCACGCGGCGCCCATGGCGCTGTGTATCGCGAGTGAGTTTCTGCGCACGGCGCGGGGCCGCACGTCGATCTGGACGAAGGACATGGAGATGCGCGAGGCCGGGCAGGCGGACGCGGCGCTGATTCCGCAGCTGCTCGCCGTGCTGCGCAAGACGTCGACGGGGATGAGCGCGAGCACGGGCAACACGACGCTGCCGCAGCTGCACTACCAGGCCCTGTTCTGCCTGTGGCTGCTCACGTTCGACGCGGCGGCCGCGCGTGGCCTGGACCTGTACTTTGGCGCGGCGCCCGTGCTTGTGCAGGTCGCGCAGAAGGCACTGAAGCACAAGGTTGTGCGCATGGTGCTGGCGATCTGGCGCAATATGCTCGTGGCTGACGAGGCAGAGAACGCGCCGCGCCTGCTAGGCGCCAAGGTCCTGCCGCTGTGTGCCACACTCGAAGAGCGCCGATACCCCGACAAGGAGATGCTGGACGATTTGAGCTATATGGCCGGTGTGCTGCAGCGCCATCTGGACCAGATGAGCTCGTACGAGCAGTACCGCTCCGAGCTGTATAGTGGGCGCCTGAGCTTCGACAACCCCGCGCACGCCCTCGAGGACTTTTGGCGCGAGAATGCGGAAAGGCTCACCGAGGACCACGACCGCGATCTGAGGCAGCTCGTGCGTCTGCTCCAGTCGAAGGACGCGGATCCCACGACGCTGGCCGCTGCGTGCGCCGACATGGGGCACTTTGTACAGCACATGGACGGCGGCCGCCGTCGCGCCGATGCGCTCGGCGCCAAGATCGCCATCATGCAGCTTGTCGAGCACGCAGACGCGAACGTGCAGTACCATGCCCTGCAGACGCTCGCGCGGCTCGTCTCCACCAGCTGGCGGTAGGACATAGCTCTCGGACCGGCACGTGCAACCTCTCCACCATGGCCGAGGCCGGCACGCACCCGCTGCGGCTGCTGATGCTGGCCGTGGCCGACGACGTGGCGTTGCCGGACGGGGAGGACCACGAGGCGGAGGCGCACAGCAAGAGGCGCGAGTCGACAGGCGGCGCGCTCGCACGCATGCTCGTGAGCTCGCTGGCGTTCCTGTTCCAGCGCCCCATCCGCCTGTTCCGCCCGATGCATTTCTCCTCGTTCTCGCTCCTGGAGATGATGGCGCGGCGCGAGGGCAAGAGGCTCGGTCTTCCGTACCTGCGCCGCCTCGTTCGGCACGAGAATCCGGCGCTCCTCCTCGCGCTCGTCGTGCCTCCGATGAGTACGTCGTCGCACTCACGCAGTGGCGAACCTCGCCATCGGCTTCACCCTCTTTAAGACGTACACGCTTGCCGAGGCGTGGATGCGCGGCACAGACACGTTGTCTGTCGGCAACGAGCCGTTCGTACCGACGCTCGTCGTCGCCGTCGCGGGCGCCGCGGCAGGCGCCGCGCAGTGCATTATCTCGGCGCCCCTCGACAACATCCGCCTCGTTGTGCAGCCGATCCTCATGCACGACGCGGTGCGCACCAGCTCGCCGTCCGCCCTCCTGCGCATGCCGGTGCGCACGTGGACGACCATGGTCGAGGCCGCCTTCCTCCCCTTCCTGCCCGAGCGCTGGTACGAGCGGGCCCTGCAGCGGCTGCAACACCCGCGCGCGGGCCAGCCCCGGTCGCCGCCCGCCGTGTTCCGATACCTGCCGCGGCATGTGCGCCTGCTCGCGCGCCAGAAGCACGGCGTCAGCCTGGCGCTGTCGCTCGTGCGCGACGCCTCGGGCTTTGCGTGCTTCTTCGTTGTATTCGAATGGGCGCGCCGCGCCGCCTTCCACGTCTCGCTGCGCGCCGACCAGCTGCGGCAGTACGTGCGGCGGAATCTGCCGCCGTCGCTCCGCCTCGGCACGCGCGATACACAGCGGGACGCCGACGCCGACGCATCGATGGACCAGAGCTTCGGCGCGAGCCGCAGCGTGCTCGGCCGGTGCTCCGCCGCGCTCGTGCTCGTGCTCGGCGGCGCGGTCGGCGCGTGGATCTACAGCGTGGTCAGTCGCCCCATCGAGCTCGTGCGCATGGTCCTGTGGCACCGGCTCTACATGCCGCCGCGCAAGCCCCGCGCCTACAGCCGGCAGGCCTCGGCCCTGACCAACGTGCGGGCCGTGCGCATGCCGACGGCGTCCGCGCGCATAGGCCTCGCATGCACGACACGCCACCTGCGCTGTGACCGCCGCCGCGTGCCGCCGCCGCCGCGCGCGCATATCGAGTGGCGCCTGCGCGCCACGGACGCCCCAGCGGGCAGCGCGCGGCCGCGGCTGCCCTCGCCCGCGACACTGGCGCGGCTCCTGCGCTATGCACGCATGACGGCGCCGCCGCACGTCGGTGCGTCGCCGCTGCGCCTGCTCGCGCACACGTACCTCGTGCGCCCCTTTGTGTTCCCCGACCTGTGCAAGCCGTCGGCGCCGCGCCCCTGGGGCGCCGGGCCGGCAGCGCGGTCGACACACCATATACCCGCCTCGGCCCAGCGTCCCCGGCTCCGCCTGTCGTGGCTGTGGAGCCGCCTGCTCACGCCGTATGGCTGTGGCTTTCTCGTGTTTGCGTGGATGAGCGGCGACCTTTAGAACGGGCGCCCTGCCCTGCCGTAGACATACTTGAGCACGGGGAAGCGCAGGCTCGGCGCATGCCCCTCGAGGTTGGCCGCCTCGGTCGCATACGCGATCGTCACGGTGCGGCCCCGCAGGTCGTCGGGATGCGCGGCCCAGTACACGCGCTCGCTGGGCCGCAGGCCCGAGCCCACAGCGACGCGTCGGCCGCGGTAGCGCACGACGACGCTCGCGACGGCCCGCCGGTCCGCGTACACGCCCTCCATCGGCAGGCGCATCGTCGAGATCTCGACGTCCTCGACGACAAACTCGGCTTCCTGCCGCGCACACACCTTGAGCATGGCGTGCGAGCGGCGGCCCTCGTACGGCTGGTCGTCGCGCACCACGAGGCCCTCCCACGCCGCCGCCTCGCGCCGCAGGTCGTCCAGGGCCGCCGGCGAGTCGACGCGCGTCTGCGGCAGCGCACGCACCCGCGTCGCAGGGCGGTGCGTGTGGAGCCACGCGGTGAGCTCCGACAGGGCACGCAGGCGCTCGGAGAGCGTGCGTGTCGGGGCCTGGCGCCATGTGAGGAACTCGCGCAGGGTCAGCATGTCGAACGGGTGGTACACGAGCGCGGATCCGCCGGGCGCCTGCCGCATCACGAGCGAGGCCGCACGCACAAAGCTCTCCTGTCCGTCGGCGGACCACACGCAGAGCTCGCCGTCGAGGAGCCATGGGCCGTCCCGCGGGACAAGAGGACACGCGTCGAGCTCCGCGCGCAGCTGTGCTGCGAATGGATCGAGCATGCGGAACGTGCGCCCATGGCGCGAGAGCGCATACACGTGCGAGAGGCGGCCGTGCGCGTCGGTGTCCGCCACAAAGAGGCACCGCACGCCATCGAGCTTGCGGCTCGCGTACCACGCCGTGCGCGTCGGTGGGAGGGGCAGCTGGGCATGCGGGCGCGCCAGCGCCACGGGCATCGGCAGGGGCGCGACATGCCCCTGCGCGCGCAGCCGCGCGAGCCATGCGTCGGTCGACGGAGCCGCATGCAGGCTGGGCGGTGCGCCCGGCACGCCGAGCGCGCGCTGCACAGAGAGCGCCGAGAGGCCGATGCCGAGGTGGCGGTCGAGGCATCGGTAGAACACGTCAAGCACAGTAAGCGGCTCGCGCTCTTCGCGCGCGTGCTGTGCATCGACGCCGTGGTGCTCGAGGAACGTGTGCACGAGCTGCTTGGCCGCGTGGCCCCGCAGCGTACGCGCGCCGAGCTGCTGCAGGAGCGCAGCAACCGACGGCGGCACGGGCACAGGCGCTGACGCCGGACGATCCGCGCGGAAGCGCGCCAGGGTCGTGGACGTCATGTGGAACAGGTGGCCGTCGGCGTACACGGCGCGCAGGAGCGGCTCGAGATCAGGGTACGCGCGCACGACGGCCTCCTTCCCGCGAAGCGACGGCGTCATGGCAGCCTCGCGCATCATCTCACGCAAGCGCTGCAGCTCGTGCACGACAGAGGGACGCGCACCGGCACGGCGCGACGCCCAGCGGCGCCCCGTGCGGGCCGCGGCGCTCCATCGGCGCATCGTGTCGCATGAGTGGAGCGGCGGTCGCACTCCACCGGCGCCATGGCCGACCTGAGGCAGCGCGTGTACGTGCTGCACTTTGCGCAGTCACACACAGACTTCCGCCTCGCGGAGCTCGCAGCGAGTGCCGAGTACATGGGTGTGCCGTACGAGCTGCTGCCGACGCCGTCGCGCGAGGACCCGGCCGGGCGAGTCGGCGATGTGTCGCGCCCCTTCCTGCTGTGCCGCCTGCCGAGCGACGAGGCGGCGCGGCAGCTGCTGCGGCGGTGCTCGGCGCTGCGTGGCGTATGGGAGCTGTGGGCGTGCGCGGACACGTATGAGGAGCTGCATGCGCGCAACAAGGCGGCGCGGCGGTTCGAGCCGTGGCTCGCGCCGACCTACTCGTGGAAGGCCCTCATGCAAGGCTTTAATGTGGCGCTCTCTGAGACGCGGCGCCTCGCGCTGATCAACTCGTTCTCGTACATGGCGTTCCAAGGGCCGATCCGCATGCGCCAGTCGGACGTGACGTGGGGCGTGCTTGAGGAGTACCGCCGCGCCACGGACCTCTCGCAGGTCGAGGCGCGCGGGCACGCCGAGATGGGCGACCGCGACCCGCGGCTCGTGCAGCTGTTCCTCGGGCGCAAGATCAAGGACCGCTCGGGGGCGCCGCCCGCGCGCGACCTGATCGATGCGCTCAGCCTCAAGAAGCGCAGCTACATCGGCAACACGAGCATGGAGAGCGAGATGAGCGTCGTCATGGCGAACATGGCCCTCGCAGGCCCGGGGAAGTGGATCTACGACCCGTTCGCAGGCACCGGCTCGATGCTGTATGCGTGCTCCATGCTCGGCGCGTACACGTTTGGCAGCGACATTGACGGGCGCATGCTGCGCGGCAAGGACACGTCGGGCGTGCCGGGCGTGCGCCGCGCGGCGGCGCAGTACGGCCTGGAGGGCCGGCTTATCGATACGGCCGTGTTTGACATGACACAGTCGCCATGGCGCGCGCCGTTCCGGCAGGGCGCGGGCCTCTTTGATGCGATTGTGACGGACCGTACGTGCTAGTGCTGACCGCAGCGCCCTACGGAGTGCGAGCCGGCGCCAAGCGCCTGGGCCGCCGCAATGTCGTGGACCAGCGCGACGAGCCGTACATCATGGCAGACGGCACACCGGCCCACACGTACGTGCACGGACTAACCCAGGCGCCCCGACTACCTCCCACCGACCAAGCCGTACCACCTGTCGGAGCTGATCGACGACCTGCTGGCGTATGCGAATGCGCTTCTGCGTCCCGGCGGCCGCCTCGTGTTCTGGCTGCCCACTATGAACGAGGACGACGCCGAGACGGCCCTCCCGAGCCACGAGCACATGGACCTCATCGCCCACAGCCTCCAGGACTTTGGGCGCTGGGGCCGCCGCGTACGTCCCGTGACTCACACAGCTCATCACCCTGCAAAAGCGCCCCAGCGCCCCGAGCGCCCCGATGCCGAGCGCACCTGCGCGCCCGGCGGCGCCCGGCCGCATCCTGGCGAGCGACAAGCCCGACGAGTTCCGCAACCGCGTACGTCCGCCCCACTGATGCAGCTCTTTGCGCCGACCCACGCCGCCCCCCATAGCACGTGATAGACGCGACGCGGGCGCCGGCCGAGCCTCTTCTCCCACGATGGCGACCGCGCCGACGCAGGACGCGGAGGCGGCGAGCTTTTTCGAGCGTGAGCGCGATAGACTGATCGCGGAAATTACGAGCGTACGCTGCCGCACTCACCGCAGGACCTCGAAACGATCATTGCATCCAGCAACGCGGTCAACCGCAAGATGGAGGAGCAGATCTCTGTCGGCAAGGGGTTCGACTCGATCTCGGAGCTGTGGGGCCAGCTGTCCGAGCTCATGGCGCAGGCGGGCCTGCCGCCCACGGAGGGCGCGCCCGAAGAGACGCCGGCCGAGGCACCCTGGTAGCTACGGTCTACAGCTGGTGCATCGAGCTTACCGACGAGAGCAGGACGGCCTTGCGCCGCCGCTGCTTGCCAGAGCCGCTGGGGGGCGCCGGCTCAGGCTCACGCGCGGGCGGCAGGGCGCCGGTGACCTCGCGCAGCGACGGGAACGCATCGTCGTCCGGTGTGCTTGGCGCGCCCCACCTCGGGGGCGGCGGCGCCGGCACGAGCGGGTGGGAACGCGCGCGCGTACCGAGCAGCTCGCGCTTCTGTGCCTGGCGCTCGGCGTGCCCCTGATTCGTCGGCAGGCTGGGAAACTGGTTCGCGTGAAGCACTGCGCGCGAACTGCCCGCGCCGCGCGACGCCGCGACCGAGTGTGGCACGCTGGGCCGAGGCTCGCCCAGCGCCGGGAACGCCGCGAGGGACGAGGCGGGAGGCGCCGCGGCGCCCCACGAGCTCGAGCCCTGCACGCGCTGCAGCGAGGACGCTGCGTGGGGTGCCGAGCCAGGCACGCGCGCGGCATGCGCGGCGGCGAGGCTCGGGAAGTGCGCGGCGTTGCGCGGCGCCACACTCGCGGTGCGCTGCGCCGGGGCCGCGGCTTGCGGCGCGGGCAGGCTTGGGAACGACGTGCGCGCCTGGGCCGCGGCCCAAGTGCGCTGCAGCGCCTCGCGCTTCTCGCCCGCGCCGAGAATGTCGCCGAGGCGCTGGACGACGGCCGCGGCCTGGTCGCCCTCGTCCACGAGGGTCTGCACGGTGCGCAGCAGGTCGTGGACGGTCGTCTCGCCCGTGCGGTAGGCCTGCAGGGCGGCCTGGCACGCGGTCAGCTTGATGGGCGAGTGCAGGACGGCCAGCACAGCGTCCCACGCCTCGTCAGGCGCGGCGTGGGTCAGCGCGCGGCCGAACTGCGCGCGGCGCGCGTTCGTGCCCGAGGCCTCCGTGTCGCGTGCTCCGCGCGCCCGGCGGCTGGACGCGTCGTCGTACATGAAGCGGGGATCGACGCGGAGCGCCTCTTTGCGCTCACGCGACGAGAGGGCACGCCCGTGCTCCTCGAGCTGGTGCACCTGGAACTCCATCTGGTTCTCAAACACGACAAACTTGCGCTCGAGGCACTCTTTGGCGGGGCACAGGTAGTGCGCGTCGTGGAAGTGCTGCTCGAGCATGCGGTAGTCCTTGTAGTAGCGCCAGCGCTCGTCCTCGCTGCGGTTCTTGCAGATGTGGCACTGCTCGTGCCGATCGCGCATGTGCACCCACAGCTCGTCGTCGCTGTAATAGTGCTGCCGGCAGTACTCGCAGTGCCGGTGCTCGGCGGCCAGGTGTGCCTGCAGCGACGATGCCGTGAACAGCGTGTGCTCGTGCGCAAAGATCTTCTTGTGCTGCACGCACAGATCGCACAGCAGGCGCGCGTGCTCGCGCTTGGCGTGGGCCTTGAGGTCCGCCCACCCACTGCACAGCGTGTCGCACTGGGGGTGCGGGCAGCGGAAGTGCAGCAGCGAGATGGTATCGTTGTAGTCCTGCTCCGTCTCGAAGTAGATGGCCAGCTTCTCGTCGACAAAAGGCAGCTCGTCGGCCGTGAATTCGCCAAAGCCCTTGGTCGGGTGCGCCGTAAAAATCACGCGCGTCGCCTCCGCCTTGCAGAAGGTGCACTCGCGCCGCTTCCACAGCGCACGCAGGCGCATCGAGCAGATATGGCACACGCGGTGGTTGCACGGCGGCACACTGTACATGCGCACCGGCTCCGCACAGATAAAGCAGATGTCCGGCTCCGCGGGCGCCGGACCGTCCGCGGTAGCCTGCGCCTCCGAGGTGGGCGCCGGCGTCGACACCGCTGGCGCAGGCGCCGACACGGGTGGCGCACCACGCGCACGTCCGCGGTCCCGTCCGCGCCCGCGCCCACGCCCACGCGCAGAGCCGCGCGCAGCAGCGCCACGAGGTCCAGGCGCCATCGTCGTGAGGTAGCAATCTATGGCGTCACGTGTCACACGAGCCACGCGAGGCGGGCAGGCGCGCCGGCCACGATGCGTGGGAGAGCGTGTGTGAGCGCCGGTAGGGAGGCCGAGCGCAGGCGCGCGCACAGCGCGCGGATGTCGTCCTGTAGTTTCGTGCCCAGCGCCACAAGCGTGTGTGGCTGCTCGATCGCGAGTGCCTCGAGACGTAGCGCGCACTTGCTGAGCGCGAGAACGGCGCGCACGGCCCAAGCATCGAGGCCGGGCGCGGCGCCAGGGAGCGGCGCGGGCGACGGCGCAGCCGCGAGAGCAAGGTCCACGAACGTGTGCATCGCGTGCACAGCGGACAGCACGCTCGCTAGCAAGACGTGCGCGGCCTTCGTCCACGCCTCGGCGTCGGGTGTGGCCGCCTCGGGCGCCTCGGCGCCATCGGCGCGCGCCACCGCGTCGTCCACCAGGTCTGTCAGCGGACGCGCGGCGCCGCGCGTCGGGAACGGCGCCGCGCATGCGCCAAGTGCATGGTCGACCCATGCGACGCACCAGTCCATCCACGCGTTCCAAAAGCGGAGCGCCGCCTCGCCCAGTCGGTCCAGCACGGCCGGCGCGATGGCGAGCGCTGTGCCCGCAAGCTCCTGCTGCAGGCGCGCGCTGCTCAGCGCCGAGAGGTGCGCGGGGGCGTGCGGCGGGAGCCCCATGGTCGACGCGGACGCTGGCGCGCAGTACGAGAGCGCGGTGAGTACACTCTGCGAGAAGAGCGTGCACAGCATAGCGTAGCGCTCCGCGCTGGGGCGCGCAGCCACGAGCGCGAGGCGCGCGTGCACCACGGAGGCCAGCACCATGCGACCCCCTGCCGCGTCTGCCATGGCTGGCAGCGTGTGCGCAAGTGTATCGTCGAGCATGGCGCCTACGCCGGTGCGCTGCAGCAGGGGCGCGGGCACACACTGCACGAGGCGCCGCGCCACACACGCGCCGCGCACCTTGGCGAGCGTCGACGGTGTATCGAGCCACGACATGACGGGGGGGATAAGCTGCGGCCACAGCGTCTCCCACGCCGCGCCATGCCGTGCGCGGATATGCGACACGAGCCACGCCAGCACATTGTGGCACCCCAGCGGGACGTGGCCGTCGGCGCGCGGCTCCGTCGAGGCCCATGCCGGCTCGCCCGCATCCCACGCAGGATGCGCGCCGTGATTCTCGGGCGCGGCGCGCCCTGTCTCGGCGCGCACGCGCGGCGTCGGCTGGAAGAGGGGGCGCACGTAGGCAGAGAGAATGTACGACACCTGCTCGAGCGAGAGGGTCAGGGTATCCAGGAGCTCCTCTGCGCGCGACGGCAGGGGCGCCACGCACCATGGATCGCGCGCATAGGGCTCCTCGATCCAGGCGGCGAGCGCATGCGGCGCAAACGCAGGATCCCACGCCGGCACAAACTTGGCGGCGGCAATCGCGACGTCAGCGCTCGACCCGCAGTCCCCGTCGCCACGGAGCATGGCCTCGAGAAGACAGCTCGCCTCGTCGACCCAGACGGGCGTGCCAGCACTGGGCGCCGCGGCCAGCTGCTCCAGACGCAGCGCCAGCGGCCCAGGCGCCATGGGAGCAGAGGGACCTCCACACACCACCGCGGCGCGACTTGGCTGGCGGCGCTCGCGATGGAGACAGAGGCGCCGCACGCGCCGCCGATCGCCGTCAAGGTGATGCGTGTGTCGGCACCGACACTTGCCACGCGCTCGATTCCCATGTTCGAGGCGGCTGCCGAGGGCGCCGCTGCGCCCGATGCGCCGCCCTCGGCGATGGCGTGGGACCCGAGCGTGTGGGAGGCGATCGAGGCGACGTATGCGCGTGGGAGCGATGCGCCGGCGCCTGGCGACACGCTGCCTCTGCGGGAGGCGAGCTGGACGGACCAGCTCCTGCTGCCTGCGTCGTTCGGCACGGTCGGTACGTGCAGCCTGCTCACGCAGCGGTCGGGCAGACATTCCAGGCCGTCGTCTGTGTGGCCAACACGGGCGTAGCGCCGCTCACGGGCGTGCGCATCGTGCTCGAGATGCACTCGGAGGCTACGGACAAGTTTGTTGCGACCTCCTGCGAGCTCGCGAGCGTCACGCTGCCGGAGCCGCTCGCGCCCCAGGCGCAGCACTGCCTCGTGGCCACACACACGCTCGAGGCCATGGCGCCGCATGCGCTTGTGTGCCGCATCCGGAGCGACCGCGGCACAAACGAGCACTGGCTGTCCAAGTAGGTCGCGACGCTAACGCCAGGCAGTACCGCTTTCCTGTCGCGCCGCCGCCCTTCTCGATCAGCTCGGCGGCGCAGCTGAGCGAGGCCGTCGCGCACACGCGCCACCCGGACGCGTGTGTGCGCGACCGAACCGTTGTCCGCATGCAGGTGCGCAACGTGTCGGAGCGCCCCCTGTACCTCGACGCGCTCGCGCTCGAGACGGACGCGACGTGGGACGTGCACGCCGAGCCCCTCGACCCGACGCCGCTCCTGCCGCAGGACATCCGGCAGTACCTGTGCACGCTGACGCCCAAGCGCGAGGTGACGTGGCCGCTCCTGCTCACGCAGCGCGACGCACTCGCGACGCTGCCCGCCGCCAGTACGACGCTGCCGCTAGCGCTGCGTCTCGGGCATGTGCAGGTGGCGTGGCGCGTGCCAGGCGGCGAGCCGGGGCGCCTGCGGGTCGGGCCGCTCACGCGCGTCGCGCACATCCCGCGGCCCCGCACGCCGTGGTATGCGGAGCTGCACGTCGACCCGGTCCGCGCGCGCGTCGACGAGGCGTGCGTCGTTCAGGCGCGGGTGCGCCTGTGGGCGTGGGATGCGGTGCACGAGGCGCCAGCCCACGTCCTGTGGGAGTTGAGCGACGCGAGCGAGGCGTGCGTCGTCGGCGCGCGGCAGCACACGACAGCGCTGCCGCACGGCGAGCAGGTGGCTGTGCAAGCGACGTGGACGGTCGTGCCACTGCAGGACGGTGTCGTGCGCCTCGGCACGCTATCTCTCTACATGGTGGCAAGGAGCGGTGCGCGCGAGCTCGTGCGGGCATGGCCGTGCATGGCCGAGGTGCCCGTGGCGGCGCCTACTGAGCCTTGCGGGGATGCTGAGCGCGGAACTGGACCAGCAGGCGGCCCGTCTCGTTCTTGAGCCACGCCTGCAGCTCGGGGCGGTAGCCGAAGAGAAAGAGCGTCTCGACAAACACAAAGAGCGGCGCCAGGACCAGGGCGCCCAGCAGGTTGTCCAGCAGCGCTGGCGCACGGCCCTCGTGCACGCCGTGGCCGTAGAACTGCAGGAGCCAGCTGGTCACAAAGAGGATGCCTGCGTACGTCGCGGCATGCTCGACGCGCTCCATGGCGAGCCACGCGACCGCATAGTACGCGACCCACAGGGGCGTAAGGAGGACCGCGGAGGCCACGTCGAGCACGAAGTAGTACGCGAGGTACAGCGCCGCGACAAGCGAGGCGAAATTGAGGTGCGGCCACACGGCTGGTGGGACGTGGATGGCGAGCTGCTGGCACACGTCCCACACGCGCGCGCCGATCGGTGGCGGCAGGCGCGCGGCGACGGACTCGAGCGACACGCCCGCCGCCAGGACGAGCGCGAGCGACGACATATAGATCAGCGGCACGCACACCATGTGGATGCCGACATTCACGCGGTTCGTATGGTAGGCACCATAGAACGCGAGCTGGTCTCGGAAACTGAGCGGACTCGCCGACAGTGGCATGATGGCAGGAGAGCAAGGGGGTGGTCACTATGGAGGTCAGAGGGTGTCCGGCCCGCCGGGCGGCGGGGCCCCCGCTCGGCGGCCCTGCGCCTGGGCGAGCGCAGCGAGGCGGTTGTGCTCGACAATGTCCGTCTGTTCCCAGGGGAAGTCGATCCACACCGGCGGCGTCGTTTCAGCCGCGTAGTAGTAGACGCCCGTGCTGACGCCATCGACGATGCGGTCGTCCGCAGGGCTCGCGAGAACAGGCAGCTCCGCACGCTTCGGGCCCCGCTTGTTGTGCACGACAAACACGCCGAAGCGGGTGGGCGGCAGCTCCGCACGCTCTTCGGGTGTGTACGATTCGAGCGCCTTCTTTACGTCTTTCAGGAGCTCGTGGTACGCATAGTGCAGCGTCGTGCGCGAGTCGTCGACCTCGTCGACAATCAGCACATTCTTGCCCAGCAGGCCGCCCGCGTCGCTGCGGCCCTGGGAGTCGGTGACGCGGCGTGCGGTGTCGAGCCACTGCGTGCGGATCACCTCGGTGCCGATCTGCTCTTCGGACACGCCGTCCACCTCCTCGTAGAGGCTCAGGCCAATCGCCTGGATCGGCACATTGCGCATCTTGCCAGGGTGCTTCTCATCGCGCTTCTTGAGGAACGTGCGCAGGACTCGCGCCGGGAAGAAACCGCCGCCGCCAATGGCGACGAGCAGGTCCGGCTGGAACTCCTCGCGCATGACCTCGGCCATATGGCGAATCATGACATGGATGTCCTCGTACGTGGGGCGCCAGTGGTCGTCGGGCAGCCCGCCGGGGGAGGACGCAGCAGCACCTGTGGGATCCGACATGGCGGGCACGTTCAAAAAAAAACGGACGATTTGGGAGATAAGGCGTCGCCCGTCCCGCCCACCGGCCGGTCCCCACGGCCAGCACCTTGCCGTGGCTGGCGCCGCGCAGATAGATTGTCTAGCTCTCTACCAGCTCCATGAGCTCTCTGCCTGCCTAGCGACTCTATGGACGGGGTGGTGCTCCTTGCTGCCGCCCTGGGCGGCCGCGTGGGCGCGGCCGCCAATTATTGGAGCATGGGAATTACGGGTCCCGAGCCGGCGGCGTCCGTGGCCGCCACTTCTGTTCCTTGGTCGCTATTGCGCAATGAGCCGGCTGATTTCTTCTCGCGTTTGTCTGGGCGCAGCAGCGCTTCGAAGCCACGTATGTCGCCTGCCTGCTCACCTCCAGACCCTTCGCGTGGCGCGTCCGGCAGTTGTGCCCTCGGCGGGCCTCCGCCACGTCCACCTCGTCGCGGACCACGCCCAGCTGAAGGACCAGGTGCCCCAGTCGGGCAGCGAGCCCTTCAAGGTTGAACTCTCGGAGGAGTCGTTCAAGTACTACCGCATTGACCCTATCGCGACAGAGCTGACGGTGACCAAGGACGAGCTGGTCCACCTCTACAGCGAGATGGTCAAGATGCGCCGCATGGAAGTCACCGCCGACCAGGCATACAAGAACAAGCTTGTGCGCGGCTTCTGCCACCTGTCGATCGGCCAGGAGGCTGTGGCCGTTGGTATGGAGACGGCCATCCGCCCCGACGATAGCCTCATCACTGCCTACCGCTGCCACACCTTCCTCGTGCAGCGCGGTGGCACCATCAAGGGCATGCTGGCGGAGCTGTTTGGCCGCGAGGACGGCTCGTCGCGCGGCAAGGGTGGCTCGATGCACGTCTACGCGCCCAACTTCTTCGGTGGTAACGGTATTGTTGGTGCGCAGGTGCCCCTCGGCGCGGGTCTCGCCTTCGCGCAGAAGTACAACAAGACCGGCCACGCCACCTTTACCCTGTACGGCGATGGTGCCTCGAACCAGGGCCAGGCTTTCGAGGCATTCAACATGGCGAAGCTGTGGAACCTGCCTTGCGTGTTCATCTGTGAGAACAACAAGTACGGCATGGGTACGAGCGCCGAGCGCAGCTCGATGAACACCCAGTTCTACACTCGTGGCGATGTGATCCCCGGTATCCAGGTGAATGCCATGGACGTGCTTGCCGTCAAGCGCGGCACCGAGTTTGCGCGCGAGTACACCACGTCCGGCAATGGACCGCTGCTCATGGAGCTCGTGACCTACCGGTACGGCGGCCACTCGCTCTCGGACCCCGGCACGACGTACCGCACGCGTGAGGAGATCCAGAAGATGCGCAGCTCGTCGGACCCGATCCAGGGCCTCAAGACCCAGATCCTCGACTGGGGCGTGATCGAGGAGGACGAGCTCAAGAAGGTCGACAAGGCCGCCAAGGAGGAGGTCGACAAGGCGTTCGAGGAGGCCAAGGCGAGCAAGGAGCCCTCCGTCGAAGAGCTCTGCACGAATATCTAGTACGTTCCCCACACTAACTCGACAGCGTTGATGGCACTGGACCTACGTGGGTGCGCGGCCGCGAGCGCGAGGAGATCCACCACTGCTAGATGTCGCCCCGTCTCGTAGATAGCGCGCTAGACTGCACGTGATCCATCGTCGCAGGCGACGCGGCGCCGCGCTCCGTCGCTGCGCTGCTCCAGTGTCAGGCATCTGCACGCGCAAGGGACGCCAGCGAGACGCAAGGGAACGATGGCTTCTCTGAACTTTTGCGCAGAGTGGTACGTGTCCGCACCCCGCCTATGGGAGGGCTAACGCTCCCAGCAATAATCTCCTCTACCCCGAGGTTCGTCTCGCTCACTTCTCACACGTCCTAGGCAGACAACACGAACCATGTCCTGATGTATGCGTGCCGTAACTGCCCCTTCCGCACAGAGGCTGAGAACCCTCTTGTGTTCCGCAACGACCTGAAGCTCATCTCAAAGGTAGGTCGTGCGCGCCTCGTCCAGAGCTGACGCACGCTAGGAGCAACCTGGTATCATCGACGAACTGATGACGGATCCAACGCTGCGCAGGACGCAGGACCTGACGTGCCCCAACTGTGGCCATACCGAGTACGTGCTCGCCCTGAATTATGCTCACGACACAGGTCTGTCATGTTCCAGGATCAGAGCAAGCGCACCTTTAACAGTACGTGCCAACGCACTCACCCCAGAAATGATCTTCTTCTACGTGTGCTGCTACTGCAACCACCTGTTCCGTGACGAGCCCCTGGCAAAGCCCCATGAAGAGACCGACTAGCCTGCGGCGGATTGCTCTTTGGCTACCAGCTCAGGCATGCCCTGACGGCCTATCTCTTGCATTTCTACCGCGTGTGTGGTGCTTGTCTCTGCAAGCAACCCCTGCATTCTCCGCGAAGTGCCTCATACCCCAGTGCGTTTGTACTTTTTGCCATAGCGCCTTCCTCCGTGAAACAAATCCCGGAAAGCGTGTCGTCTCGCCACCACTATGTGTGACTTGTTCGGTGGCGCCGACGGACTCTGCTCCAGCAGCAGAGCCCCAGCGCTATAGCAGCCCAGCAGCCCAGCAGCCCAGCAGCCCAGCAGCCAGCCAAATTGCCCCTTGGCGTACCAGCCGGAAAGATCCGGCCTAGCGCAAGCTCCACCTACTAGGTCCATCGGCGCACTCCGCCAATCACGTTCCGCCCAAAAGAAATCCACATGGAGCCCGCGCTCGAGAGCCTGCCCCCCGTTCGCTCACCTCCCTTAGGGTCATGTCGATGTGTGCTGCTGTGGGACTGAACACCCGTCTTCCTAACGCGGGCCTGACTCGCATGCTCGTGTCAGGTGCTCGTGGATTCCATGCTGGTACGTACGAGAGACCAGGATCGCCTAATCATCTAGCTCGTCCGCTTGCTGTCGCCCCGACCCAGACCCGCACGTTCGGTGGTCCTTTGATCCATCCGGGTGGCTGTATGTATTCCCTTTGCGCCGGTAGCAGCGCTAACAAACAGCGTACATCAAGGGCACCGTGAACGAGCCTACGGAATACCCCAAGCCGAATGCCGTGCATGGCTCGTATCACTGGGCTTTTGAGCGTCTCATCTCTGTGGCCCTTGTGCCCATGATTGCCGTGGCAACTGTAAAGCATGGTGCTTGCGGCACGCTCGACGGCGTCTTGAGTGCGACTCTTCTGTTGCACTCGCACATCGGCTTCGACTCTGTGCTGGTGGACTACCTGGACAAGCGCAAGTTCCCTGTGGCCGGCCCCGTGTCCAAGTGGATCCTGCGCGCAGCGACGGTGGCCACCGCTGTGGGTCTCTATGGTACGTGGCAGTCCTCTCGTCCGCTAACCCTACAGAATTCAACACGAGTGCGTATATGACTCGCGCCTCGGACTCCCTACGGTGCCCGGGCGCCAAGGCTTCGAACAGACAACTAACCGTATGGCAGACGACATTGGCCTCACTGAGCTTGTGGCCAAGCTTTGGATGGCTTAAGACGTGGTCATGTCTCGTTTTTCCTGTGTACCACGATGTAGTGCTACGTGTAGACCTGCGATCCTTTCATGACCGCACCGTCCGCCGGTACCGGCACCGAGGTGAATCGGCTGTGACTAAGCATGCTTAGGTCATACTCTCGCAGATTTTCTAGGTAGCTCAAGGCCGATGCCAGCAAATCACAAGTGGTTTGCGCTGGCTAGTTCCGACGCCGCGAGCTGCCAAACGCTATTGTGCTTTTCGGTAGGCGCCTGTATCCACCATGGCTACGCTGCCCAAGCCGGACGAGTCGCCGCGAGGGCGAGTAAGTGTAGTTCTCGGGTCCCAATGGGGCGATGAGGGCAAAGGTGTGTGACAGCGGCACTGACATATCAGGGAAGTTGACCGACATGCTGGCCGGCGAGATGGACATCTGCGCTCGATGTGCAGGCGGCAACAATGCAGGCCACACCATTGTGGCGCGCGTGGGTGCCGAGCAAGTTGAGACCAAGTTCGACTTCCACCTGCTCCCCTCCGGCCTGGTGAACCCCAAGTGCATTGGCTTCATCGGCACCGGTGTTGTTGTGCACATTCCGTCGTTCTTCAGCGAGCTCGACACAATCGAGAGAAAGGGCCTCAAGTGCGAGAACCGTCTGTTTGTGTCGGACCGTGCGCACCTGGTGTTTGACTTCCACCAGATTGTTGACGGCCTGAAGGAAGTCGAGCTGGGTGGCAGCAGTATCGGCACCACCAAGAAGGGTATTGGCCCAGCTTACTCTAGCAAGGCGTCGCGCTCTGGTCTGCGTGTGCACCACCTTTACGACTTTGACACATTCGCGGCCAAGTTCCGCACCCTCGTAGAGGGCCGCTTCAAGCGCTACGGCAACTTTGAGTACGACACCGAGGGCGAGATCGCGCGCTACCGCGCCTTTGCCGAGCGCCTGCGCCCATTCGTCGTCGACGGTGTGACATTTATCCACTCGATGATCCAGTCGAACCGTCGTATCCTTGTCGAGGGCGCAAACGCCCTCATGCTCGACCTGGACTACGGTACCTATCCGTTCGTCACCTCGTCGTCAACCGGCATCGGTGGTGTCTGCACGGGCCTGGGCATCCCGCCGCAGGCGATTGGTCCTGTGATTGGTGTTGTAAAGGCGTACACGTCGCGTGTGGGTGCGGGTCCTTTCCCGACGGAGCTCAACGACGAAATCATGACTCACCTCCAGGAGGTGGGTGCCGAGTACGGTACAACGACGGGCCGCCGGCGCCGCTGCGGCTGGCTGGACCTGGTCATGATGCGCTACTCGTGCCTGATCAATGGCTACACGAGCTTGAACCTCACGAAGCTTGATGTGCTTGACAACCTGCCGACTATCAAGGTCGCCACCAACTACATGGTCAACGGCAAGGAGCTGTCCAGCTTCCCAGCTGACCTGAACATTCTAGCCAAAGTCGAGGTGCAGTACAAGACGCTCCCTGGCTGGCAGGGACCCATCGCGGGCTGCACCGAGTACGAGCAGTTGCCCGAGACGTGCCGCGCGTACATCGAGTTCATCGAGTCGTTCCTGGGCGTGCACATTGAGTGGATCGGTGTGGGCCCCGGCCGCACCGCCATGATCCACCGCCCCAATCCATCAGCGTAGTGCTGACATGGGCATCTATAGTACTACTACGGTGTTCGAGTAGGCAGCCGCGGAGGCGGCATATTCGTGGGGGTATGTTGCGAGTTGGGTACAAGCGAGAATTGGCCCTCGCGGAACCACTTCGAGTTGGCCTCGTCCACCTTTTTCTGCCGCGATGGGTCGATGAGCTCAATGCCCTGCACAGGTGTGAATGACAGCGAAGATGCTGTGCCGGCCGTCGTCGAGCTGCCAGGCGCCGTGCTCTGCAAGGCAAGTGTCGGCCGATTCAGCCGCGCGAGTCGCTCTTTGTTCGCTTTCGAAATACGGCTCTTTGTTGCACTCGCGCTGACGGCCCGCACCTTGCCGCTCGCCTTGGAGCCGGCCATCCCAAGGCCCATAGTCTCGTCAAAGGCACCCGCCTCCTCTTCTTCCTTACCAAACTCGACGCGGTTCTGCATCTTGTGCAGTTCCGTTAGTCCGTGCATCTCGCGGAACTTGCGTGCTCGCCGTCCACCACGGCGCTGCTTGCGACCACCCTCATTTGGTACAGGAAGGGCCTTGACCAGTTTTTGCGGCGGCGGCTCCAGCAGCTTCTCAATCTTACGCGAGATCTCCTCATACAGGCGGGCACCATACTCGCCGTGCTGCGAGCCGCTCGCGCGGCCCATGTCCATGCGTGCCGCAAGTGAGGCCTTGGCACTGACCATGCGGAGCGCCTGCATCTTGTAGTCGTCAGGCGTCTGCGCCACGAGGTCGCATTGCGCAAGAAAGCCTGAAAAACGCGTCGAGTCGCCGTGCGCTGTCGATAAGCCCATTGACATTTTCTGCGAGGCGCCCAGTAGATGCACATTGCACGACGGGATCTTGGTAAAGGCGGCTAGGCCTCCAGCCACACCGAGGAGCCTCGTTGCGATACGGGTGCCGATGAGCGCGGAGAGGTTGGGCGCCAGAAGCGACATACGCGATTCGACGTACGAGAGAATCCGATGGCGGGCCTCCTCCAACTGCTGGACCCTGTCACAGGCCTCCTCAACGCGGCGCCATTCATTGGCTGGCAGTGGCCGGCCGGTGGTCGTCGACGCCGTCATGCTAATGACCACAATCGTACCTGCTGGGACAAGGCCTTCGAGACCTATGCAGTGCAGCTCGGCATCGTTCCCTAGGGCACGTACCGCGCGAATAAACTCCCACGGGTTGAGTACGAGCGTTTCAAGCTCCGGAAAGCGGGGAGCGTACAGCTCACGAATATGTCTATGCTGCACGAGGATCTCTTCGTCGACCTCCACAGCCATGTTGTTGGCGCGCACGATCAGCTCGTATTCGTCGCTGCCTTCGAGCACGGAGGCTACGGGAGGCAAAGACTGCTTTCCTTTCTCGTCGATAGATGCGATCAGGGCCTGAAGAGATGCGCTGTAGGGCGCGGACGAGGCCTCAGCGCCCGCCTCGGGATGCACGTTGTCGCTCGAGGCATTGGGGGCGTTGGCCTCTTCGTCGCGCATGAGCTCATCTGCCATAGAAGACATTGGTGGCTCTGCCTCTCCGGGTCCCTCTGCACTAGGCACAGGGGCGGCCTCGTCAATGTCAGCGAGAAGCTCATCGGCGAGGCTCGACATGGTGGCGACGTGCGACGAGTGGAGGGAAGGACGTGCGCATCGCCGCAGCGAGGCAAAGGCCAGCGCTTTTGCTGTTGGTCGCCTGGCCATATATTCACGTGATACTAATCCTGGAGATAATTTTTTATCGCATCAGCGACCGAGTCATTCGTGTAAAACGTACGCACTGATTGGTGGCATTGTCCAGCGATGTGGGGGTTCCAGTATGGCTTGGCCGGCTGGCTTCGGAAAAGTGAGAAAATGCAGATAAGCGCCCACATGGGAACCTGCTCCGTTGGGAACCTACCAACGCCTCCCCCCTGCCAGCTGTTTGAGCTATCACATCCACCTACCACAAAGCCCTTACAGTGACCTTCTGCTGCCTTCTGCAGCATATCATTTGACAGGAGTCTTTTTGCAGGACTGGTTTTTTCCACCTAAACAACATTTCCATTGATTGGGGAGCTATGGCGACTGTGTACCCTACCCCCCTTAACCACAATCAACTCCCATGCGACAATAAAGATATGGTGACTGAGTATGCCACTTCGGCGGCTCTGAACAAGAGCGGCTATGAGTCCGTGGAGCGAAACCAAGAATCGTGGGCTGGCTCTCTGCCTGCCTCTCAGGGCCTATACGACGCGGACTACGAGAAGGACGCGTGTGGTGTAGGCTTCATGTGCCACATTAAGGGCAAGGCGTCTCACAAGATTGTGTCGGAGGCACGCTTCTTACTGTGCAATATGACGCACCGTGGTGCCGTCGGTGCAGACGCCCGCGACGGTGATGGTGCCGGTGTTATGACTGGTATGCCCGATGCCTTTTTGCGACGCGAAGTTAGTATCGACCACGACTTTGAGCTGCCACCACTGGGCCAGTATGCATGCGGCAACCTGTTCTTCACATCCAAGGATGAGCACGCGCGTGCGGAGCATATGAAACTGTTTGAGACGATCGCCGAAAAGCTGCAGCTGCGTGTTCTGGGCTGGCGTGAGGTCCCTGTGGACAGCACCATTCTGGGTCCCGCTTCGCGCAGCCGCGAGCCCAAGGTGATGCAGCCGTTTGTGGTGCTCGGTGAGTACTACGGCTGGGAGTCGAAGAAGTGCGAGGCGAACGGTGTGTTTGACGAGAGCCACTTTGGGCGTCAGCTGTTCATGCTGCGTAAGCACTCGTCGCACCGCATTGGCCTGGCGAACTGGTTCTATATATGCTCACTGAGCCCTTCGAACATTGTGTACAAGGGTCAACTGAGCCCCGTGCAAGTGTACAACTACTACCATGACTTGAATAACTCGGTGTACAGCGCGCACTTTGCGCTCGTGCACTCGCGTTTCTCTACCAACACCTTCCCGTCGTGGGACCGCGCGCAGCCGCTGCGATGGGCCGCGCACAATGGTGAAATCAACACGATCCGCGGCAATAAAAACTGGATGCACGCGCGAGAGGGCCACCTGCGCTCGGAGGTATTTGGCGAGGAGCTTGACCTGCTGTACCCCATCATTGAGAATGGCGGCTCGGACTCGGCTGCGTTCGACAATGTGCTGGAGCTCCTGGTCGTGAACAAGGTGCTGACGCTGCCCCAGGCCGTCATGCTTATGGTGCCCGAGGCCTGGCAGGGCCGTGAGACGGACCCTGCGAAGATTGCCTTTTACCAGTGGGCGGCTTGTCTGATGGAACCGTGGGATGGTCCAGCGCTGTTCACGTTCTGTGATGGCCGCTACTGTGGTGCGAATCTGGATCGCAACGGTCTGCGTCCGTGCCGCTGGTACACGACGTCGGACGACATCATGATCTGTGCCTCGGAGGTCGGCACTGTGACTATCGCGCCCGAGACGGTCACGGCCAAGGGCCGTCTGCGCCCTGGCCGCATGCTGCTTGTCGACACGCTCGAGGGCCGCATTGTCGATGATCGTGAGCTTAAGTCGAGCACGGCGCACTTGGCCGACTTTGCCGCATGGGTTGAGCACAACCTGCTGCACCTGCGCGACATCACGAGGCGCGTGGGCCGCGTGAGCCGCGAGTCGCTTTCGCCGCAGCTCGACGAGACGCGCCTGAGTACCGACCCTCGCCTGCGTGCGTTTGGATATACGGTCGACCAAATTAGCCTGCTCATGCTGCCTATGCTGGACGACGCGAAAGAGGCGCTCGGCAGTATGGGCAACGACGCTCCGCTTGCTTGCATGTCGCAGTCGCCGCGCTTGCTGTTCGAATACTTCCGCCAGCTGTTTGCGCAGGTGACGAACCCTCCGATCGATCCGATCCGTGAGGCGGTTGTGATGTCGCTCGAGCAGTACATTGGTCCTGAGGGCAACCTGCTGGAGATGAACGAGCTGCAATGCAACCGTATCCACCTTGAGTCCCCGGTGCTGAGCATTGAGGAGATGAAGGCGCTCCAGAACATGAGCCTCGTCCACCCTGAGTGGAAGTCGATCACCATCGACACGACGTTTGACTCGGCGCTCGGCGCTGCTGGCTATGAGGCGACGCTCAACCGTGTTTGTGCTGAGGCGTCCCGTGCGATTGAGGACGAAATGCGCATTGTTGTCCTCTCTGACCGTCGTGTTGGCCCCCATCGCGTGGCCATCAGCTCGCTGATCGCATGTGGCGGTGTCCATCACCACCTGATCCGCCAGAAGCAGCGTAGCCGTATTGCGCTGGTCATCGAATCGGCAGAGGCACGCGAGGTGCACCATGTGTGTGTGCTGCTCGGCTACGGTGCAGACGCCATCTGCCCCTGGCTTGCGCAGGAGGCCGTGATGAAGGTCGGCCGCGAGGGTCTATCCAAGGTCGACCTGCCTGCGGAGCAGCTCACCGCCAACTGGCGCCATGCGGTGGACAGTGGTATTCTGAAGGTTATGTCGAAGATGGGTATCTCGACACTGCAGTCGTACAAGGGCGCCCAGATCTTCGAGGCTCTCGGTCTCGACAACACGGTGGTGGACCGCTGCTTTGCCGGTACGGCGACGCGTATCCGCGGCGCCACGTTCGAAGTGCTTGCCGCCGATGCGCTTGAGCTGCACGAGCGCGCGTACCCCCGTCGCGAGATTGTGTCGTTCCCTGGCCTCAATGAGACGGGCGACTACCACTGGCGCGACGGCGGTGAGGCGCACGTGAACGATCCGTCGTGCATTGCGTCGCTGCAGGATGCGACGCGCCAGAAGAACCAGGCTGCGTGGGATGCGTACTCGAAGGCGACGCACGAGGCTGTGCGTGCCACGACGCTGCGTGGTCTGCTGGACTTTGACTTTGGCAAGGCGCGCCCGATTCCCGTCGACCAGGTCGAGCCCTGGACGGAGATTGCGCCGCGCTTCTGCACGGGTGCCATGTCGTACGGATCGATCTCGATGGAAGCGCACTCGGCGCTAGCCATTGCTCTGAACAGGCTTGGCGGCAAGTCGAACACGGGTGAGGGTGGTGAAGACCCTGAGCGCTCAATTCCCCTGCCGAACGGCGACTCGCTGCGCTCCAAGATCAAGCAGATTGCATCGGGCCGCTTTGGTGTTACGTCACACTACCTGTCCGACTCGGACGAGCTGCAGATCAAGCTTGCGCAGGGTGCCAAGCCCGGTGAGGGTGGTGAGCTGCCGGGCCACAAGGTGTCCGAGTCGATTGCGCGCACGCGTCACAGCACGGCGGGCGTCGGTCTGATCTCGCCGCCGCCGCACCACGACATTTACTCGATTGAGGACCTGAAGCAGCTCATCTACGATCTCAAGTGCTCGAACCCGCGCGCGCGCGTAAGTGTGAAGCTTGTCTCGGAGGTGGGTGTCGGTGTGATTGCTGCCGGTGTTGCGAAAGCCAAGGCGGACCACATTCTCATTGCCGGCCACGACGGTGGTACGGGTGCCGCGCGCTGGACAAGTATCAAATACGCAGGTCTGCCGTGGGAGCTAGGTCTGGCAGAGACGCACCAGACGCTGGTGCTGAACGATCTGCGTGGCCGTGTCACCGTGCAGACGGACGGTCAGCTGCGTACGGGTCGCGACGTGGCGATGGCATGTCTGCTTGGTGCGGAGGAGTGGGGCTTCTCCACGGCGCCGCTCATTGCGATGGGCTGCATTATGATGCGCAAGTGCCACCTGAACACGTGCCCGGTCGGTATTGCGACGCAGGACCCCAAGCTGCGCGAGAAGTTTGCGGGTCAGCCAGAGCATGTGATCAACTTCTTCTACTACCTGGCCGAGGAGATGCGTGCGATTATGGCCAAGCTCGGCCTGCGCACAGTGAACGAGATGGTCGGCCGCTCGGATCTGCTCAAGGTCGACGAGTCGTTGCGCACGCCCAAGACGGCGAACATCAACCTGAGTGCGCTGCTCAAGCCGGCGTTCGAGATCCGCCCGGGCGCGGCGACCTACAAGGTGCGCCAGCAAGACCACAAGCTCTACGTGCGTCTCGACAACAAGTTTATCGACGAAGCCGAGCCTGCGCTCTCGCGCGGCCTGCCCGTGCAGATCGACTGCGACGTTGTTAACACGGACCGTGCGCTTGGCACGACGCTCTCGTACCACGTGTCCAAGATCATGGGCCCCGAGGGTCTGCCTCGCGACACGATCCACATTAGCGCGAAGGGCAGCGCCGGCCAGTCGTGCGGTGCATTCCTGGCGCCGGGCATCACGCTCGAGCTCGAGGGCGACGCCAACGACTATGTTGGCAAGGGTCTCTCGGGCGGTCGCCTGATTGTGTACCCCCCCAAGACGTCGCCGTTCATGTCGGAGGAGAATGTTATTGTGGGCAATACGTGTCTGTACGGTGCCACGTCCGGCCACGCATACTTGTCGGGTATTGCTGCGGAGCGCTTTGCCGTGCGCAACTCGGGCGCGCATGCCGTCGTGGAGGGCGTCGGCGATCACGGCTGTGAGTACATGACAGGCGGCCGTATCGTCATCCTCGGTGCGACGGGCCGCAACTTTGCTGCGGGTATGAGCGGTGGTATCGCCTACGTGCTCGACTTGAACCGCGACTTTGCCAGCCGCTGCAACACGGAGATGGTCGAGCTCGGCTCGGTGGAGGACCCCCGGGAGATTGCCGAGCTGCGCAACCTGATCGAGGACCACCGCCACTACACGGGCTCGTCGATTGCTGAGCACGTCATCCACGAGTTCCACCATCTACTTCCGCGCTTTGTGCGTGTGATGCCCACCGACTACAAGCGTGTGCTCGAGCAGGAGGCCGCCAAGGCCGCCGAGGAGAAGAAGCGCTCGAGCCACGTCGACCTGCTTGGCACGCTTTCGCGCCGCGGTAGCCAAGTCGATGTCACGGTTACGGATGAGCCGGAGCCTGCTAAGCCGGCTGAGCCCGCCGTGGTCGATATGGAGGAGGCGATGCTCGACGAGGAGCTGACGAAGGCGCGCACGTCGAAGCTCGACAAGATGCGCGGCTTTATGAAGTACCACCGCCGCTCCGAGGCTTACCGCCAAGCGGGCGCGCGCGTCAAGGACTTCCAGGAGCTGTCGCACCGCCTCACCGAGCCGGAGCTCAAGCTGCAGACCGCACGCTGCATGGACTGCGGTGTGCCGTTCTGCCAGTCGGACACGGGTTGCCCCATCTCGAACATCATTCCCCGCTGGAACGACCTCGTGTTCAAGGGCCAATGGTTCGACGCGCTGCAGCGCCTGCTCATGACAAACAACTTCCCCGAGTTCACCGGTCGTGTGTGCCCGGCACCTTGCGAGGGCGCATGTGTGCTCGGCATTATCGACAGCCCCGTCGGCATCAAGTCAGTCGAGTGCGCGATCATCGACCATGCGTGGGAGCAGGGGTGGATGGTCCCGCGCCCCCCGCCGATGCGCACCGGCAAGACGGTGGCGATCATCGGCTCAGGTCCCGCCGGTCTCGCTTGTGCAGACCAGCTGAACCGCGCTGGCCACTCCGTGACGGTGTACGAGCGTGCGGACCGCATTGGCGGTCTGCTCATGTATGGTATCCCGAATATGAAGCTCGACAAGGGCGTGGTCGACCGCCGCGTCGGCCTTATGGCCGCGGAGGGTGTGCAGTTCGTTACGGGCACCGAGGTCGGCAAAGACCTCGACGCGGCGGATCTGCACGCGCAGAACGATGCGCTGGTATTCGCCACCGGCGCTACTTGGCCGCGTGACCTGAAGATCCCCGGTCGCGACGCGAACGGTGTGCACTTTGCGATGGAGTACCTGACATCCAACACCAAGTCACTGCTCGACTCGCAGCTGTCGCCTGGCACGTACCTGAACGCTCAGGGCAAGAACGTGATTGTCATTGGTGGTGGTGACACAGGGAACGACTGTATCGGAACGGCTGTCCGCCACGGCGCCAAGTCGGTGGTCAACTTTGAGCTCCTGCCCCAGCCGCCTGCGGCGCGTGCCGCCAACAACCCATGGCCGCAGTGGCCGCGCATTTTCCGCACCGACTATGGTCATGCGGAGGTCAAGGCGCGCTGGGGCAACGACCCTCGCGAGTACTGCATCTCCACGACCGAGTTTGAAAAGGACGAGGAGGGCAACCTCGTGGCGCTTCACACGGTGCGCGTATCGTGGGAGCTCGACGCGAGCGGCAAGTGGCAAATGACCAAGATCCCCGGCAGCGAAGAGCGCTTCCCTTGCGATCTCTGCTTCCTCTCGCTCGGTTTCCTGGGCCCCGAGAATGCTGCGATCCAGTCGCTCCAGCTCCAGCAGGACGCGCGCAGCAACATTCTCGCCGACACGAACAAGGGCCCTCGCCCGTACCAAACCTCCGTGCCTGGCGTCTATGCCGCTGGCGACTGCCGCCGCGGCCAGTCGCTGATTGTCTGGGGTATCCAGGAAGGCCGTGCATGTGCAGCGCAGGTCGACACGGATCTCATGCGCAGCTCGGCTCTCCCTTGGGCTGGCAGCATTCCCAAGCGCATTCACAATGCGGAGATGCCCAAGCAGACCGCTGCTGTCCCCTCAGCCTAAATGCTTTGTTGTCAGTTTGTAGACTTGTGGTAGGGTCCACTCACTGTCATGCGCCTGTCGTGCGCGGTCGGATGGCGGCATCGCCGAGTTCGACGGACCTCCACATAACGCCCTGCAGACGATAAAAAGCGTTTCGGAACTAGCGGCGCCCAACTCCACGCCACTGCCTGTGGGCGCCGTGTGGACAGGATTGTTCCCCTTCCGTGCACAGCTTGGCTGCTCAAAGATGCCAAGCATTGCAAGTACGTCGATGGACAAAGGGACACCGTCTGGTCGGGACGATGAGCAACAGGACACGATCCCGTCACAGCCTCCTGTGGGTCCCGCGGCCTTTTCGTTCGTGTGCTTAGGTGTCGGGGGAGGTCCATATGATAACGACTGCTCCTGCTATGTTATGAAGCCTGCTGACCGCGAGTGGCACGATGGCACCATACTTGTCGAGGGCGGTTCGTTTCTAGGCTCGCTGAAAGAATGCCTCGAGCACCCCGAGGACACGTTCCCTGACGCCGAGTTCCCCCCCCATCTCAGTGCCGAGCAGCGTACGGAAATATTTAATTCATGGATCACGCAGGTGTATCTATCGCACGGCCATCTCGACCACGTGTTTGGCCTCGTCCTTGCGTCTGCAAACCTTCGCATCCAGCGCCCTGTGTACGGCCTTCCCGACACGCTCAATACCTTGCTGGGTCTTTTCAATGGCCGCCTCTGGCCGCGGCTGGCCTCGTACAATGCAGATGACCCTATGTCTCTGTATCATTTGCGCAGCCTGGAGCTGGAGCATCCGCTCTCGGCCGCGCCTGATGTAACTGTCACACCCTACCCCGTATCGCATGGTGCGTCGCGCCTCACGGACGGCGTACCTGTGTTCCATGATTTGTTCCACATCCCGTCTCCCTCACCGCTTCCCTGTGCGCCGCTCGACACTATGTCTACGACGGTGTCCACAGCCTTCCTTTTCCGCAACCACCGCGTGGATCGCGACGTGCTCTTCCTCGGCGACGTCGAGCCTGATACGGTCGGGCACTCTATGGCAAATACAGATCTTTGGTCCAAGGTGGCGGGCCGTATGGCGCAGGGTAAACTGAATGCTGTCTTCCTCGAATGCAGCTACGCCTCCGAGCAGCCGAACCACCTTCTCTTCGGACACCTGACGCCGAAGCATTTGTATGCGGAGCTGGCGACCCTGGCTCGCCTGGTTGCACGAGAGCGCTGCGGTGACGAGACCAAAACAGAGAACATGCTACATGGCCTCAAATGCATTGTGATCCACATCAAAGGCATGGTTTTAGCTGCTGATCCTAATTTTTCCTGTTGCCAGCCTGTGCAGCGGCGGCGGGAGGCGGCAACGTTGCCCCTCCCTATCCAGTTGGTTCAAACCATCGAAAAAGAATTGCACGACTTGGAATCGGAACAGAGGCTGGGCGTGGAATTCATCATCGCTCAACGCGGACAGCGGATTGGTGCGTACCAAAGCTACTAACTCAGAATGCTGATTGGTTTTCTGTACCATATCATCGACGTTGCAATGAACTATAGACAATGCATAGACGTTATAAATTATATTGATGTCTTCATTATGAGCCTTGATTTTTGATGCTGATACCATTTGTCGGCATGGACAACCATGGCTTCCGCATAATGTCTGCATTTTGGAAAACCACGCGATTTCCCCACCAATTAATTACGGGGCTGACGTGAAGCGGCAACCGGATCGCAAGAAAGATCAAGAGCTCCGATACCACGGTGCCCAAATCCAATGCGTCGGCTGTCACAAAGTTGTACTTGGACCACCAGTGGAAGCGGTGCTTTCGCATCCAATACTGGAAAATAAACGAAACCACAAACCAGCAAGTGAAATTGATGCTCATGGAGGCCGGGGCATTCGTCATCGAGGTAAAAATCAATGGGGCATTAATATACAGCAACCAGCGGGCTTTAGTCCACTTATACATCAACCAGACAATGGCTGGCACAAGGGCCCCCACAAGAAGGCCCCACAGCACGAACTGGAAGGACTGGGAAAAGAAGATGTAGTGCGGTCCCACCGCACTCCACAAGAGAGCTGAGCTGTTGTAGGCATTTGCCATAATACATTGGAGCCCTAGACTCTGAGTGCTCGAGCATAGGTCAGAGACTGTGACGACCATAAGTGTTTTGACCGCCACCTGTGCACAGGACACGACCAGCACGCTAATGAGCTGGACAACCACCATGGTCCGCGGCGGAATTTTCATATAGTGCCCTAGCTTCATGTTCGCCGTCACCTGTAGGGCACCAATGAGCGCTTGGACTGTAAGCGCCTTAAATGCCATAAAGTTTTGTTGCTGCTGCGACAGCAGATAGCCACCCACCAAATCAGCAAAAATGTTATTTCCAATCAATTGGCCAGTCTGTGCAAGTACGTAGCCGGAGGGAAGTAGATACAAGATGGTGATGAGTATACCCACAATCAGCGCTGTTGCTGACAATTTCTGAGTGGAATGATCATCTGCAATCAAGAGAATACAGAAGCCCATGACAAACATGGCCGTATACCACCACGATGGGACGGACTTGTACTTTTGCATCAATTTCGCATGGATGTCCATCTTCCCGGCGCTCATCGTCTGAAATGCCTGCCAAATGTCCTTATTGTGGTTGAAGAGCGTATGAAACAAAAGCGCTGCAAGGTTTGCAAACCCACAAAAGTAGGATATGATGAATCCCAGCGAGAGCATCACGGGTGAGTATGCTTCGTATTTGGCAGGATTAAAGGTGCCCGTGGGAAAGTCGAGCACCCGCTGCACCTGGTACTCATGGCCATACTTGTCCCAGATACTAATGCTAGTAAACGGAAAATAGCCCAGTTGCCAAACGTTGGTAAAGTACATGGCCGGCATCACAATCCAGGCCATCACGACAAAACCTAGGATCATGTTGCAAGTACACCACCAAGGAACCACCAAAGGCGAGCCAAAGTAACTGATTTGCGCCCAGTTCAGGGTAAAGCTCAAAAGTCCCATCCCATTAACTCCTGCGACTAGGTTCAGTACAACGTCTTTTGGTTTGATCCAGCAAAGCCAGCAGACCAGCGACAGCCCTTGGAAGAGCAGATCAGGAAGGAAATTATAGCAGAAGGCGCCAATAGCGACCACGATAAGCCATCGCATACGTGTTATTCCCTTCTCCAAGCGATCTGTGTCTGCATGCAATGTATTCAAAATAGTTGTAGACATGAGGGTCTGGGGCCATAGCATCGTAGCTGGCTTCACTAAGAAACGATCCAGAATGCCCACAAAACCAAAGCCAAGAACATGAATGGCCATGGTCAGGATAAAACCATACCATACTGTATTTTCTTTGCTAGTTTCAAGGAAAACCTCTTTTGCCATCAGATAGTGAAGCATATAGCTAGGGTTTACAGCAATGGTGGTAGCGGCTGCAATAAGTGTGTGCTCCTTGATATTGAATGGTCCAGGATTGAGCGAGAATGCGTAGCCGCCAAGCCAGGAAGGCAAGTAATACTCATGCGTCGGCAATATAGCTGCCAGCAGCTTACCGAGAGGGTACACTACTACCATGACAACTGTGGTAGAGATGGAGGGTGCAGGGGCTCGTACCATTAAAAATACATTCACACCGCTGATCAATATTGAGAAAAAGAACGAGATAACAATAACACGGAAGGTAACAACAGGCATCGTCGGATCATCAATGTTGGATACAGAAGCTCGCACTTCTGGGAATGGAGAATCTTCGTCTTCCTCATTGACCGCCATCGACGCTCCTTCTTTTTTGGAAAAGCCCAAATTATCCAGAAGGATCTGCTCTTCAATATCTTGGTTTTCATTCGGACTTTCTACTCGAGTTTCATCGCGGTCATTGGAACTCTTACTGAAAGATTTCAGTTCATGGCTTGAGCTCTGCAAGTCGTGATCCGCAACCACAGTGGAGGGTGTCTCCCGCTTTGACCTAGGCCAAGATCGGGATCCACTGCTTCGATCCGCTGAAGAAGGTTTTAATAGGGATGGCGAAGCTATTGGTTTACCCCCGTCATAATAATGTGATGCAGAAAATTTCCGGAACTCGCTTGGCGAAAACGCATCGTCCCCCAGATCAGTATCACTAATTTCATCTTCGGGAACATCCGAAGCCGTTTTGCGGTTGGAAATATGAGGTATATGATCTCTAGCATTTCGAATGGGACCAGCTGTTTCGTTAATTGCTGGAACGTACAAGGCATGAATGCAAACACACTTTCGTCATCCTCGACACATTCGTCATATCCCAGTGTATTCTTGTTTTGATCGCTAGATGTACCGGAAAATCGATGGCGAGTGGCAGGCCGATCTCTTGATCCTCGCGACCATACATCATACGACATGATAGTGTATGGCGATAGTTTGGATAAACGACAGTTTCGCGGAATGACGTCAGTGGAGGTACAGAGAAATTTTGAAGGCCTATCATTCTCCCCCAATGCACGGTCCCCTGCACACCTGATGTTCTTTTCTACGGGGTCTTTACATGCTATCTTCGTCCATTCGGATGGAAGCTGAACTATTTTGGCCCTGCAAACTCTCATCCACTTTGTCGGCACGCGTATCCAGGTTGTCGTCGGCGCTGCGCCAGGGTATGCTAGTGGAGTCCAGCAGAGGGCGAGCAGGGCCAAATTCTAGCGTAGTGGATTGGGGCTCACGTGCGGGTAGAGCATTTGCAGAGCTTATAGGCAAATGCAGAGCAAGAATAGGTTCTCGAATAGCAGTAGAAGTGTCCTGAGCCAAGGTAGCTGTTATTTGATTCAATGCAAAGGGAGGATTAACGGATTCCGGGTCAACCTTCTTCCACATAGACTGCACCAGCCGCGACAAGGCCAGCCGAACGTCCAGCACTCTGTCAGTGGCAAGTTCGAGGAGAATGGGGAAGATAAGCTCTTCCAAGCGATCCTTTCTGAGATTCTCACCCAAAAGCTTGACAAGGATCTGTACAAAAGTGACCCGTTGGCGGTAGGCCGGAGCACGCGCTAAGTCAGTCAGCATGGACAGGAAACCATCCGCAATGGTCTCATCATGTGCTTGGAACGTGGCGTACATAGACGGCACCGCAGCAATACCAATCTCGCGTAAAGCATTCACAGAATCATTCAGCGCCAACAAAAGCAACGTAACCAGCGATCCATCCTCATCCACCAGCAGAAGTTCAGGCACCAACGAGGGGATATGCGAAGCCATCGTTTGCCTCAAACGCCAATCCTGTGTAAAGGAGGTCATCCATAGCGAGGGTATCTGCCGCAACTGTTCTTTAGCGATAGAAGCAGGGAGCATCAACAAGAACTGATCGAAATGCTCAAGAAGTGTTGCTGTAACGTCCACGCAGGGATCTTGCAGAAAGCGTTGGGCCACAGGGAGCAGGTCGATGCAAGAAGCCTCGGAGCCAATAAGTCGAGCAATCTCATGCAATGAAGCCGCCAGTGAATTGCGAATATTGTCATATACATGATTGGTAAGACGCAAGTAAAGTTCACGCAGCAAAGGCCAATGATCCGCTCCCATTGTTAATATCACAGCAGGGAAATTGAATGCAACAATCAGTGCATAGTCCAAATTGTTCAGCATTTCGTCCGCATTGGAAGCCTCGGCTCCGTGCATTGGCTGACCCATAAAGAGTCGCACCAGTTCCTCCGGCACGCCCTTTTCCTCGCCGTGAAACAGATATATAATTTCACCGATCATCTCAAAAGCAGCGAGCTGGACATTAGGCGAAACGTCTTGCTTTAGGGCTTGCATGATTATCACAAGGTTCTTACGTCGCACCTCATCGGCCGGCTGAGTAGCAAACACACCTGGTAGCGAATAACAAGCTGCCTGTCGTACCTGCCAGACATGATCCAGCAGTACCCGATTGATGGCTTCGAGCAGTCGAAGTGGTGCATCCGTCTTGCTGAGATCAAAAGACTCAGAAACACCGCTCGCCAGGGCCTTACCTATAATGCCGATAGCAGCAGCGACCTCTTTCCGGACATAAAAGGCAGGATCCAGAGGCCAGCTTGTAATCTGCGGCACCACTCGCTCAACAAGCTGTTGCGATGAAAAACCACCTTCCACGGTTATGGCAGCAAGAAGGTTGACAGACATCATCCGGCCTTGAGCTGATTCTTCGTCAAAGGAAGCTCGCTCTGCGCTTCCGAAATGCGAGCCATGATCGTCAGAATGCTCTTCTACCCGCGAGATCGCGATCGCAACGTTCTCAAATAACTCATCCAACACGGTAGCCCGGGCATCACGTCCAAAGTCATAGGGAATCAGTGGAACACTTTTCTCACGAGCGGTACCTTGCTCAACAAGATCCGCTTTCCGGACTTCTTCTATCTCGTCCGAAGGAGCCGTGTCACGGTCAACAACCTCATCGTATTGCTTGCTGCGCAAGAAGTATTCCACGATGGAGGCCTGTGTCGCGCCAGAAACGACACTGTTAGGGTTTAATAAAAGAGCACACAGAAGCGGCGTAAACGCTGACACCGATAGGCGTGGCCGTGGCATAATTTCCTCGTCTGTCGAATCCAACACGCCGCGGTTATCGTCTTTGAGTTCTGTTAAAGGACAGTTCCGGAAAAAGAACCACATCAAACGGCCCAACTCCGGCGCAAATACCGCACTAACTTCAAGCTCATCAGTTGCCAAGCCGTTAAGTAGAGGGATCACATATTCAACAGCATCCGTTAGATCCACATCACGAATCCATTCCGCCAAACATCGCGAAACAAGAATGCGGTGGTATGCTAAATCACTTTTGGCAAACAAAAAGATACGCTCCAAAGTGCTCAACCCGTCATCCAAGGAATCTTCAACGGATTCCTCTGGTGCTTCTTGTGAACCATCCATATTCTCGTCCTCTGCTTCAAAGCCTTGACTCGTCACGACTTGGCGCGTGCGGTCATCTCTTTCGTCCTCTGCATCGGCATCGTTGCTTGTATCCTCATAGCTTTCAAAGTTATTTGGAAGAGACTCGCGTGAATCAGATGAAGATTCTTGCATGCGGTGTATGTTTCGAGCCATCTGCCAATGTCGGATGCGAGCTTGGCTCTCCTCCATATCTTCCTCTTCTTCGTCAAAAACGGAATCTCCCTCATTGTCAGAGCTAGAGTCTGTACTGCTCACACCAGAGCCTGTAGATCCATCGCCTTCTGAACGAACACTGTCAGAATCATCACTGAGAGAATATCCAGACCGCGGCGGCAGTGCAATATGGCTCCTTGTTTTGGGTGGGCTGTCAGGTATGGAGCGCGGTGACGTTGAGAGGTCTGAGGCAGGTGGCGGAGTCTTGGAAGCATCCATTGAGGGAGGCGGAGAGGCATTCAAATTAAGTGTAGACAAACGAGGGAAACCCAAGTTTACCTTGTCAGATCCAAATAATGACTCGTTGATCAACACAGGAGACGATTGCTGATCTTGGTTCAAAATCCCGGTGTCTTCCACACTTAATGGCGGCGACGGCGTTGACGGAGGAGAATCAACCCACACTGAATTGATGTTGTCAGAGATCGGGGGGCCTGTTGGCTGCTCGACCATCGGATCCAAAGTTTCAGCCAATGGTGATGAAATGCGCACAGTCGACGAGGCACTAAAAGATCCATCCGGCCAGGCACTCCCGTGTATCAACCAGCTCCCTGGAGTCGAATTTTTTGGCGATTCTCGAGGCATGTTAGAATGGAGATTGCTGCCAATACTTGGTGTTTTCCTCAGCGACCGCATGGTAGGGGCCGATGATACTCTCACATGCGCATTTTGCATCCCTCTTCGCGTGAGCCACCTAGGAGATGACGGAGATGACGGAGACGACGACATATCAGATGAAGGAGAGGCATGCTCTTGTACCGATGTGTCAAAAGAATGGACCCGGCGTATAGGGATTGGTTGCGCCTTGCTCTCCTCGGACCTAGGACTGGAAGTACATGACTGGTGACTCCCAGGTTCCTCTGAAAAATCATTATGGCCTGTAGGTGTCAGGGCTAATCGTTAATACCATAAAACATACTGCTCACATCACGCGGCATGCATGAAGACATTGCTTAGTTCCGACTGAAGCGCCGGCGTAGACGAATGGTATCTTCAGAAAACACAAGAACTAGGCCACACTTCTTCGTGCCAAGAGGGTAATGACCAGCCGTTCCCAAGGGGCCGGGCAACTGCCAAGCTCTTGACAACCTACCTCGCAGCAGACTGCCGTGAAGGGCGCGCCTTAGAAGAGGAAAAACCGGCCGCTTGGCCCGCGTGGGCATACCTCCACATTGGTAGGTTAGTGCAAGCTAGTCACAAAGCAGCCTAGTGGTTGGGTTTGTTGGGTCAGTAAAAGCTAAGTTCATACCGACGCTATTGAATAGTGTTCTATGCGACAAGTTCGTAAAATATATGGTACAGAAAGGCATGATTCTGATAATATTATGCGCCACTGCCAGTAAGCAATCTAGGGATGCGCACAAGGTATTCTCGCCTGCATAGCTTAGCGTCAGTCGCGTTTCGTTTCACGAACCTCATGTACAAAAACCCATCTTCATCTTTATGCTCTTCAAAAATAACGTCCATAGTGGCAGCGGCTGCTGGTAGAATATCTCTAATAAAAATAAAAATTGCTTTTTCAGGTGCGAGTTTGACTCGTTTTCGGATCACATAGACAAACTGGCCCACTGTCAAGTCCTTTCTCTGTCAATATTTATCACATACGGCAGGTACGAGGTATTTATTTTTGTTGATGGCAGGAATATCAGTCTTTTCTGCCTTTTCACAAATCACAGGAATCCGATCTGGAAATTTGTCGCGGATTTTGGAGGATTCTTCCTTACGCTGTTCTTCATCAATCAGAATTGATCGCGACATACCTAAAGTGTGTTCTTTTTTGAAACCTGGGCGCATCAAGACAACGTGCCATGCCCTCACAGTTGGCTTGCCAGGCGTCCTGACACCTGTAGTCACGTGTGACAACGGTCGTGAATGGAGGCGCGACGCGACGCGGCATCTCCCATTTCGGACCGATCATCATGTCGAGCGTACGTTTATGTTGAATGCTCTAACTTTCCTAGGGCCGATCAGCCGGCGGGAAAATCCTTCGCAGTCGTTCTAAAACAGCGACAATCGATGAATCTATTCTCAATAAAATTAAAGAACACCAAAAGGAATTGGTCAAACAGAAACAGGAGGAAGGGCTTAAACGTTTTGCCGCGGAAGATGCCGGCGGGCATGATTCAAATGAAAGTGTTTTTAAAAAGTATGAAAGCTATCGTCGCGAGAGCCAACTCCCGGCCAAAGTTGACGACTTGCGGGTAAGTTTCTCTGCGTATGAATCTGACGCACCAGATTATGGTGGATCACCGTGCTCAGTCAGTCATCCTTCCCATTAACCAGTTTGCGGTGCCTTTTCATGTGAAAACATTGAAGAATGTGAGCACTTCATTTGAAGGAGACTACACTTACTTGCGTATAAATTTTGTTACGCCAGGCCAGCTTTCGGGTAAGAAGGATGACGTTCCCTTTGATGATCCTGATGCCACTTTTATCCGGAATATCAGTTATCGTTCAACGGATGCACGTCACCTTCACGAGCTTTCTAATGAGATCACCGAAATGCGCAGGATTGCCTTGAAGCGTGAAGCTGAGCAGAAAGAAATGGCTGACGTGGTTGAGCAAGACCAACTGATCCTCAACAAGCAGCGCCCCCTCTCATTACCAGAAGTATTCCCTCGTCCCGCACTTGAAGGAAAACGCGTTCCTGGTCATCTCACTATCCATCAGAACGGTGTTCGCTTCATGTCACCTATGCGCCAGGACCAGAAAATTGATATCCCTTTCAGCAATGTCAAGCATCTCTTCTATCAGCCTTGCGATAAAGAACTCATTGTACTTATCCATTTCCATCTCAAAGCTCCTGTCATGGTTGGCAAGCGCAAGACTCGTGACATACAATTCTACCGGGAGGCTTCTGATGTCCAATTTGATGAAACAGGGAACCGGAAACGCCGTTATCGTACTGGCGATGAAGATGAAATTGAACTGGAGCAGGAAGAGCGCCGGCGTCGTCACATGCTGAACAAGGAGTTTAAGCATTTCGCGCAGCGCATTGCCGATGCCTCTGAAGGTCGAGTGCAGGTGGATATTCCATATCGCGACTTGGGCTTTAATGGTGTTCCATCGCGCGCTAGTGTTCTACTACAGCCTACAACTGATTGCCTGATCCATCTTACTGATCCTCCGTTTTTGGTAATCACCCTATCCGAGATCGAAATCGTCCATTTGGAACGTGTTCAATATGGTCTCTCCTCGTTCGATATGGTATTTGTGTTCAGCGATTTTTCTCGGACCCCATTACACGTGAGCAGTGTCCCAAGCAGTTCCTTGGATGATGTTAAGCAATGGCTTGATTCAGTGGACGTTTGTGTGACAGAGGGTGCTGTAAATTTGAACTGGGGTGCTATTATGAAGACCATCAATGAGGATCCTCATGCATTCTTCCAAGAAGGTGGTTGGGGCTTTCTCCAAGCCGATGCTTCAGATGTGTCGGATGAGTCAGAGAGCGAACAGGAGTCTGAGTTTGATTCTGACTTAGATGATGGCGACCAAGAATCCACTGAATATTCTGAAAGTGGGTCGGAGTTTGGTGAATCAGAAGAGAGTGGCTCTGAACCATACGAAGAGAGCGAAGAAGGCGAAGATTGGGACGAACTTGAGCGCAAGGCCGCCCGAGATGACCAAAAGAAGCGCCGCGAACGTGGTGAAGGCAGCGGTAGTGAGGATGAAGACGTTAAGCCCAAGAAGAAGAGCAAGAGCGGGTTCGGCAAGCTCTAGCGGTGCCTGATCTTACCGGAAGACTGTACCGGGCGGCTTAACGCGACCATGACTGTCCAATAGTTCGACTGCAACAACGAGTTCCCAACATCGGATCTGTGCTAGTCGAGAGCAATAGCCTAGGTGATATCTGCATAGATATACAGAATCTACTTAACCGATAATAAGCTGTACATGTATTAGACGCAGCTCGCAAAGGCTCACATACCTTGTTCTCGCTGTCGTTGAAGTCGTACTCAGGGACTTCAAGGTTGAGGGGAGCTAACATGTTAGAAAATGCACATGATGTTGAATACATACCAGGACCCTTGCGGATACGACCGCTGATGTCATAGTGACTACCGTGGCAAGGGCAGAACCAGCCACCGTACTCACCAGCCTCACCAATTGGCACACAACCCAGATGGGTACACACACCAAGCATTACGAGCCACTCAGGGCGCTTGGCACGGTCCGAATCCGCCTCAGGGTCACGGAGAGTCGAGACATCGATGTCGTTTGCCTCGTCAATCTCAGCCTGAGTGCGGTGACGCACGAACACAGGCTTACCACGCCACTTAATAATGGCATTTTTGCCTTCCGGAATGTTGGCCATGTCGACCTCAACCTTTGCCAGGGCGAGGACATCACTGGAAGCACTCATTGTCGACAGGAAGTTGGTAACGGTAGAGCGAGCACTGGCGGCAGAGATAGCGCCAAAGCTACCAATCAAAAAGTAAGAAAAGGCGCGGTGCACCTCGGGGCTCTTCACGCGCGAGCCGCTGAAATCAGGCGTGTCAAGAGCGCGAGTTGAGGACGAGAACGTGCGAATCTGAGCGCCAGTCACCTTCGCTAAGATATTAGAAGACTGTAAGTACACACCATTCACGGCCGACCGAGACGCCAGCGAATGACCACGCAACACGGCCTTCGAGGTCCAAGACGGCAAAGCGCCAATGTCTCCGCGTGGTCCAGCGGCGGCATGTTCATCGTGGCTGTGCGGGTCAGCCGGCGCAGCAGCACGCAAGTTCAGACCGGGCACCACTGGGGCACCACTGGCAGCGCGCTGCACAGTCGGCCTGTCAAAAGTTAGTTCGAACTCTCCAATATACACATACGCCACATTAATAGCCCGGCGCGAGACAAGATTCCGACAGAAAGGGGCAGACATTTCTATTCACACGCGGATAGAGAACCCAGGTGAGATGGCCTACCGTGTAGAAATCGGAGTTGACAAACCGCCAACGGCGACGGGAGCAATTCCAAATCACGGGTTGGACCCGGCCATTCCCGGCCCCTATTTCTAAGCACCACGTGACCAATGCACGGTTGACGTCGGTTCTGCACATGTGAGGAGCCCACTGCCGGAACTTGTGACTCAACATCGCGCGAAGATGTCGACTGAAAATCCCAAAATCCTTCCTAGTTCAGCAGGAGCCGACAAGTCAGCGGCGGTGCCTCAGCGTGGACCAATTCGTACCACGAAGTCCGAGGCAGGTTCAGGGAATCTCGGCACCTTCGGTGTTAAGAGTGGCCTCGCCCAAATGCTAAAGGGTGGTGTTATCATGGACGTGGTGAATGCTGAGCAGGCGCGCATCGCCGAAGAAGCTGGCGCATGTGCTGTTATGGCTTTGGAACGCGTGCCTGCTGATATTCGTGCTGATGGTGGTGTCGCGCGTATGTCTGACCCTGCTATGATCCAGGAGATCATTGATGCCGTAACTATTCCGGTTATGGCCAAATGCCGTATTGGTCACTTTGTCGAGGCTCAGATCCTGCAGGCTATTAATGTTGACTACATCGATGAGAGTGAAGTTCTTACTCCTGCAGATGAGGAAAACCACATTAACAAGCACAACTTTAAAGTGCCATTTGTGTGCGGGTGCCGTAATCTTGGCGAGGCTCTGCGTCGTATCAGCGAAGGTGCCGCCATGATCCGTACCAAGGGTGAAGCTGGTACGGGTAATGTTGTCGAGGCAGTTCGTCACCAACGTACTGTGCAGGCTGAGATCCGTCGTGTTTCAAACATGAGTGATGACGAGCTGTACACTTACGCACGTAATATTCAAGCACCGTTCCACTTGCTTAAAGAGACGGCTCGCTTGAAGCGTCTTCCTGTGGTTAATTTTGCAGCTGGTGGTGTTGCTACTCCTGCTGATGCTGCTCTGATGATGCAACTTGGCAGTGACGGTGTATTTGTTGGTTCTGGTATCTTCAAGGGTGCAAACCAAGCTGAGCGTGCCAAGGCTATTGTGCAAGCTGTTGCCCACTACAATGACCCCGCTAAGCTCGCAGAAGTCTCAACCAATCTCGGTGAAGCTATGGTTGGTATCACTATCTCAGACGAGATGAAGGGCGGTAAGCTCGCCTCGCGTGGTTGGTGAATCGCGTGGGAAAGTCGAGGACTGAAGCCTCCCCCACATCTGATATTCCCTGGCGACTAGACAATATGAAAATAGTTTGTTCCTGACCCACGTGGTCCAGTTTTTGCGAAACTGTCCAATAGAAGGCAATAGTGAAGAGAAGAGACACGCGGCTGAATATCGCTGTATCGCGGACTGATTCTCGCCGGACCCGTGCTTTGTCTTCCCCATTTGAACTTGTCAGCAGCCGCCTAGCCATGGAGTCCTCTGATCTTGGATCGAATGCACCTCTGCATTCGTATCCTTCCGCTACAGTATCTGGACCTCCAAATGCGTCCTTGAGTGCAGCAACGGAGGCTCGATTAACTCCTGTTGCTGAGCCTATACCTGTCCCCGTCAATGGCGGTACTCTTCCCATGATGTACATGGATGTCAGACGGAGTCCTGACCAAGGAAAAGAAGCTCTTCGTCGCTCTCCACGGATTCCTTCGGGCATGATCATGGCACCTGAAAGTGGTGCTCCTCCTATGTTGTCTCCTTCTAGCGATCGTGTGATGGTCACTCTAAACAAATTAAGTATTGCAAACGAGCAGACATGGATTGCTATTGGTACAACTGCTGAAACAATGAGTGATCCTACGCGCGCCTTGGCAGCTTATGACTCTGCCTTGCTGCACAACCCTTATTCGATTCCAGCACTCAGCGCCATGGCAAGTGTGTATCGGTCCATGGAGCATTTCGACCTTGCCGTTGAATATATTCAGCGTGTTCTTGATATTGACCGAGAAAACGGCGAAGTATGGGGTGCAATGGGCCATTGCTATTTGATGATGGATGAGCTTGAAAAAGCCTATGCTGCATACCAACAAGCATTATGCCACTTGCCTAATGCCAAAGAACCGAAACTCTGGTATGGTATTGGTATTTTATATGATCGATGTGGCAATCTTGAACACGCTGAAGAGACCTTTTCAAATGTTGTTCGGATGAACCCGGACTACGAAAAGGCGAACGAGATATACTTCCGTCTTGGCATTATTTACAAGCAACAAGGCCGTTATGACTCTAGCCTGGAGTGCTTCCGCTATATATTGCATAATCCCCCAAAGCCTCTGACTGAGATGGATATTTGGTTTCAGATTGGACATGTCTATGAGCAGCGACAAGACTATGATCTTGCAAAAGAAGCATATGAACGCGTTTTGCGCGAAAATACCAACCATGGAAAAGTACTTCAACAACTTGGTGCACTTTATCTACAACCAGCATCGGGTTTGTTTGATCAGGACAAGGCTATTCAACTCCTACACCAGAGTCTTGACTCTGATAAAAATGACCAACAAACGTGGTATCTGCTCGGGCGAGCCTACATGAACTCTCAAGACTATAATAAGGCATACGATTCTTATCAGCAAGCTGTGTACCGAGATGGAAAAAACCCGGTGTTGTGGGGCTCTATTGGCATACTCTACTTTCAGAACGGACAATATCACGATGCCCTTGGTGCATTTTCTCGTTCCATTCGCCTGAACCCATATATACCTGAGATTTGGTTCAATCTTGGTATTCTTTACGAGTCCTGCAACAACCAAATTTCGGACGCAATCGATGCATATCGGCGTACACTCGAACTTGAACCAGAACATTCTGAAGTACAACAACGTCTTTCCCTCCTTCAAAGTGCCGAGCCTTTAGGCAAGGCTGTACCAAACATTCCATTGCCCAAGGATCTTCCATTCTCTGCTTTCTCCTCCTGTACATTACCGCCACCTGAAGGTAGCCCGGTAATGGGTGAAGCAGAAGATGGAGGCTGGTCTGGCGAATCGACTGTGCATCACGCTAAAGAAGCGGATGTCCCTAGTACAGACGAAGAGCACAAACTTGTCTCTGAAGTGTCTCCTAGAAAAATGAATTTTTTTGAAGAATCATCTTCAAAGAATTCTATGCCACACCTGCAATACACTAAGGCTCATATTGATTCCATTCGCGATCTACCTTCGAGTCGCGCGTACCCTCCGTCGTCCGAGTGGGGCCGGCGCCCTTACCGTGATGAGAGCCCAGGCAGATATCCATCTCGCCATCACCCAATGCATATTCCTGTCGACAGTAGGGGAGATCGGGCTGATCCTAGCTATTTCAGTGGTGGCCCTAGAGCGTCGTACTCTGTCCCTAGCGGAAGTATGCACTTGGCTCACCGTGACGCGATGCCAACTGACATTGAGCATGAACGAGTGCGTGTGGACAAGGAACTTCACTTGCGTCGGAAACGTGATATGAACAACCTTCGTCGCCCGGTTTCAACTCTACGTTCTAATCGAAGCGACTCCGTCCCGGCAAATGAGTATGCACCAGAGCGAGATGATGTTTCCGGCTCAGCGATGCGGAGCTCTATGCCTGTTTCTTCTAGTCGAGAAATTGACGAAGACTACGACACAGGAGCAGCTAGTGCTCTTATGGGTCTGGCAGGTGCGGCCGCCTCGGCCTATGAAGCCAATAATTTTTCGCGAACGCGATCAGACATGACAACCTCTCCGAAGAGCAAACGCCCTTTGGACTCTGAGCATGTGCCCATGGAGGCAAAGAGGCCGCGAGCTGACGAACCTGTTACAAATGGAGGTTAAAAAAAAAAGTAGTCGAAGCGACTCATGCCCAAGATAGTCGTACATATGACGTATTACCATACTATATGCACTGCCTATCGATTTGATGGACTGGTCGAGCTCTATCTCTACTGAAAAGCTTGGCTGACCTATGTCAAGCATCATTATGTGATCGTGCATACATTTACATATTGCCAGACCAAGGTCTGAGCGCACGGCTAGCCACAGTGTTTCCTGTTACCAAACGCCAGCATGGGTCTGCTAGGTCACGTCAGTTCAGCTGTTTCGAAGACAGGTGGGAAATTTTCTAACCAAGAACATTTCCATGAAGGCGCACATGCTGATGATACTGAAGAGCTGAACGAAGAGCACGGAAATATTCTGTTAAGCCTCATTAGCCAACTCAGAATCGGTATGGATCTGTCCAAGGTGACATTGCCTACTTTTGTTCTGGAGCCGCGAAGCATGCTGGAGCGCGTTACTGATTTTTTGAGTCATCCCGATTTGCTTTTCGGTGCGGACCGTTTGCAGAATCCAGAGGAGCGTTTTTTGGCGATTCTCACCTACTATATGTCAGGCTGGCACATCAAGCCCAAAGGTGTTAAAAAGCCATACAATCCCGTATTGGGCGAATTTTTCCGCTGCAGCTACACTTATGCGGATGGGACCCATGGCGTTTACATTGCCGAACAAGTGTCTCATCATCCGCCGATCAGCGCATACTATTACGTCTCACCTGAAAACAACGTGCTGATTTACGGTGACCTTCGTCCTAAGAGCAAATTTTTAGGAAACTCAGCCGCCACTATTATGGGTGGTGAGAGCCATGTCGTGCTTCTAAATAAGTTGGATGATGGGGAATATACCATCAGCATGCCCAATATGTATGCGCGAGGTATCTTGTTTGGCAAAATGGTGCTTGAACTGGGCGACTACAGCGACGTAACAAATGCTGCGAACAATATTTCATGCCATGTTGAATTCAAGGTAAAAGGGTATTTCGGCGGTATTTACAATGCCATCGGTGCCAAAGTAATTCAAAATGGTCGCACCACGGGAGAGCTATCTGGCAAATGGAGTGACTTGATGGAATACAAGGATGAACAGTCGGGTCAGTCTCGTGTGCTTTTTGATGCCAAATCGGCTGTCACAGCTCAGAAGAGCGTGCCACCACTAGAGGAACAAGAACCAAATGAATCTCAACGGTATGTGTATCATGGCGCTTACAAACAGCCTATGGGCGAAAGTTACGGAGGGAATCAAAAGCAAGAATATGGATATGGCTACAGAACAGAAATCTATTGTGGAAGACGCGCAACGACAGGCTACCCGTGTTCGAGAGACTAATGGCCAGGCATGGATGCCACGCTTCTTTGTGCACCACAACGACCGGTTCATTCCGAACTTGAAGTACGTACAACGGAAGCTTACATTAGCGCGCTACCTGATGCATACCGCCCACCTGCTGCGGCCCAATACTTTGCTACCAAACTTCGTTAAAGGACTGGTTCTTATTGCGGGCATCTGCGCATGAGTGACCATCTCACGCACATAGTTCCTTTTTAACATCTCATAAGACATTTATTAGTCTGAGTTGCTCGCTTCTCCGCTCGCACTGTCACTCCTCTCCGATTCATCCACGTAAAATTGATCAGGGGGTAGAAGCCAATCTGGCACAAACTCGGCTGGCGGCATGGTCACAAGGTCAACATCAAACATCTTTAGGTTAGAAGATAAATACATACTTCGATGAAACGTTCAATGGCACTTCGAGCTAGTGGTCCTGCAAAAGCACGATACTTCTGTTAAAAATTTCGTTTTCAAGCTTGACGTACTTCAACCAAAATGCTGCTGAGATTCCAGCGCTGAATTTTTCTCAAACAACCTAGTAAAACACCCGTTTCAAATACGCCAGCACTGAATTAGTTATTGTTTATTAGAAAGAAACATACGTATCAGTTACAAGGACCGGGTGATTTCTAATATCAAGTAGTAGCTCTAAACCATCTTTGACGATGGTTTCAAACACACTGAAGGAATTGATTTCATGCGGAGACAAAAATAGACTGTTAGTTGTAGGGGCTGAGACTTGAGCGATTGGGTTTGGGGCTGGCCATCTTCTTTCAATTCCAAAATGATGCAATTCAATATGATGCTGGCTGCAAAACGATTCCAGCACCTTGGAAGGATATTCAATGGACAGCAAAATTACGCTTTTGAGATTTAGAGATTCTAAAAATAGAAATGATTCAGGCTGTGATGAGGGATCTGCACACCGAAATATGTACGGGCATACATGTGAAAAGGCAAGGGGTGGTGATAATGCCGACAGCTGGATTGTTTTAGCCTCTGTCGCCGACGGTCCCGTAGGACGCACGCTCATCGCACCGTTCCAAGAGGTTGTCCCTCCACATTAATGTAGAGCACTCATTTATTTCCAGACACGCGCCTACGCTTGGGCCAGGCGTGCCTGTTTGTGAGTCAACGCGGTGGCGTTTATGACTCACACTACTCCATCCTGATCCCTTAAAAGAGAATGCCCATTCAATTATAACTACCATGATTTCACAATTGAGGAATGCGATAGAAAGCAAGGAGGAAATACACACGCCATTTGCCTCTGAGCTCAAGCAACATCTCGATAAGGATGGCGGGGAGTTTTTGGTAGAAGTTGCCTCGGACACATCAACCGCAATTGACACTCTTATTACATTCTGTTTGCCTGAGTCCGAACATAGGGCATGTTATGATGTTCTTCAACGTACAAGTGAACACATTGGAGCTCGATGTTCACTGGTTGTATCGAATCCAGTCAAGTCAACGTATTTAATACGGCGACAATCCCGCATGGCCGAAGATAACATTGAAGTTCGTTTTGCTGTTGTAGGCAATGTTGATGCTGGAAAGAGCACATTATTAGGCGTTTTAACCAAGGGTGTTCTTGACAATGGCCGAGGCCGAGCGCGTGCAGACCTGTTTCGCTACAAGCACGAGATTGAAACTGGACGCACCAGCAGTGTTGGAACTGAGGTCATGGGATTCTGTGCTGATGGAAGCGCTCTAATTGGATTTTCGTCTCATGACCAACGCCGACATAAGATTTCCTGGGAGCAAATAAGTAATGACGCCGCTAAGGTTGTCTCATTTATTGACTTGGCCGGTCACGAAAGATATTTGAAGACTACTGTATTCGGATTAACCAGCCAACTGCCCGACTACGTTATTTTGATGGTTGGCGCCAATGCCGGACTTGTTGGCATGAGCAAGGAACACTTGGGACTAGCACTAGCCTTAGGTATTCCTGTCGTGGTTGTCGTATCCAAGGTGGACATGTGTCCGCCGGGTATCCTCGAGGCATCACTTGCTCAGATTTGCAAGGTCGTGCAATCCCCAGGCTGTCGTAAGACGCCTGTTATGATATCTTCAAAGGAAGATGTTTTAAGTGCCGCTCTTAGGCTGCCCATCGAACGTATATGCCCAATATTTCAAGTAAGCAGCGTGACGGGACATCATCTTGACCTGCTAAGTCTGTTTATGAACTTGATTCCTTCCAGCCAAGCACGGTATGCTCCATTACAGTCCAAGCCTGTGGAGTTGCCCGTCAGCGATGTATTTAATGTGCCGTTTGTCGGAACGGTGGTTTCAGGTGTGTTGACTTCAGGCATTGTCAAGGTTGGTGACCCACTGCTCCTTGGACCTGACGGTCTAGGAAACTTTACGCCCACATCAGTGCGATCTATTCATCGACGAAGAGTCAACGTAGAATGTGCCAGTGCTGGTCAATCTGTTTGTTTTGCACTGAAGCGGATACGGCCATCTCAAGTGCGCAAGGGAATGTTGCTCTTATCGACCACTGATGTCAACCCGAGCGTGCACCGCGAATTTGAAGCAGAGGTTTTGTGCCTTTATCATTCTACAACTTTGAGTGTAGGCTCATGCATCGTCATGCATGCGTCTAGTGTTCGACAAACCGTTCGGATTGTCGAAATTGTCAAGTCTAGTTCGCCTGAGAACCACCACTCTGTATCTTTACATGCCAACGAAGGCTTCAAGCCGATTGTACGTATGGGAGACCGTGCACTTGTAAGATTTCAATTCACGTGTCGGCCTGAGTACATTACTCCAGGGACCAAGTTAATTGCGCGCGAGGGTAAGACAAAGCTAGTTGGAATTGTAAGCAACGTAGGTGAGCATGGTATCATGCCCACTTCGCTGCCTGAGCCTACACGGAACGTCGCAAATGGACCAACAAATCCATTAACACGTGCAGGGATGCAAGTACGGGGTGCAGCCTAATATGACATGAAATTAGACAGACTATAATTAATGTTGTTTGTGGGGCTTGTTCCAGCTTAGGAAGCTCGTATCTCCCACGCGTCGCGGCTTGATAATCTGCTTTGCCGTGAGCACGATACCGAGCGCGAAACACAATGCGGCGACAGCAATATGCGACAAGCCAATCATAAAACTGCGCCCTCCGATCCATGACGCTGTGCTGATAACAATAGATTTGGTCCCACCATACATGTCCACTGGGTAATTGTCACCGACGAGTAGGGAATATCGACCAGCTTGCATGGGCGCTGTGTCATTCCGCATATAAAGCTTGCGGAAGGTAGGGAATGCTGCCGTTCGCATCCAAACTTGGAAGTGTTCATTCTTGCTAGGATCGAACAGCTTTCCCTCCTCGTAGCGTCCGGACGGATAGCCGAAAGGCCCTTCAGCTCCCTGCCAGAAAGGCGGAGGTACGACATCGTTCGCGCTGTACGTGGGAGTCCTGTACCGTTTGGCTTCTCCAGACCAAATAATATTGTTCTCCGACATTTCATATGTGCTTTGAGGCTGGTTGTTTTGATCCAGCAATACAGGAGATTGAAATGTGTCATTGAAGACACTATTCGCGATGAGCCCGCATGGGTATACGCTCAGGCCTGACACAGGGTCTTTGCCAAGAGGTTTGCACTCGGCATCCTGAAGTTGGTCCGCAGTTCGAGGCTTGCTTAGCAACTGTTCCGAATCAATACTCTTCATATAGCGACGATGATTCTGGTAAAAGTTTGTCAGCTTATAATATAAGAAAACGCTGGAGTCCATCTGTGCAGGTATGGTAAAGTACAATGTGCAGTTGAAGCGCGCCGGGTTGTCCTCGCGCCCAGGTCCAGGAGGAACAGGTGTCTTAGACCACTGAGGCGGATTTTCGTACATACTTTTGTTGCTAGAATGGAATCTGTACGAAACGTATTTGCTGGGAATCGGAGCCAAGTTGTTCTGAGGCGCCTCGTCTCGACAAGTAGAGTACTGAATCGTCAGTTCATTTACCTGAAGAGCCGACCAATACATCACGGCTCCTAGAACTGCGAAAAAAACTCCTAAACCGAAGAGCAAAGGTAGTACAGTGGAGTGGGTTAAGATGGGGTGCCATGCTTTAAGACGCTGCTGACGTAGGGCTGTATTCGCAGGGCGTTGTTGTGCGTACGGCTTTTTAGTCTCTATTTTGCCAGTATCAATAGCTTCATTGTCAGGATCCCCCTCAAGTTTAGGGTTGTACTCGTCGCTCTTCTTGCTGCGTCGCAATTCTACCATCAGGAGCAACACGTCGAGTGACGCGGGCGCGAGGCCGCACATCTCCAGAGCCCTTGTGGTCACGTGAACGACATTTGAGATCAATCCAGGATTAAGCTTGCTCGGTCATAGCCTCGTGCTGGATGGGTGTGTCCTCTCCTGCCAGAGAAAATACTCGGCATGATAGCAAAAGCACTTTAAACACCCTTTTGCCGATCTTGCGCCTCTTATTTCCGACGCAAAGATCCGGCGATGTCGTTGATCCTAAGCGTCTTCGCGATGTGTGTCTTCAAGGTGATATGGACAAATTACCCAAATGGGCACGAGCGCAAGCTTGGAAAGTACTACTTGGATATTTACCGAGGGAAAAGTCAGAGTGGTCTAATACATTAAAACGGCGTCGAGACGAGTATTTTGTTCGTATCAATGTACTGACACTAGCACTTCCTGGCTGAACTCTCATTCAACCCCGATTCGAATCCTATTCGGGACCAGGCTGATGCGACGCTAGTTCAGATCTTTGAACATATCAAAAAGCTGTCTAAAAAGAACCCTGCGCTTTGTCACCGCATTCATGAATCAGGGCCCGGTGATTTCCAGCCTAAGTCATTGGACTCCCATTTTTCAACCTGCACCACCCGAGATCTATTGCTGCATCGGCTCGAGCAAATTAGCCCCGAATACAACAAAACCGATGACTTCCCTGAATTTCATCTTCACAGACTAAACCATTCAGAGCATATGGAACAAAAATGGAATATCATGCTTCGTATTATGTATACGTATGCCATGATGAACCCTTGTGCCGGCAGTATTCAAAGTTTGATTGAAATTTTGTACGTTTTGCTATGCGTGGTATTTGATTCGCGTGATGCATCTATCCATGGTATGAAATCTTGGGAAGCAACAGTATTAGGCGTTAACTCGGTCAATGCCTCTGAGGCTGATACATTTTGGTGTTTCTCGCTTTTGATCGGAGAGTTTCGAGAGGCTTTTGAACTAGGTGGGATTGACCTAGATTCCAAAAATATCTTGCAACCCTATACATTGTTTCCCGTGCACATGCCTCGTTTCGCACCGACCACGGGGATAGCTACGGCACTGCGCCAATGCAGTAGAGAGCTTCGTCGTAACGATGAGGCTATCTGGCTATATCTTTGCAAGCATTCTCTGGATCCTCAAACAGAGAACTATTCGTTGCGTTGGATTGTCTGCATATTTACGGCTGATCTTCCTTTGCCTATGGTGGTTCAATTATGGGATGTATTGCTTACCGAGCGATATGTAACCTTGACAACAACTTCAAATGCAACTGTGGATGCCCTTGTCGACATGTGCTGCGCAATGATACTAGTGATTCGCGATCAATTGCTAGAAATTCCCCAGCATCTGTTATCGGACTCACAGTCCGCAAGAACAACAGATACACGCGAAAGAATTCTGCAGCTGCTCCAATCATACCCTCTATCAAATCCGCGTCCCATCATTTCACTGGCACTGCAATTGCGTGAGCAGCGGCTATCTGATAAAATGGATGGATCGCCTTTGCGAGACTCTAATGCTATGCGTCCTAGTACAGCGCCCATACGAACTGTCAGTGATTCTCAGACACGCAGTGCAAGGCTGCAAGAACGACTCGCAGCCACCGTGCATCGGGGTTTGTCTACAACTCCCAAACGTGCCCTTTCATGGGATTATCAAAACTATTCTAATATATCAGAAAAGAAAGAGCAAACTATTTTACAAGGTGGTGACACGGTGCCTGGAAATGGGAAAGATTCTGGAGAGTTTTCTGTCTCTTCTGATTATGAAGAGATAATGTGCCCTAGTGGTTCTGGCTCACGCTTGTCAGACGCTCGTCACTTGTTGCGTAAATACACCGATGCCATCCAGGAGTCTGATGCGGTTGCCAGTGTTTCCAAGGCTAGCACAAACCTTGCAGCCAAAGCTTTAAGCTGGCAGACGATGTCACCCAAGAAACACGGCTACAAGACTGACTCTTCCAATGCAGCCATTCCAGATCTGCCTATTCCAAATCTATTAGAAGACTTGTATGAGCGTGATACCTCCCATCCAACAAGCAACATCCAATGGTCTCCAACTACTAATACCTATTTGGAATCAACAAATTTGGGTTCCCTGAGCATGTCAGATGAGACTGACACATCGTCGAGTTTGATTTTGCCGAGCCTGGAGAGTGCCCAGGATCAGTCCTTTTCTCAACATGACAACTTATTGACCCCGTTGTCTTCTATGTCAACTCATACACAAAGTGCCTCAATGCAAAGCAAGCCAGGGAGTGGTTTACGTCGGTCTCGCCCTTTGCCCTCGCGAACGGATGATAGATTTTAAAGAAACCTCCTCCAATGAACATACCAGGCCAGTCAAGCCCTCGACATTCATCTGCATTAGCTTCATCAAATACATCTGGTCCACCACGCAAGAAAATGCTGTCTTTGGTGTCCGACTTACAGGTTAGTACGTGAATTAGCGAGCCTAGTGGTATAGCACATCTATTTTGTACCTAGTTACGTCGTCTAGATTGCCGCAGAGGCTTAATAGGTCTGCCTCCTGGTGTGGTTGTCGAGCCGAGGTTGAACATTCCACCACCACCGCCATCACCAGAGTTCGGCGGCGGGGTTCCAAATGAAAAGCCAGGCGCAGGAGACCCTGTGGCAGGCGAGGCTGGCATATTACCAAAGGTAAAGCTTGGTACAGAACCAGAAGGGGCTCCAAACGAGAATGACGTCGTTGTAGGAGGCGCAGGTGCAACTGGATTGCTGGAAGATGGCTGAGGTGCACCAAACTGAAAGACACCAGAAGGCGGCGCGCTTCCGAAAGTGAAACTTGTCGTCGGCGCAGCCGGCGCAGCCGGAGCTGAAGCCCCAAATGAGAAGCTTGGATTGGGAGCGCCAAAGGAAAAGGATGTGGTCGAAGCTGGAGGTCCAACAGGTTGGCCAAATGAAGGCGTAGATACTGTAGGGGCTGGTGCCGTTGCCTGAGTAGGAGCAGGAGCGCCAAAAGAGATGGAGGGTTTCGGGGATCCTGGAGCGGAGTTTGACGACGCGGGCATTGCGCCAAATGTAAAAGCAGGCGCAGGTGAAGTTGAGCCAGAGCCAGACACAGACGCAGGTGGGCCAAACATCGTCGGTGCATTAGGTGTTGATGCTGATTCAGCAGGATTCTTCGGGGCCTCAGCTTGAGAAGTCGCACCAAATGCCTGCGGGGGGTTCGTAGATCCGAAGCTGAAGGTAGGCTTGGGTTTCGCATCATCGCTCTTAGGTGTGGAAGAGCCAAATGAAAAGGAAGGTGCAGCAGACTTCTCCTCCTTCTTCTCCGAGGACTGACCAAACGAGAAAGAAGGCGTGTCGCTTGTCGGCTTGAGAGACTGGCCAAACGAAAAGGTAGACACGGGCTTTGCTTCCGTAGAATCAGTACTCTGACCAAATGAAAAGGATGGACTGCTCTTTGGACCAGCAAAAGCACCAAATGTAGGCGTGGCCTGGCCAAAAGAAAATGTTGGTGCGTCCTTCTTTTCGGAGGGGCCGAAAATCGGAGGATTAGGCTTCTCATCCTTTGGTTTGGATTCTGATGGCTCGATCGTGGATTTGTCGGTTCCTTGACCCGAACCTGACCCAAAGGAGAAGGTAGGCTTTGCGTCCGACTTGGAAGGCTGGGCAAATGAGAAGGCGGGCTTGGTGCTCTCAGTACTACCGAGAGATGCAGTGTTGTCCTTCTTTTCAGTAGCTTCACCGAACAAGGGCTGGCTCTCTTTCTTGTCGGCTGGTTGAGTAAAGGAGAACAGTGGTTTGTCGACTTTTGACGTCTCCGATGCCTGGCCGAACGAGAATGATGGCTTCGATGTCGACGAGCTTGCGGCCGAATTGAACGAGAAAGAAGGTTGATTGTCCTTTGTCTCAGTAGACTGGCTGACTGACACACTCGACTTGTCATTATTTTGTGCAAGCGATCCAAAAGAAAATGTGGGCTTTTCATTCTGGGCACTGGGAGCTGACTGGTTGAACGAGAACGCTGGCTTCTCTTTTACTGTTTCAGAACCCTGACTGTTGGCTGCAGCACAAGCAGTCTCCTTCACGTCTGAAGAGCGTGTGAGCTCGGAAGAGGCGGTCGTCGAGTCTTGCTTTGTCTGTATCTGCCCAAGAGAAAAAGCAGATTGGCTCTCGTTCTTCTGGGTCGGCTGGGCAAAAGAAAATGTAGGAGCATCCTTTTTCTCTGGAGCTATGCCAAACGAGAATGTCGGTTTCTTCTCCGTTGAGCTTGTTTCCTGGAAGAACGAAGAAGGTGAGGCGGTATCCTTAACATCCGCCGGTTTCCCAATTGAGAATGACGGGGCAGTTGGATTGAGAGTGGAAGCAGGCTTCTTGGCTGGCCTTTCTTCATCATCTCGATCGCGTTTCTTCGTGTCTGGGCCGGCAGGCTTTCCCATGGATGTGTCTGTCGCTTGCTCCCTGTGTGCAGAAGAGTCTGAGTCAGGGGCTAGTTTCTTTGTGCCGAAAAAGTCGGGTACAGGGCCCGATTTTTTTTCCGTTGAGATGGAGTCTGACTTGGCTGGAGCCGACGCAAAGAACGAACTTGGGGGTAAGCTTTCATTTGACCTCTCCGTCGCCGATATATCGGGCTTGGCATCGAAGCGGACAGACCCCGGCTTGGGTTCCTTGGCGGGTGTCGTAGTGGGTGGATCCATACGCTCCAGTAGAGGCTTCGGAGGAGACGAAGCAGGGTTCTTCGTGGCATCCCCAAAGGAGAAATTCTCAGGGAATAAACTTGAGGGAAGCTTGATTTTTGCAAGCTCTTCCCCGCTAGGCATCGGTACATCATCTTCGTCTTCGTCATCATCAAACGCAGTAATACGCCCAGAGGGTGCGTGACGTCGGTTTACTTTAGAAGGGCCTTGGCGCAGCACAGAACGTTTGGGGAGGGGCTCATCATTAGGGCGCACCTCAAATTTATCACGCTTCTGCAAAGCCGGTGCCTTGTTTTCCTTAGCCAAGTCAGTTTCAGGCAAAGAGGCTGCTGTTGTAGTTTCTGCGTCCACATCAGAGGCCGTAGACGCCTTCGGAATTACTTCATTGTCAGCTTTGAGAAGTTTTGCGCGGGAGGATTTAGAACTAAGCTTGGCTTTCGAAGCACGTCGCTTTGTAGTGCGGGACACATGTTGCTCAGGCTCTGTGACTTTCAAGTTATTATCGACACGTGCTTCGTCCATGGAGTCCTGCTGGGTATCTTGGTACTGTACTGATTGCCGCAGTTTCGAGCGCAAGTTAGGCAGCAGTCCCACCTGTGACTGGCGCAAAAGCTGTGACCGTCGAAGCGATCGGGAATGAGGCGCAATGCTTCGAAAAGCCGCAGACCGTGGCCGCGGTGGCGCTAGAATGCTTTCTCGCTCTGGCGTCGGCAGCGGTACTGGAATTGGCGCGGAGAGAGACCAAGATGGCCGGGATTGAGAGCGGATGATACGCTCTCTTCGTGCATCACCCAACGGCGTGCGCATACTCTCCAATGCCCGCAGGATGCGCTCGGCTTCATTTTGGGGTGGAGGCGCCGGAGGACGGCGAGCGGCCAGGTCCTCTACGTCGACAAAGCCCATTTCAGGGTCCCAAACCATGCGACGCTTCCTCGACGAAGATTCAGTCACATGTTCTTCATGCTCTGTGTCGGCAAGATGGACGGATGGGTTTCGCTTACCTAGCACAGAGACAAGAGACGCAGAACTCTCGGGACGAGTAGCGGGCTTAATTTGCACAGGTGCATCCACTGATGATGTGGCAAAAGAACGGCTTTGACTGGGAGCCAAGTTGAGAGAGCCCCACTTGCTACGGGGAGAGGCAACATGAGAGATAGTCGGTGTCACACGCAGCGACGATGGCAATGTGTGTGTACCATGGAAGGGGACATTGGGCGTAGATTCCAATGTGGGAAGAGCGTTGGATGTCGTCCTTTTGTCAATCGAGGTCGTCGGAGCTGTATCTTTGTGATCAGTCTCGACGCTGTGATACGTCGATGGAGGAGCCCGAGGGCTCGCTACCCAGGAGAAAGGACGGAAGAGCATGCTTCCCAGGCTGTGAAAAAGTCCTTCCCTGGGCCTGTTGGAGGGTTCATCACGACGAGAAAGTGTGGACTCGGGTGCGTTGGAGCCTGTCATGACGAGTGCGCCTTGCGGCAGCGGCGAGACGGCGAGCGCCGTTCGACGCACGCAGATAGAAGGTCACGTGATGATGAGGTGGAGAGGCAGGTCCCGCCCATTACCTTGTCGTTCGACGCAATGGCCTCGTGGATCGGTACGCTGGGTGCGCTCTCTGGCGCCTCGTCTGTCGTGCTTGGGTATGTACGGGATAAAGTCTAATAAAAGCGCGCTTGGCGCTCACGGTTTGAAGGAGAGAATGACGCCGCAGCGTACGTATGATAATGTTCATGTTCAGAACACTCGGCATATATGACGGCGAACAAGTACCACATGGTGCACTCGGTGACTGTATTCGTTGCTTCTACACTTGTTCCGTTCACACGTGCGACCAAGTTTGCCTGCTATGCACTGTTTGGTGGTATCCTCTTGTTCAGTTGTTCCATTTATGCCCTCAACTTGCTGCCGACCACCAGCAAACTTCGCCGCCTGCTGGGCCCTGTGCCGCCTTTCGGTGGCATGAGCTTTATTATTGGATGGCTCGCTCTGGCTTACTCGCGCTGCCCCAACTTTTAAGCTGGGTTTCGGCATGTTACCACCATTCTGATAGATGTGAAGTTAGCTGACTTGGTTCGTGCACAGATCCCATAGGCGGGGGGGCGCCACCGTGCACACCCTTGATCACGTGATGTGACTCGTGGCGCGGGCGGCGCCGGGCTTTGCGTTCAGCTACTACGTCCATTGCACGATGACTGGCGCTACCTGGAGGCAGTTCTTTTCGTACGTTTGGCCGGATGGGTCCGCAGAATGAGGTGCTAATACGAATCAGTTACAGCAAGTACACTACGGTGGCTGCCCGCGCCACCCGCCAGGCCCTCAAGGAGACTGAGCGCGCGGAGGCTGAGCGCCGTGCCTACCAGGCTCTTCGCTACCAGGAGTGGAAGAATGGCGAGGCAAGCGACCACGTACGTGCCCTGTATGACTTACCCGACAGATCAACCTTAGCGCGGAGCAGAAGTAATGTCCTTGACCCGGCGATATAAGGCCGCGTTCGTGTCGCTGCCTCTGTGATATAGCTGTGACAGTATATGAATGCGGCATTATCAGGAGGACTGGGAGGTATATGAGTAGATCAATGCCTACGAACTGGCAAGCGAGCAGGGCGGCCGTGTACATAGTAGGCCGTGGCAGCACCGCGGACGCCTGCGAGTGGCCGGTCCTGATGTGCCACGTGGTTAGGCTCCGAAGAAAGCCCAGTCGGCTTCTACAGTGCTGAATGCATGAGTAGGGCGGCACATACCGAAGCATATAGTCGTCAATGGACCCAACCAAATCGTCGTCCTCGTCCATATCGCTGGTGGGGGAGTCTGGGTCGATGCGCTGTTCGGCGGTCAGCACGGTACTCGGCCCGGAGCCCGTTGGTGTCACAGGCCGCGGCGATGAGGGAGCTGGATGATTCACAGCGTGCACATCCCCCTCAAAGTCCGCATGATCCAGCTGGTGTTCTTCCTGTGCCACATGCACGGCAGCCGCATCCTCGGCATCTTCAGCGGCGCGGAAGGCCTTCTCCACGTCGTTCGTGTCGCCCGCGGCATCGTCGCCGACTTTGACACCGCCGAGCGAGCGCCCACCCTCGTCGAGCATGTCGCGCCAGTCGCTGCGAATTAAGTGCTCAGTCGTGAACTCGCCCTGCTGAATTACCATGCTGTCGAGGCGTCGTTTTTGGTTGGCCTTGCGGAGCATGTTTTCCTCAATGGTATGCTCACTGACGAAGCGGTAAATGTGCACGTCCCGCGTCTGGCCAATTCGGTGGGCTCGGTCCATGCACTGCGACTCGATGGCCGCATTCCAATCAAGATCGTAAAAAATGACCGTGTCAGCGCCCACTAGGTTGATGCCCAGCCCACCAGAGCGCGTGCTGAGAATAAACGCAGAAATACGCGTGTCTCGGTTGAAGCGTTCGGTAAGGGCCTGGCGCTGTTCGACCTTGGTTGCACCGTCAAGGCGGAGGTAGCGGTAACCATGGTAGTTGAAGAACTTTTCGAGAATGTCTAGCACCTTGGTCATCTGGGTAAAGATCAGCACGCGGTGCCCATCATCCACCAGGCGGCGCATGAGTGTGTCTAGTTGCTGCAGTTTGCCGCAGTCATACTGCAGCAAGGATGCATCAGGGAAAGCAATGTTGAGCGACACAGCTGCTGTGTGAAGCGGATCGCGGCGACGCTCCCAGTCCGTGTCGCTCTGGGCCGGCGCCAGCGCCAGGCGCGACACCTCCGGCGCCAAGGCGGGGGGCGTGGCAAATGCAAAACGGACAATGGTACTGTGCATGGACGCCGCACGCTGCTCGTACGAGAGAACACTCGCGCGCAGCGCCTCGCATTCGGAAAAGAATCGGTCGCGCGACGCGCCTGCGTCTAGCGGGTGTACTCGCGGCATTGTCGCTCCGCGCAAGGTCTCGATGAGCGTCCGGCCATAGACAGGGTGCACGCCACACCGGAAACGATTGACATACGCGCGGTGCTGTGCTTGCTCGTAGGCAGCTTGCGCGCGGCGGTGCCTAAGAGCGCGCTGGAACGCAGGGAGAGACATGGCATCCCATGCCGGCGCAGGTCCAGGGTCAGGGACGGCCTGTGCCACGGCGTCAGACGCGTCGAGCGCCGCGTAGCGCCGCGTAGCAAGGGGCGTCAGCAATGGCTCATGCTGCGTGCAGTGCAGATTCAAAAAGTCAGCGTTGACAGACGACCAGGGATCGTCGGCAAGCAGGCGCTTGCGAACAAGTAGATCCTTAATCTCATAGTCGGCGGCGACGGCGCGCGTAACAAACGGCGTGACGATGGGACGCGGCTCGAACAGGTCGGGGTGGTTGCACACTTTGCGCAGCTGCATGAGACAGTTGATGATGCTCATGTAGTTGCCGCTAGCGAGACTTTCGCGCGTCTTGGCGCGCGACATGAAGTCATTGTACAAAAAGCGCTGGCGCTTCGATAGGCGGCACGGCACAATGTGCTCAAACTTCTTCGGCATTTCACGCTCCACGTCCGACTTGAGTCGGCGCAGCACGTAGGGGCGCAGCACCGTATGGAGCTTGGCCACCGTCTCGCGCGTCTCGTCGTCCAAGCCCTGGGTGTTTTCGGCCGCTCGACCGAGTGGATTCGAGAACCAGTCCTGGAAGTCCTTCATGCTGGTAAACGCGCCACTCGCAGCCGCCACGCGTTCGATGCCCTGGGGCATGAGGAAGTACATGAGGCTCCATAGATCCATCAGGTTATTTTGCAGGGGCGTGCCTGTGAGCAAGAGGCGGTGCTGTGAATTGAAGCCGAGCAGGGTCTGCCAGCGCTGGGAGCGGAAGTTTTTAATGTGGTGCGCCTCGTCAAGAATCAGGTACGACCAGGGCTTGCGCCGGAAGATGTGCTGGTCCGCCAGCACGAGCTGGTACGACGTGATGCACACGTGGAAGCTGTTGGGCGTATTCCAGCCGACCCGCTTGGCTTTCCGCTGCTTTTGGCTGCCATAGTACGACAGAATCTTGAAGCCAGGCAGAAACTTTTTGAACTCCATCTCCCAATTGAGCATCACACTAGTGGGCGCGACGACCAGGTGCGGACCCCAGTCGCCACGGTCGCACGCCAGATGAGCTAGCAGTGAAATCGTTTGGATGGTCTTACCCAAACCCATCTCGTCCGCAAGAATGCCATTGACCTGGTTGTTGTACAGGCTAATGAGCCATTCCATGCCCATTTGTTGATACGGGCGCAAGGTGCCGCGGAGAAGAAAGGGCGGGTGCACCTTGGGCAGCACGCTGTCCTTGTGGTCCTCGCCGAGGAGCGCCTGTAGAGAGACGGACTCGGTGTCAGAGCCTGCCTCTGATGCTTCCGGGGACGCGGTCTCCGAGGCCGCGTCCGAGGCCCCCTCCGAGGGGGACGCTGTGACGCTCGGTTCGTCCGACTCGTCCTTCGCCGCGGAGCTCGTGTGCTCGGCGGGCTCGTCCGTGCTGGGACGAGGGTCGTACTGGTACTTTTTGAGCAGCTCGTCCAGCGGCAAGTCCGCGTCCGCCTGTAAATCGGCGTCCTCGTCCTCGTCTTCTTCGTCCTCCTCCCACATATCGCGCTCCAGTTGCTCATCATCGACGCCATCCTCAGAGGCAGAAGGCGCATCCTCAGCCTCATCCACGTCGCTGTCCTCAGATGACTCCGTAGGATTGCTCTCCTCGTCAGCAGGGCTGCTCTCATCCGACTCGTCTGGTGTCTCGCTCGCGAGCTCGGCATGCTGCGTCTCCAGCATCTGTGTGCTTTGTTCAATGATGGCTTGCAGCTGCTTCTTGCCCAACTTTTCGCGCTCCGCACGCTCCGCCGCCTGCTTGCGTCCTCGGATCACGGTCACAGCAAGTCGCCACTGGCGCTGCACCTCTTTCATTGTCCACTTTGCCAGCGCCCGCTGTCGTCGCCAATGGAGTTTCTGCTCGCGCTCATCCTGGTTCAGTTCACGCTCCCAGTACGCTGCCACCATGCGAGACACCTTCTTGGCAAGCTGCATGCGTGCCTTGGACAGCTGACGCGTGCGCTGCGCCTGCACGGCAGCCGCTGCTAGTAGGTGATCCCAGTGCGCCATAGAGCGGGGGGCCTCCTGCGGCTTGGCCTTGAGCACCGCGCTGCTCACGCCGGGCTCCAACACCCTGCCTTGGCGTGCGAGCTCGTCCATGCGCACGTATACATGTGTGGCATACGCAAGGCGCTGTGCACGTACGGCCGGTGTCACGATCTCGTCGTCCCAGTGCACCTGTGAGGCCATCCATTCGGAAAAGCAGGACGCCGTGGGCCGCCCTGGGCACTGCGCCGGCGATAGGTATGTCAGCTTCGGTGGGTGGGCGGCATCAACATCCGCGCCGCTGGACAGAGGTACGAGGGCCACGGACTCGGGTGCTGGCGGCGACAAGGCGCGCTTTTGTCCGCCCAAGGACACGCGGAGGCGCTTCACACGCGGCGAAGCGACGGGCGGGGAGGCCGGGGCCGAGCGTGCATCGAGCGTGGAGCGCCGCGAGCGCCGCCTTGACGGCAGGGACCCATCCTGCAGGCGCACAGCCTGTTCGTGCTGGGCTTGGAAGAGGGCGTACGCTTCATCTGGGCTCTTCTGCGCGGCATCCAGGTCCAGAGGCGTCAGCGTGATCGACCGCGCGAGGTGCTGCGCTTCGAGCAGCAGGGCCGCGTGCTCCTGGCGGAGCATAAGCGCATCGGCAGCCTGTAGCTTGTCGGCTAGTGCGCGTGCGCGTGCGAGGACCACGGCGGGCGGCAGGAGCTCGTCGGACGACGGGACCTGCCACATTTTCAGCAGGCCGCTCTGGAGCGCCGCACGCGAGGGGCGCACCGTGCGCCGCGATGAACGGCCGGATGGTGACGAGGTATCTGGCGAAGGCGTCGTTTCTGCGTTCGGAGCGAGCTGGAAAGCAGGCCCTGGAGACGAGAAGCCGAGCTCGCGATCGAGGCGCCGGCGCCGGCGGTCGCTCGCGCCAGTGGCGGCGGGCGACGAGGCAGTGCCTGCGGGAGTCGACGGGGGCGCCTGTGAGACGGGCGCTTCTGCGTGTACGTCACACACAAGGGGCGGGTCTGGCGGCGGATCTATAGCGCGCTCGTCCATCGCGCCATGTCCAGGGTCGGCGACAACGCGGCGCGGCTTCGGAAGGGTGTTGGCGACAAATCCTGGGCCTCGTAGGCCGCTATGTCCGTGGCACGCGCCGTCGGCCGCGGCTTGCCGTCCAGCATGGGTGTGGCCTTCAGCAGCCTGTGGAACTCGCTGTTTGGACAGAAAGAGCTCAAGATCTGTATATTAGGGTACGTGGTGAGGTGCTGAGTGCAGTCTGGACAATGCAGGTGCGTGCACGCCGCTGACCCAGGCAAAACCACGCTGATGTACAAAATGACGCTCGGAGCGGTCGTGGCGACCGCGCCGACGATTGGGTCCAACACAGAGACATTTGAATACAAGAACCTCAAGTTTGTGCTGTGGGACGTTGGCGGCCAGACGTCGCTGCGCACGAGCTGGGCGCACTACCTGACGTCCACAAGTGCGGTGCGTGCACCCCACTGACCGCAGCTGATCTTTGTGGTCGACAGCAACGACCGCGAGCGCGTGTCGCTGGCGCGCGCCGAGCTGCATCGCATTGCCGCAGATGACAATCTCGCGCGAGCGCCCGTGCTTGTCTGGGCCAACAAGCAGGACGTGCGGGGCGCCATGTCACCGAGCGAGCTCTCCGAGGCACTAAACCTGTCGTCGTTCCGCGACCGCACCTGGCAGATCTTTGGATGCTCCGCACTCACGGGCAAGGGGTACGTTTTGCCTACTTACGCAGACTCACGGCCGGCCTCGACTGGCTGGCCACGACGCTGTCGAGCCGCGCATAGCGAGCACGGGCCCTACGTCCGCGGGCGGGGGCGGGGCCGGTGCGCCGCGGGGTCGCGCAAGTCGGGCAGGCCCTGCCGCGACGTGTCTTCCGCGGCCAGGTGCGTCCACTTGCTTTGGCTGCGCTGGCCGAAGTGGCGTTTCTGAAGAATTTGGGGTAGATGGCGCTTGTCGACAGCATCGACGGTGCTCTGTGAGTAGTCGCGCTGCAAAATGTCCATATCCTGGAAGAACGCGCCCTTGTGGTAGTACTTCTGCAGGAATCCTTGCTGCCCCCGCTGCTTGGCCTGCCGCGTGCTCTGTGCGTGCGCGAGGTCCTCTTCCAGGCGCTCGGCTTCCGACAGGGCGCGCCGCCGCTGCAGCTCCGCCGCCTCAGCCTGCCGCGCCTCGTCCGCGACGCGCAGGCGCTCAAGGCGTGCAAGCTCACGCGCACGCCACGCCGCGAACTCCGCGTCGGGATCGATGCCGTCCGTGTCGTCGACCTCTCTGTGCGCAGCCTCGTGCTGCTTCTCCTGCAGGTCACGCACGACGCGCGCGGCCGCCAGATCGTGCGCGACCTGCTTTGCAGCGTGTGCGGACGCCGCATCGCGGCGCGTTGTATCCACATGCTCTGTGGGCGCAGAGGCTGACTTTCGATCGCGCCTGCGTGAGTGCCATGTACGTACTTTGACACAAACACGGGCTTGAGCAGCGGCGCCGGCGCCTCCTCGCTCGACTCGCTCTCCGTATCGTACTCGCTCGACTCTTCCTCCGCTGGCTCAGGCGCTCGCAGCGACACAGCCGGCGGCGGGAGCGCCTGCCTGTTGACCGGGCGTGGCGGCGGCGCGAGGGACGGCATGGCCGCGGCCGGCGCGGCCGCGCGCTTGGTATCTTCATCCGAGTCGGTTTCTGTGTCAGGCGCAACTACACACCATACTCGCTCAGGTGCACCGGACTCGGCGGCGCCGCAGCGCTCGCGACGGGCCGCGCACGGAGGGCCTCGTCGCCGCGCTGGATCGTGACGCCGGCGGCGGAGGCCGCCGCTTGCGTCACGCGGCTCGGAAGCTTGGGACGTGGCTGCGACGCACGGTGTCGCGGCGCCCCCTCCTCTTCCGACGACGAGTCAGACACGGGTAGCGCGGGCGCCTGGCCGGGGCGGTACCGCGCGACCGGTCGCGGCACACGCTCGCTCATGGCGTGGAGGAACCGATGGGTGTGGAGGCGAGGAACTACCTAACCCAGCCAGCCGCGCGCGATGCGCAGGGTGCTGTGGTGGGGCGTGAGGATCTGCTGAGCCACGGCGCAGTCGATCTCGGACGTGTGTTCGAGTCCCAGCGAGTGTAGGCAGTCGGGCGACACGCTCACGTTGCGCGCGCGCAGGAGGGACGCAGACTCATCGGCCGGCGGCAAGAGCTGGACGCGCTCCTCCAGGTAGGCCACCGCCTGGATGTGCTTGGCACGCACGTAGCTGCTCCACAGCGTGAAGAGGTATAGGCTTGTCATGCTTTCCAGCGGGAGATGCGGCGCGTCCTGGGCGTCGTAGCGGGGGTGGGCCGGGCGGATGGTACGCTCGCGCGCCACGCCCGCGTGCGACGTCCACGAGCGGGCGCTGGCCATGGAGCGTGGGCGGCCGTGCGCCTGCGGTACATGGAGCCCACACGCAGCGACGAGCGGGTCATACGATTCGCTCGATGGCTCCCTGTCGGCCGCGTCGAGAGAGCGCGAGCCGCGGCGCCGCGGGACCGACTCGCTGTCGACGCTCGCATCGTCGCCCAAGTCGACAATCCCGCCGCTCATCCCGCCGTCGCCACGCACACCCAGTGGCATCACGAGCGCAAGAGGCACGACGACGTGCAGCTGCGCGCGAATGAGCCACCATTCCGCGAGCCAGAAGCGCAGCATGGCCATGCACACCACCAGGTACCCCACGACGCGCGAGCGGTCGTCCTGCCCCGCGTACCTCCATGGCGGACGCACGGACATGTGCAGATCACATGTGGCAGGGAGCGCCTCCGCCTCGCACCACGCGCGGAAGGTTGGGCGCCCCTCGTCGGTGAGCAGCGCCACGAAGCGGCGCTCCTGCTCCGCCAGTTCTAGGAACAGGCTCAAGTCGCGCGTCGACCAGCGCAGCGGGACCGGCACCCGTGATACACTTGGCACGAGGCGCGCGACGGGGCGCGTCGCCATGGGCGGCGGGGCCGAGGGCAGAAATGCACACGACGACACGTCCACGCTGATATCGTACAGGTGCGTCTTGTCGAGCAGGAGGCGGTCCGATGTCCACGCAAGCCACGCCGTGGCGGGCGGCGTCGGCTCCGCCAAAAGCGCGTCGAGGTCGTGCAGCGTCACCAGGCCACGTACGCGCACGTCGCCCGGCACGCCGGGCGCATGCACAAACGACGCATGCATGAGCTCGGCCAGATTGAAGGCGACGATCGCCGCGCGCTCCGTGGGCGGCGGGCAGTACAGGAGGACACGGCGCGGCACATGCAGCGCCTTGAGAAGGGGCGGAATGAGGGGGCCCAGAAAGCGGTGCACCGTGAGCAGGTAGGTCGCTGGGTCGTACGCGAGCTGCAAGAGCGCGTGCTGTGGTGAGGCCGTGCGCGCCGCATAGTCGGCCATGTACGTATGGAGCGTCGGTGGCGGCGCGCCTTCAGCAATATCCTGAGCAAGTAGCGCGAGCGGGACGAGGTGCGGGAGGATCGCCGTCAGTTGGCTCCCCGGGGCTGCGCCACACGGCACAATCAGCGCCACACTCACGCTGCGCGCGCCCCGCTGCGCTGCGCGGGCGTCGTTGTCGGCCAGATCGTGCTGGTGGAACGCAGCGACGCCCATGTGCTGCTTGTCGTACGAAAAGTAGCTGCGTCAGCGCCGGACACGTACATTGTATCGCGGGTCACCGCATGCGCGCCGCTCGGCAGCACGGTCCACTCGAGGCCGTCGGTGCGCAGGCTGGGCGGATCGCGATACACGATCGAGTTGCCGTGACGCACATGGAACCTGTATCAGCGCGACAGACGTACTCGGCGACAAAGAGCCCATGCACGTCGCACGGCGCCTCAGACGCCCGCCTCGGTATCGGCATCGCTCGCGAACGTGGAGAGCGCCGCCGCGGTGCGGCACGCTTTGTCAGCGACACTTTTTTCCGCGACGCACCATGTCCGCCGAGGCCGATCGCCTGCTGCGGTTCCGCGGGCATGCGTACTTCCGCCAGCGCCTTGTGCTCGCGATCCTTGCTGGGCGGCCTGTGCGCATTGACCAGATCCGCCCGGATGACGAGGAGCCGGGCTTGCGCGACTTTGAGGCGTCGTTCCTGCGCCTCCTGGAAAAAGTGACGAACGGCAGCGCCGTCGAGATCAACTATACGGGCACGTCGGTGTACTTCCAGCCGGGCATCGTGTATGGTGGGCGCGTGTCGCACGACTGCCCCCTCTCGCGCGGCATGGGCTACTTTCTCGAGTGGATCGTCGTTTTGGCGCCGTTCGCGAAAGAGGAGCTGGCGCTGACGTTGCGTGGCGTCACGCAGGGGCTCGGCGATGCGGGTGTCGATACCGTGCGCACCGTCACGCTCCCGCACCTCACGCTGTTCCTGCCGCTCGATGCCGTGTCTATGCTCGCGTCCTCGCTAGAAATGCGCATCGTGCGCCGCGGCGCGGCGCCCGGTGGCGGCGGCGAGGTGTTCTTCCGCGCGCCGCTCGTGCCCGTGCTGCGCCCCCTCAACTTCGTCGAGCCCGGGCGCGTCCGCAAGATCCGCGGCATCGCGAGTGCCGTGCGTGTGAGCCCCCAGATGAGCCACCGCATGATTGATGCGGCGCGCAGCGTGCTGAACCGCTACATTCCTGATCTCTACCTGTTTGCTGACGTGTACCGGGGCGACGAGTCGGGCAAGTCGCCCGGCTTCAGCATGTCCCTCGTCGCAACTTCGACGACAGGGGCCCTGCACGCCGCGGAGGCGACATCGGTGCCGGGTCGGACGCCCGAAGACGTCGGCCTCGAGGCCGCTCGCCGCCTGCTTGCTGCCATCGAGGCTGGCGGGTGCATTGATGCGAGTCACCAGCCGCTCGCACTCACGCTCATGGCGCTGGGGCCCGAAGACGTGGCGCGCTGCCGCATGGGTGCCCTGACGCCGCAGGCCATCCAGTGCCTGCGCGATATCCGCGACGCGCTGGGCGTCGTCTTCCAGCTGCGCGCACTCGATGACGGCCATGTCCATGTCTCGTGCGTAGGCGTGGGCTTCCGCGGCTTCCGCTCCGTGCACTGAGATCCTTGTACCATAGATCGGCAGGTCCCCGCGCCTGCGCCGCAGGGCGTGACTCAGCGCGATTGGTCAGGCCACTCCACCCTCCTCACTCCCGCGATGCCGGCGGACCTCGATGCGTGCTCGTTTGCCACGCAGTGTGCTACGGTGTATGATCCAGCGCACGCCGACCAGTATGGCGCCTCATCAACGCCCGTGTACCTTACGGCCACGTTCAAGGGCCTCCCAGGGGCCGAGTACGACTACTCGCGCGTGTCGAACCCGACGCGCTCTGTGCTAGAGCACCACCTTGCGCAGATCCAGGGGTGCAAGCACGCCTTTGCAGTGAGCTGCGGCATGGCATGCCTCGATGTCATTATGCGGTTCGTCGGCCCCGGCGAGTACGTGCTGGCCGGCGACGATCTGTACGGCGGCTCGAACCGCCTGCTGGACCTGCTTAGGCAGCAGATGAACATTCAGGTGCTCAACGTCGATACTACGGACACGGAGGCCGTCGAGCAGGCTCTGGTGCACCGCGCCGCTGAGCACGCGGCGGGTCGCAGCACGCGCATTGCCCTCGTCCTGCTCGAGTCGCCCACCAACCCCATGATCAAGATTGCCGACCTGCCGCGGTGCATGCAGCTCGTACGCAAGCATGCGCCGGACGCCCTCACCGTGGTGGACAACACCATGATGTCACCCTTCCTTATGCGCCCCTTGGACATGGGCGTCGATATCGTGTACGATTCAGCGACCAAGTACCTCAGTGGACACCACGACGTCATGGCCGGTGTCCTCGCGTGCAACCGCGACGATCTGGCCGCGAAAATGTTCTTCACGATCAAGTCGGTCGGCAATGGCCTCGCGCCACTCGAGTGCTTCCTGCTGACGCGGGGCATCAAGACACTCGCGCTGCGCATGGAGAAGCAGCAGGCGACGACGATGCGCATCGCACAGTACCTCGAGCAGCTTGGCTTCAAGGTGCGGTACCCTGGCCTGCGCTCCTACGCGGGCTACGCCGTGCATGCGCGCCAGGCGCGCGGCGCAGGCGCCGTGCTTAGCTTCGAGACTGGGCAGACGGCGCTCTCAGAGAAAATTGTCGCGTCCGTGCGGCTGTGGGGCGTGAGCGTCAGCTTTGGCTGTGTCAACAGCCTCATTACCATGCCCTGCCAAATGTCGCACGCCAGCATCCCGGCCGAGGTCCGCGCAGAGCGCGGCCTGCCCGAGAACCTGATCCGCCTCTGCGTGGGTATCGAGGACGCCGACGATCTCATCGCCGACCTGCAGCGGGCCTTGCTGCTCGCCGGTGCGATCCAGCCCAGCAAAAGCCAGAAGTGCAGCTACGTGCGTGTACCGGTGCCGGACGAAATGGAGATCCTGCGCCGCACGATTGCGCAGCGAAAGCCCGAGGCGCCCAGCGCCGCCACGTCGGCGCCTACGACACTAACGGTGAGCGCACCCGGCAAGGTCCTCCTGCTGGGCGAGCATGCCGTCGTGCATGGCGTCAAGGCGATGGCCGCTGCGACGTCGCTGCGGTGCTACGGCCATGTCGAGCCGTCCGCCGATCGTCTGAGCCTGACGATGCCGGACATTGAGCTGGCACACGCGTGGGATGCGGCGCGGCTCCCGTGGACGCTCGTAAAGCCTACGCAGGCGGCGCCGACGGAGCTGGAGCCGTCGCTGCAGGCGGCGCTCACTGAACTCGTCGCAGAGACGTGGCCCGCCGACGATCGTCGGCATGCCGCGTCGCTGGCGTTCCTCTACCTGTACATGCACCTGGCGCCGCGGCACTCTGCGGCGCAGGCGTTCGAGCTGCGCTCCTCACTGCCGATCAGTGCGGGCCTAGGGAGCAGCGCGGCCGTGTCTGTGTGTCTGGCGTCGCTGCTCCTCTACACCCACGGGCACCTTCCGCTGCCTGCGGCCCAGGTGCCGCTGCCCGCTGAGCATGCGGCGTGTATCAATGCGTGGGCGTTTATCGCTGAAAAGGTGATCCATGGCGATCCGTCTGGTGTCGACAACACGGTGGCCACGTTGGGCGGCGCCGTGGCGTTTACGCGGGCGCTCGAGACGAACGGCCTCGCGGCGAATGAGCTGGAGCCGCTCCGCCTTGATGCGGTGCGCCTGCTAGTCACAGACACCAAGGTGGTGCGCAATACCAAAGAACTGGTTGCTCGTGTGCGCCAGCAAAAAGAGGAGGAGCCGGAGCGTGTGGCGGCGGCGCTGTCGATGATTCAGCGGCTTGCCGACGAGGCGCATGCGCTGATGAACGATACGGCCGCGTCGCGCTCGGCTCAAGTCGCGCGGCTTGGCCTCCTACTTGAGCTGAATCACCTGCAGCTTGCGCAGCTGCGCGTCGGGCACCCGGCGCTCGACAAGGTGCGCGAGTTGTGTGGGCCCTACGGCGCGGCGACGAAGCTGACGGGCGCGGGCGGTGGAGGTTGTGCGATCTCGCTCCTTCCTGACGAGATGAGCGAGACGGCCCTCAGCGAGCTCGTCAGCGCGCTGCATGCGCAGGGCTTTGCTACATACGAAACGGAAATGGGCGGCCCCGGCGTCGGTGTGCTGGTGCGCCCATCCGACACGGCCGCCGCTTGGCCGCCCGCTGGCTCGGCCGCGTCGTGGGCGGAGGCAGCGGGCACGTGGGTGTTTGCCTAGACTCGGCCGATGGCCCTCCGTAGATGCGTGCGACTTGCAGGAATGATGACATGGCCCGGGCGCGCTACACACCGTCGCCTTATAAAGCGTGTGAAAACAGGACAACACTCACCTTCCTGGCAATATGACGCACTTTGAGACCCTGCAGGTATGGTGCAGTCTTGTTGCTGACCCGTAGCTTCACGCCGGCCAAAAGCCGGACAGCGCGACAAATGCCCTTGCGGTGCCTGTCTACGCGTCGACGTACGTATCGTGTGGCTTATCGCAGCTCGTTCGTGTTCAACGACTCGGCCCATGGTGCGGACCTATTCGGTCTGCGCGCCCCCGGCAACATCTACTCGCGTATTGGCAACCCGACCGTGGACGTGTTCGAGCAGCGCATGGCCGCGCTCGAGGGCGGCGCCGGCGCCGTCGCTGCTTCGTCGGGCCAGTCGGCGCAGGCTATGGCGCTGCTGTCGCTTGCGCAGAACGGCGACAACATTGTCGCGTCGACGTACCTCTACGGCGGCACATACAACCAGCTGAAGGTGCTCTTCCCCAAGTGGGGCGTGCAGACCAAGTTTGTCTCGAACTTCTCAGTAGAGGAGATTGAGAAGGCGATTGACAGCCGCACGAAGGCCGTGTATCTCGAGACGATCTCGAACCCCCGCTACACGACCCCCGACCTGAAGGCGATCTGTGAGATGGCGCATAAGCACGGTGTGCCGGTTGTCGCGGACAACACGTTCGGCATGGGTGGTTACGTCGTGCGTCCGATCGAGCACGGCGTCGATGTCGTCGTGCACTCGGCGACCAAGTGGATTGGCGGCCACGGCACGACGATTGCCGGTGTCGTGATCGACTCGGGCAAGTTCGACTGGCAGAAGAGCGGGCGCTTCCCCCAGTTCACCGAGCCGTCAGAGGGCTACCACGGCCTCAAGTTCTGGGAGACGTTCGGCCCCGCGACGCTCGCGGCATACGTGCGTGTGGTCATGCTGCGTGACCTGGGCTCGTGCCTGAACCCCTTCGCGAGCTTCCTGCTGCTGCAGGGTCTCGAGACGCTGTCGCTGCGCGCGCAGCGCCACTGTGATAATGCGCTCAAGCTCGCCGAGTGGCTCGAGCAGCACGAGCAGGTCTCCTGGGTGCTGTACCCTGGCCTCAAGTCGCACCCGACCCACGAGATCGCGAAGAAGTACCTGACGCGCGGCTTTGGCGGTGTGATTTCGTTCGGGATCAAGGGCACGGAGGCGCAGGCCAGCAAGTTTGTCGACTCGCTGCAGCTTGCGTCGAACCTGGCGAACGTCGGTGACCTGAAGACGCTCGTGATTCACCCCGCGTCAACGACGCACCAGCAGCTGGACGACAAGGAGCAGGTGGCCTCGGGTGTGACCAAGGACCTGATCCGTGTCTCGGTCGGCTGCGAGCACATTGAGGACATCCAGGGCGACTTTGCGCAGGCCTTTGCCGCGATCGCCTAGATAGGCCGTAGCTCGACGCGCAGCGTACGCGAACGCTCCCTCCGATGCAGCACGTGGCCCTTCGGTTTTCGGCCGACGCAATGGGCATGGGAATCTGCGGGTCCCGATTGGTTCCGCCGAGCAGCGGGCAGCGCGGCTTTGCGCCGTAGAAACCGCACGCTTTTGTCAAGCCAACGACTCACCACCATGCTAGGAAGTGCTCGTGCTGCTGTGCCTCGTATTCTGCCCCGCCGCGTCCCGGCTGGCGTGCGCACTGTGATCACCAAGAGTGAGCGCTGGACCCCCGAGACTGCGCGCAATGCCCAGCAGATTATCGAGGGCCCCCAGTCGCAGGACCTCTCGAAGGTCCTGCCCAACATTGAGGGCATGTGGCCCAACATGGCCAAGGAGGAGCAGTACTCCGTGTACAAGGCGGTCGAGGAGCTCCAGCGCAAGAACTGGAAGGAGCTCTCTATGGACGAGAAGAAGGCTGGTACGTAGTGGCGCCGCGCTAGGCGGCGCCGCAACAGAACTCACACGCAGCCTACTTTGTCTCGTACGGCCCCTACGGCCCCCGCAAGGCCGTGGTGCCCCAGGGACAGACCGGCAAGGTCGCTCTCGGTGTTGCCGTGGGCGTGCTGCTCGGCTTGGGCGGCTTCTACAGTGTCCGCTCGATGGGTACGTTCAGCCCTGTTGACCTCAGCGCAACCCGCTCCCAAGACCCTCACCAAGGAATACCAGGAGCAGATGACTGCCCGCGCCAAGGAGACCAAGCAGAACCCGATCTCTGGTATCGCCAGCGAGGGCTACAAGGGCAAGGGCCACGTTGCCTAAGGCCCCCCTTCGCTTCCCCATGTCACCCCTTGATGCATAGTGCAGGGGTCGCTCGGACGAGCGATACCCCAAGCGTAGATCCGGGGCTCGTAGTTCCCACTATGATGCCGCTATCCGAGGCTAGTGCGCATCGCGCCGGCGCGGCGTCGCCTTCAGGATGTCGTCCACGCGCAGGATCATCTCGGCCGCCTCGCTCGCCGACACAACGACCTGGCGCTTGAGCTTGTAGCTTTCCGTGACGCCGCGCTCCGCCATCGATACGAGCATGCCCTGGTCCAAGTCGAGGCCGAGGTCGTCCTTGCCATCGTGATGCGCGGCGCGCAGCTGCGCGACCAGGTCCGACGAATCGAGACCCGCATTGTCCGCGAGGATCGTCGGCAGCTGGCGCAGCGCATGCGCAAATGCCTCGACGGCAAGCGCCTTCTTGCCGGGCGTCCGCCGCGCCTCCTCGTCGACCGCCTGGCTCATGACCATCTCCGCGCAGCCCCCCCCATACGTGACGCGCGTCTCCTTGACTGTCTGGCTGAGCACACTGAGCGCATCGTGCAACGAGCGCTCGGCCTCGTCGATCATCTGCGACGTTGCACCACGCAGCACGACCGTGCATGCCTCGCCCGCACGCACGCCCGAGAACTTGATGAGCTTGTCCTCACCGATCATCACCTCCTCGATCTTGGCGCACTCGCCGAGGCGCACAAGGTCAGGGCGGTCAAACGTGCTGGCAATCTCGCCGCCCGTGACGAGCGCGAGGCGCTCGACGCCCTCAAAGTCTGCGTGCTCAATGCACAGAATGCCCGCACTCGTGAGCAGGCTCTCCGGGTAGTTGTAGATTAGCTGGCGGTTCACGAAGCAGTTGATGCCATGCGCCTTGATGCGCTCGACCTTGGCCTTCATCTTCTCACGCTCCGCGCGCTCGATCTCAGCGAGCTTGCCGGTGCCCTCGACGCGCACGCGCGCGCCGAACACCTTAATCTTGTCCGTGTCCATAGACGTGTTGGCGATGAGGATCTTGGCATTCTCGAGGCTTTTGATCGAGTCAGGCGCAATCTTCTTGTCGAGGATAAAGCCCTCGTCGAGGTAGCTGTCGGTCAGCTTGCCGCCCAGCTTTTTGATGATCTGGATGTTCTCCAGGTTCGTCGAGCCCTTGAGGCGCAGCACCGCATCCACGGCAAGGTTCGCAAAGTAGTCCTTGTCCTGCGAGAGCACCTTGGACGACAGCGTCGTGCGCGCGATGTTCAGCAAATCATTGCGGAACGCGTCCGCATCCGCACTGTGGTCCTTGGCATGATGCGAGAGTGCGCGCAGCGCCGCCTCGCTCGCGATGCGGAAGCCGTCGACAATCGTTTGGGGGTGCATGTGGCTCTGCACGAGCCGCTCCGCCTCGCGCAGCAGCTCGGAGGCGAGGACACACACGGACGTCGTGCCGTCGCCGACCTCGTCGTCCTGCACCTTGGAAATGTTGACGAGAATCTTCGCCGCGGGGTTGTCCAGGTAGATCGACTTGAGGATCGTCGCGCCGTCGTTCGTGACAACAATGTCACTCGAGCCGACCGACTGCAGAATCTTGTTCATGCCCTTGGGACCCAGCGTGCTCTTCACGAGATCTCCCAGCGCAAGCGCACCCACAAACGACGAGAGACGCGCATTCTCCGCGCGCTCCTGCGTCGCCTCCTGCGCAAAAATGGGCGCCGACATGATCGCAGACAAACGGCCACGCGGCCACCGTCGGTGTTCGCCCGTTGCCACGTGGACCTACTCCACCGGCCTGGGATGCCCCCGCTCGGCACCGCGCAGGGCGTGCCTGTGACGCTGGTGCGCGTCGACGAGGCGCGCACGACGCCCATCTGGCTCGACGGCGCGGTGGCTACACGTCCCTATGTACCGCGACCGAGCGGGCGCGCCGCGCACCCGCACGCCGACGACCGCGACGCCTACAGCGAGGCCGTCCTGCACGAGGCCCTGGCGTGCATACGCGCACACCACGCCGCCCAGCCGGACTGGTGGGCGTGTCAGGCGCGCACCCTGTGTGTATCTAGCGAGCGCTGCACGAACGAGCTCGCCGCATGTGTCGAGGCGGCCGAGCGCGAGCCGGGTTCGACGCACTGGGCGCACGTCCTGCATACCAACGACGGCGAGTCTGATGCGCGCATCGTGTGGGAGCGCGGCGCCAAGGCGCACACATACGTGCTACCGCCTCGCAGCGCATTCCTGCTCACCGACCTGCTCCCTCCCACCCGGCGCATGCCGCATGGCTGGGCGAGTGTGCGCGCGCTGGGTACGTCGAAAGGCTCACACAGTGCATGCGCACGGCGGCGCCTCGCTCGTGGTGGTGGACCCGCCGTGGCCGAATCTGAGCGCGCAGCGCGCGCATCGACACTCGGCGCATGGCTACGGCACGGTGCAAGACATATACGACCTGTGGCGTCTGCGCCCTGCGCTTGAGACGATCCTCGGCCCAGATACCCTGCTGGCCGTGTGGGTAACGAATGCGGTACGTGCGCGCCGCTCACGCAGCCGCGTATCCAGCGGTTTGTCGTGGACAAGCTTATGCCGGCGCTCGGGATCGTGCACCAAGCGACGTGGGCGTGGCTCAAGGTGACGGCGCCCACAGGCGGTGCGCTGCCGGACCCGGTCGTGCCGCTGGACCGCGATGCGCGCCACTTTCGGCGGCCGTACGAGCTCGTGCTGCTCGGCGCACGCACGCCGCAGGCGGTGGCGCCGCGGCACATTCTTGTGAGTGTCCCGCTGGGGCACAGTGCCAAGCCGTACCTGGGCAGGGCGCTGGGCGTGCAGCGCGGCGCGATCGTCGAGCTCTTCGCGCGGCATGTGTCGGGCGGCGGGGCGCCTATGCACCTGAGCGTCGGCAACGAGGCGGTGCGCGGCAACGAGGTGCGTCGGGTGGGTATGTAGCTACGTCGTCGCTAGGCGGCGCCTACGACCATCTGCACGAAGTAGTTGTGCAGGCGTGTATCGGTCGTCAGCTCCGGGTGGAAGCTCGTGGCGAGCAGGCGGCCCTGGCGCACGGCGACGACGCGCGACGGGTCCGCGGCTGTGTCCGAGGCCGGCGGGAGCCACGCGATCGGCTCTACGGGCGTGCCCGGGAACAGGCCGTGCATGTCGTCGGGGCTGTGCGAGACGGGCGCCGCCGCCGCCGCGCCGCCGCCGCCGAGCGCCTCGACCACCGGCGCGCGGATGAACACACCGGGGAACGGCGTGTCGCCGATCGCAGGGCACTGCACGTCGCACTCGAACGAGTTCACCTGCGAGCCAAAGCCGTTGCGTCCCACCTGGATGTGCAGGCCGCCCAGCAGCTCCTGGCCGCCGCGCTTGCCGCCGGTGGCGGTGTTCGCGAGCATGATCATGCCCGCACATGTGCCCCACACGGGCCTTCCCTCGCGGATCCATGTGCGCAGCGGCTCCGTCAGGCCGGCGTTGTGCAGGCCGAGCGCAATGGCCGTCGACTCGCCGCCGGGAATCACGAGCGCGTCGCACTGCGCGAGCTGCTCGGGCCGGCGCACAGCAATGCTGCGCACAGACACATGGCTTGCACTCGCGCTGAGGGATGCAAAGCGCGCGATATGTTCGTGGAAGGCGCCCTGCAGCGCCAGCACGCCAATCGTCACGCCCGTCCTCTCGCTCATCGGCAGCCGCCGAGAAGGCAGAGCGCCGCGCGCAGGCCCTCGGGGTGCGCACGTGACGACGGCCACGGCTGCGGCCGGCCGCACGACGGGCCCTGACCGATGGCCTCGTCGGCGGCCGCCGTGCCCGCCTCCGTGGCGGGCCCCCCGAGCCTGGAGCTCGTGCTTGCGACGAATGAGTCGATCACGATCGAGCTCGACCCCCTGCCGGCGGCTGACGAGCTGGAGGTCGTGGTCGAGGTGCTCGTCGAGGAAAAGCCGCCCGCGTACTTTTGGACGGCCCTCGCGGCGCGGTGCTGGAACGCAGGGCGCCGCGCCGAGGCGGAACTGATCGTGTCGCGCGGCTGCAGCATCCTGCCCGTGCACCGCCCCGAGGAGAGCGCGCCTGTGCTGGCCCTGCAGGCCGCCTTCCTCCTCGCCGACGCACGCGGCGCGCCGAAGCAGGTGCTCGACGATGCGCGGTACCAGCCGCTCGGCGCCACGGCGCCCAAGCAGCACTACTTCCGGCAGGCCGCTGAGGCGCTCAGCCGCGCCCAGAGCCTGCACCCCCAGCACCCCCTGCTCCTCCAGGCGCGCGCCGTGCTCGCGCTTGTGACGGGCGACAGTGCCCTGGCGGCCAAGCTGTTCGACGTGCTGCTTGCGCGCACGCCCGAGCACATAGTCGCGTTGCTCGGCCGCGCGTGCTTGCAGCTGCGCGCGCGCCAGCCCCTCGCGGCGCTGCAGACATACCAGCACGCGCTGCGCCTCGTCGTGCGGGTGCACCAGAGCGGTGCGCGGTGGCCGGGGCCGGATCCGCGCGTCGGCATCGGCCTGTGCCTCTGGGCGCTCGGGCGCCACGACGCCGCGCGCCGCGCATGGCACCGCGCGGCCGCCGTCGACCCCGACGCGTCCGCACCGCGCCTGCTGCTCGGCCTCGCGCTCGTCCACGCCGCGAAGCAGACGAGCGCGCTGCCGTCCGGTTTCTACGGCGCCGCGACCGAGCGCGCCGACGACGCGGCGCGCCGCGCGGCGTACGCCGATGGCCTCGTGCACCTCCAAGCGGCGTGGCAGCGCGACAAGACGTGCGCGATGGCCGCCGTGGCGCTCGCCGCGCACCTCTCGACGCAGACGGCACATGCGCTCGCCGCGCAGCTGCCGCCCGCGCACGACATGTCGACGCCGATGCAGGCGCTCTCGGGCGACGACGCGACGCTCGCGCGCGCGCTCAAGCTGAGCGAGCACGCCGTGCAGTACGCCGACGCGCGCTCCGTCGTCGTCCATGCGTGGCTGCAGTTTGCGCTCGCGCTGCACGCCGCGTCGCGCCTCCCCCAGCACGCGGGCGACCACAGCCTGGGCCTGCTCGCGCAGCGGTACTACGCGCGTGCGCTCGAGGCGCTCGCACGCACGCCCAGCGACGAGCAGACGCACCCCCTGACCCAGGGCCTCGCGCTCACGGCGCTCTCGTTCGCGCAGCTGCAGGTATCGGCGCGCGACGTGCTCGGCGCGCTGCAGACGCTCGACGTGGTCCTGACGCGCCCGGCCGCGTCGACCGCGTGCGCGAGCGAGCTGGCGCTCCTGGCGGGCCTGCTGCTCGCGAGTCCTGCGCCAGGCACGGAGCCGGCGGACGCCGCGCAGCAGCAGCGGCGCGCGCGCCAGCTGCTCGACCGCGTGCTGCGCACGTCCGCCGAGGCACAGGCGCTCCTCGCGCCGGATGCGGCCGGCGAAGGCGGCGCGCTCGAGGCCGAGCGCCTCGCGCCGATGGTGCTCGCGGGCCTCGCGCAGGTCGGGCAGGATGCGCGTGTGCACGCGTGGCTCGCGCAGCTGCATGCGAGGAGCGCGCGGGGCCGCGCGCTCGAGCAGTACGAGGCGGCGCTGCGCCTCTGTGCGCCGGGCACGGCCGCGGCGTCCCTCGCGCCGGCGCTGCAGCTCAACGTCGGCGCGCTGCTGGTGCACGAGGCGGACGCGGCCGCGGTGCGCCGCGGCCTCACGCACCTGGCCGAGGCGCAGGCGGCGCCGGGCGACGACGAGGCGGGTGCCGCCGTGCGTGTGCTGGCGAGCTACAATGTCGGCCGCGCACACGAGGCGCTCGGCGACGCGGCCGAGGCGCGGCGCGTGTACACCGAGCTCCTGGACGCGCACCCGGCGTATGCGGATGCGCGTGTGCGCCTCGCGGTGCTCGCCGCGCAAGTGCCGCAGGACGTGCGCGTCGCGGACGAGGGCACAGGGCAGGTGCGCACGGCGCGCGACGTCGCCAATGCGCGGTTCAAGGAGGCGCTGACGTGCGAGCCGGGCGATCTGAGTGTGCGTGCCGAGTACATGCGCTTCCTCGCGGGCGCGTACCCCGCGAACCGGCAGGCCGCGTGGGCCGCGCTCAAGGACACCGCGGCGCAGCTGTTCCTGGGCGCCGAGGCGGGCAAGAGCGTGTTCGGCAGTGCGAGCATTGCGCGCCGCGCCGCGGAAGAGGCGCGGCACGACGCCTATGTGCTGGGCACGCTCGGCTGGGCCTACTACCAGCTCGGCCTGCATGCGCCGGCCGGACCGCAGCAGCGCGCGGAGCGTGCGAAGAGCATGCTGCGTGCGGCGGACCTGTTCGACAAGGCGCTGGGTGCGAACGCGCAGGATGTGTTTGCGGCGCAGGGCCTGGCGATCCTGCTGGCCGACGACGCGCTGGGCGACCCGAACGCGGCGCCGGACGCCATCGAGGCGCGGCGCAAGGCGGCGGCCGAGGACGCGGCGGCCCTGTTTGGCAAGCTGCGCGAGGTGCGCGACGACGCGAGTGTGTACGTGTGCCAGGGGCACGCGCTCATGCTGTGTGGTGCCCTGGAGCGTGCGGCGCATGTGTATGAGCTGGCGCTCACGCGGCGCGGCGGCGCGCGTGATCCGGCGGTGCTGCAGTACTCGGCGCGCGCGCTGTACGCGCTGGGGCTGCGGGACCGGCACTTTGCGCACCTGCAGCTCGCGATGCAGCAGCTCGCTGCCGCGGACGAGACGCTCGCGGCGCGCGGCCCGGCGGAGGGCACGAGCGCTGTGGCGCTCGAGCGCAAGCAGCTCGCGTACAACCGCGCGGTCATGGCGCAGAAGGCGCTGCAGATGCTGTACGACCTGCCGGTCGAGCAGCGGTCATCGGCGGACCTCGCGGTCGCGATCGAGTGGGTCGAGAGCGCGCAGGCGGCGCTCCCGCCGCTCGTCGAGGCGGCGCAGCAGGGGCAGCTGCTGTACATTACCGCGGACGCCGTGGAGCAGCGCGCCAAGTATGCGGAGGTGTCGCTCCTGCGGCAGGCGCCGGCGCAGCTGGAGGAGACGCGCACGCACGAGGCGGAGCACGCGGCGCAGCTCCAGCGCCTCGACGAGAAGCAGCGCGAGAAGGAGGCGCAGCTCGCGCAGCGGCAGCGCGAGAAGGAAGAGGAGCACCGCCGCCGCGCCGAGGCGCTGGCCGAGTCGCGTCGCCGTGCGCGCGAGGAGGCGCTGCAGATCGAGTACGTGCAGGAGCCGGAGCCGGAGCCGAAGAAGCGCGCGCCGCGGAAGAAGAAGGACGACTTTGTCGCGCGCGACGACGAGGCGCTCTTCGCGGAGAGCGACGAGGAGCCGGAGGCGCCCGCCGAGGCTGCGGACGATGCCTCCCCGGCGGCGGCGCCCGAGCCGATGGAGACCGAGGCGCCCGACGACCTGTTTGACGAGTCGGACGACGAGGCGCCCGCGCCGAACTCGATGCGCGCGCGCCTCGAGGCGCTCGCGCGCGAGCGTCAGCAGCGGCACACAGAGTCGGCGCGGCCCAAGAAGCGGCCGACCGACAAGGCGGCGCGCCGCGACGCCAAAAAGGCGAAAACCGAGGCATAGCTACGTACTAGTCGCGCTCTGCGAGGCGCTCGAGAATCTGTGCAATGTCGTCTTCCGCGAGCGTCGTGAACCGCCGCTGCGGCGAGTCGGCGGCCTGGGCCTCGGGGCCGCCCACCACGCCGACCTCGATCTCGCTGGGCTTGAGCTCCTGCGCGAGCACCGTGTTCAGCGTGTGCACGGCCATGTCGAGCACCTCGTCGCGGCTCAGCTGGCTCGCGATCGACTCGGCCTCGGCAAGCGCGGCCTCCGGCGCCATCGCGGCCGGCGCACGCTTAAACTGCTTCTCCAGCGCGTTGATCGCCTCCGTCTGCTTGGCGCCGCTCGCCGTCGCACGGTACCCCACATAGTGGCCGGCCGGGTCGATCTGGAAGATCTGCGGCGCAAGGCCCCGCTCGTCGTCGAGCCCAATCAGGATCATCGCGATGCCCAGCGGGCGCATCGCCGCCTTTTGAGTGTAGACCTGGTTCAGGTTCGCGAGGCGCTTCGCCAGCAGGTCGGGGGTGATGGGGTATCCGTACTTGTACTTGAATTCGGCCGCCTCCGAGCGCGCGCGCTGCACCTGCGCACGCGCGTCCGGCGTGCGGCCCGTCACCACACACCCAATCTCCGGCGTAAGGGCAAACAGGTGCGTGACCGTCGAGGCATCGATCAGCTTGTCCGGCAGCTTCTTCTGCGTCACCACGACGGCCGAGTCCTTGCCTCGCACCGCCACAGCCGTAATGCCACCCGCCTGGATCGCCTTGAATGCATATTCCACCTGATACAGACGACCCTCCGGCGAGAAGATCGTCAGGTGCCGGTCATAGCTGCTCCGCGACATGGCGACCAAGAGCACTGACGCGTCGCCGCCCGCCGCCCGCCGCCGCCGCCGCATCGGCCGACGTCACGTGGTACCAGAAAAAAAACGCCCAGCGGGCCGCTGGGAGCCAGCCAGCCCCTTCCGCACGTCATGCCCGGCACGCCAACGCATGTGCTCTTCGAGTGCGCCGCGGGCCTTGCGGTATTCAAGGTCGAGCAGGTCGAGAGCATCGGCTCGCAGACCAAGCAGGTGCAGGACGCGATGACCGATTTGCCGTCGTTCGGCAAGATGGTCCAGCTGCTCAGCTTCGCCCCGTTCAAGAGCGCACCCGAGGCGCTGCAGGGCGCCCTCGACATCTCCGAGGGCGTCGTAAATGACCACCTCCGCTCGCTGCTCACGCTCAACCTGAGTCCCGAGGGCAAAAAGGTCAAGGGCGTCGAGCTCGGCGTGTGCGACCGCAACCTCGCCAGCTCGATCGTCGCGGAGCTCGGCATCCCCTGCGACACAGGCGAGACGACGCAGGAGCTCATCCGCGGCGTGCGTCTGCACGCCGAGAAGCTCCTCAAGGGCATGCACGAGGGCGACCTCGCGCGCGCCCAGCTGGGTCTCGGCCACTCGTTCTCGCGCTCCAAGGTCAAGTTCAACGTGAACCGCAGCGACAATATGATCATCCAGGCGATCGCGCTGCTCGACACGCTCGACAAGGATGTCAACACGTTCGCCATGCGCGTGCGCGAGTGGTACGGCTGGCACTTCCCCGAGCTCGTGCGCATCGTCCCGGACAATCTCACGTACGCCAAGCTTGCTCGCTTCATCAAGGCGAAGGAGAACCTCAGCGAGGAGCACCTCGACGAGCTCACCGAGATCCTGAACGGCGACGAGACTGCCGCACACAACGTCCTCGATGCGAGCCGCGCCAGCATGGGCACCGAGGTCGGCGAGCTCGACATGGTCAACATGGAGCACTTCGCTGACCGCGTCGTGCAGCTGGCCGAGTACCGCAAGAACATGCACAACTACCTCATCGAGAAGATGCACCTCGTCGCGCCGAACTTGTCTGCCCTCGTCGGCGAAGTGGTCGGCGCCCGCCTCATCTCGCACGCGGGCTCCCTGACCAACCTCGCCAAGTACCCCGCCTCCACGGTGCAGATCCTCGGTGCGGAGAAGGCATTGTTCCGCGCGCTCAAGACGAAGGGCAACACGCCAAAGTACGGCCTGATCTATCACGCGTCGGCCATATCGCGCGCCGCGCCCAAGAACAAGGGCCGCATGTCGCGCTTCCTTGCCAACAAGATCAGCATTGCGTGCCGCATTGACTGCTTCTCCGACGCGCCCTCCACCAAGTTTGGCGAGGTCCTGCACATGCAGGTCGAGGAGCGCCTCGCCTTCTACGAGACGGGCAAGCCTACGACGAAGAATAGCGATGCCATGCGCAAGGCGATTGCCGCTATGGAGGAGGCCGCCGGCGACCTCATGGACGTCGACGCTGACGAGGATGCTGACGAGGACGACGAGCCTGCTGAGCCCGCCAAGCCCAAGGAAAAGAGCAAGAGCGCCAAGAAAGAAAAGAAGGACAAGAAGGAAAAGAAGGACAAGTCCAAGTCCAAATCCAAGGCGGACGATGTGGAAAAGGCCGCGAAAAAGGCGGCCAAAAAGGCGGCCAAAGAGGCCAAAGAGGCCAAGAAGGACAAGAAAAAGAAGGATGCCTGATTCAGACCTCGATCCCCGTAGTATGCCGCGCCTAGACCGGCCCTCTTGTATAAGTAATAGCGATGTTGGGATACGACGGCGGCAGCGCCTGGGGCTCCTCGCACACGCCTCGCGTGCCTAGCGTGGCTTGCATGTGATCGGCGCTGCCTGCGTGCCAGCGCAGCAGTCTCGGCCGAGACCACGAGCCTGAGGCCCTGTGGCGGCATTTGGAGCGTGGCCTAGTAGGTCCCCGTGGCTGTGGCATGAGCGTCCGACAGGGGGACGGGAGAGGCCCGCCGGAGTCCCTGCACCGACTTTGATTGGCCTTGGCTGACAAAGCCCGAGAGGCAGCGATTGCCAGCGATCCCGATTGTGCGACACCGACTCGTGTTGACGACGCTTGTAACACCACCATCACCATGGAAGGTATGTAGCGACGGTGGCCCTCCCTCCCTGAACTGTACTAACACTCGCAGACGAGGTCGCTGCTGTATGTGCTCATCGTCAGGTTCGCTAACCTAGCAGCTTGTCATTGACAATGGTTCGGGTATGTGCAAGGCCGGTTTCGCCGGCGACGACGCCCCCCGTGCCGTGTTCCCGTACGTCGACTGCCCACTCACAGACCAGCTCAATTGTCGGTCGTCCCCGTCACACGGGTGTGATGGTCGGCATGGGCCAGAAGGACTCCTACGTCGGTGACGAGGCCCAGTCCAAGCGCGGTATCCTCACGCTCAAGTACCCTATTGAGCACGGTATCGTGACCAACTGGGACGACATGGAGAAGATCTGGCACCACACCTTCTACAACGAGCTGCGTGTGGCCCCCGAGGAGCACCCCGTGCTGCTGACCGAGGCGCCGCTGAACCCGAAGGCCAACCGTGAGAAGATGACGCAGATCATGTTCGAGACCTTCAACGCGCCCGCGTTCTACGTCGCTATCCAGGCCGTCCTGTCGCTGTACGCCTCGGGTCGTACGACCGGTATCGTGCTGGACTCGGGTGACGGTGTCACGCACACTGTGCCCATCTACGAGGGCTACTCGATGCCCCACGCCATCCTGCGTCTGGACCTGGCCGGCCGCGACCTCACGGAGCACCTGGTCAAGATCCTCATGGAGCGTGGCTACCCCTTCACGACCACGGCCGAGCGCGAGATCGTGCGTGACATCAAGGAGAAGCTCTGCTACGTCGCTCTGGACTTTGAGCAGGAGATGCTGACCGCGGCCCAGAGCTCGGCGCTCGAGAAGAGCTACGAGCTGCCCGACGGCCAGGTGATCACCATCGGCAACGAGCGCTTCCGCTGCCCTGAGGCTCTCTTCCAGCCGTCGTTCCTGGGCCTGGAGGCCGCCGGTATCCACGAGACGACCTACAACTCGATCATGAAGTGTGACCTGGACATCCGCAAGGACCTGTACGGTAACATTGTCATGTCGGGTGGTACGACCATGTACCCGGGTATCTCGGACCGTATGCAGAAGGAGATCACCGCTCTGGCGCCCAGCAGCATGAAGGTCAAGATCGTGGCTCCGCCGGAGCGCAAGTACTCGGTCTGGATCGGTGGTTCGATTCTCGCCTCGCTCTCGACCTTCCAGCAGATGTGGATCTCGAAGCAGGAGTACGACGAAGCCGGTCCCTCGATCGTGCACCGCAAGTGCTTCTAAGTTTTCTAACGATGCGGCATGGAATACTTAGCTCTTCCATAGTGGCCATACTACGATCAGTGCCCACACGGATCGAGGACCGATGTAAGTCCTATTCGCGCATGCCAAACAGCTTGCCGCCGCGATGGCGGACATTGGCGAACCCGGCCCGGGCATCCACACAGTCGATCGATCTGCATTAGTCGCTGCCAACGCACGTTTCGCGCATCCGGGCCGACCAGGCGATAGGACGAAGCCGGGGGACCGTTAGCGCACACCCCAGCACGAGCACTGCAAAGGCCACCAGGGTTTCCAGTCTCATCTGACGGTAAGACAGGCCCACCTACATCCAAGGGAATCGTGTTTTCGTACTGCGTCGAGCCTGTGCCAAGATCTAGGCTCTTTCCCTGCGATAGGACTGGTGTCAGGGAACTTTACCTACACTCGTAGATCGAGTACGCAGCATGGAAAAACAGGACTGGGTCAGACATAGGAGAGGACGTACCGACGCCAGCGAGCACAGTGGCGCGCCCGAGCGTGGACGGACGCTCTCCGGCCGGCGCGTTCATCGCGCTGGAGGTGGGTGAGCGTGGACGAAGCGCAGGTCCTGCCACGTGCACTCGAGGGGCTACCCGCTATGTAAGAAGCCAACTGGCGTTGGCGTACCACGAGATCATGGGGTTCGAACCGTCGCGCAGCTCAGTGGCCTTGGCCTCGGCATACCTTGTGAGGAATTCAGCGTGGGAGAGGATCCTAGTTTCGCGCGAGTCCTTGATGAGAGGCGGAGGAATAATGTTCGACGATACGATCGAGCGGCGCGGAGGCCGCGAGTAGTCCTCGTACAGCGCATCCGATGACGCACTAGCATCAGCATAGAAAGCATCCGGGTATGTTGAGCTGAAGTAGTCGTCGGGCATGTCGAGAGTGGGGTTCTCCGGCTCCGGCTGGCTCATCAAGTACAGGTACATGTCACGCAGCAATTGGAAGTCCGTCGGGAAAAAGATGTCAAAGAACCCTTGTAGCACACAATAGGTAGTGACAGGAATCATGGTGCCATTGTGCCGCGTCTGCACCACAGGCCCTTGGACACCTGGCAAGGCATCGGGCAGGGACGAAAAGTCCGAGACCACGAGGCGGTGGAACGGAAAACGGGTCTTGAGTACATCCAGCATCTGCAGAGCCCCTGTAGGTATATAATGAGGCTCCGTCAGGTTCGGGTAGAAGGGCACCTTCTTGTGCAGCATGTGCCGCCAAGAGCGGGGAATCCAGCCTAAATAGAACGGCGCGCCAGGGGGAAGCACCGTGGGCCGCACCGTGGACAACAACTTGAGGTACCGTTGGATCAGAGGGTCCTGTACGGGCTCCCAGAGCTCAATAAAGTCGCCCGTATGGTCAATTGAAACGAGACCTTGGTAGGGCTGTAGATCATCGGTCGAGTAGCGGACGACATCGTGGGTGAGGTTGTCCAGCACTTCAAGCGCAATCACGAAGCACGGCTCGGTCACATCCTCCTTCCAGGTCAGAAAGTCACGGTGCACCACATCCACGCAGCCCTGCTGAGCGTGGTGCTTCAGTCTGGCCCGCTGCTGCTCAGCGAGACGGGCGCTAATTTCCACAATGCGGTAGCGGGTATGAGCGTAGACATCAGGCTCATGCGCCTCGATATAGTCCAGAATATCCTTGGCTAGAGTACCCGTACCACCGCCCAGCTCGTACAGGATCAGGTCGTGATAAGGGAACAGATGCAGCTTGTACTCTGCAACAAGGTAGCGAGCAAGGGCGCGCCCGTAATGGGGGCTAAACAGCTGCGTAGGCGTGTGCCATACCTGCCCGGCCGCCATGGCATCCACTTCGACATCAGACACATTGGCATTGCTTTGCTCGCGCTGCAGTCGCCCCATCTGCCGCGCCAGATCTAGACGCTCGGCACTGCCCCACGGTGTGCGCTTCTGCGCCTCTGCGAGCGCTTCGATGCGCTCCTGCAACGTCGGCTCATTCTTATGGCGCCGTCGCTCTCGCTCTCGGCATGCCTCCTGGAATCGCTCCTCGAACGCCATGTACCTCAGCTGGACCTCCTTCATAAAGTCCGTCTCATTCTTGATATCTTGGAAAGGAAAGGCTGCCTCTAGATGGGCTTTATGGGACGCGCCCTTCTGCGAAGGCAGCAGCTCGGCTTGCCGACTAAAGTAGCCGTAGTGCGGGTTGTAGAGGCTGTCATGGATGAAGTCCCGCGTCAGCATTCGCACGGAACGTGGGCGCGTTTTTGAAGACGCGAGTTCGTTGGCCGTGACTAGAGGCAGTTCGTAGTGCTCCTTTTTAGGATGCAGGGCAAACATGTCATAGTTGTATTGCACGCGGTGCTCGGGAGCCGACGCACGCTGTGCCTCCTTGTTTGACTGGGACGAGATGAATCGATATGCCGGGGCTTTGCCCCGGCATATTGGGTTGGAAAAAATAGCTGTGCGGCGAATCATGGCGACAGGTGGCCGTGGAAGGCGCGGGAGAGCACCGATCATAGATGCGACACGCAACGGAGACCAGGGGACCCCCCACCTGGAGATTCTTCGTGGAGGTGAAGGTCAGCACTGAGTCGTCCGAACAGGCCTATGTGCACGGCCCCAGCCAAGGCAGAGATGCCAACTATAGTCGAGCCGAGGGTAGCGCTTCCTTCTATGAGCTGAACTAATGCGCCGGTAAGGAGGCGGCGCGCCTGAGACACCACCTTGGGCGTCCAGCATGCTGGCCGCCGCTTGCATAAGCATGATTTGCTGCGGCGGTTAACATAATTCCTCGTCGCTCCTGTCTGCCTTCGGCACTCCATCCACCACCGTTTGTGTGTGTAGTCACTCGCGGTCAAGCGTCTTGCTCGTTCGCGATCCTTGGTGGGGTGTGGAATTCAGCGCTTGTCATAGAACGCGTGCCCTTGTAGAAATCGGGGCATCTTGATCGAACACATTGGGACTCTCGTGAGCGTCTGACCACCTTGTTTGGGTGCACTGTATCCACATTCAGCAGGGTACGTTATCCGGAGGCACGTCGGGAGAGCATCGCACGGGCTTCTTCTTGCAGCGAAACACTTGCGAATCTGGCTGTGCCACCGACGAGTGCCTGCGCCAAGGTACTTGAGACTAACATGCAGACACGAGGCCCCTCTCTACATATTATGGCATCTGTGCCGTCGTCCCAGTATGACCTGGCACAAACTGTGCCCAGACTCATTGCTTCGAACATAATTGAACAAAATCCTGCGCAAGCAGCTGGTGCCCTTGTTACCCTCCTGACTGAGGGTCCCCAGGAGGCTGCGCAGGTGCGCCCTGCCACTCCCGGAGAACGCCTTCAGGTCGTGCAGTTGATGATGGAAAAGGGTGTGCCAGCTTACCTGCGGCATTTTACGGATGACATCCGCGGCAGACAGGTGCTTGCTGCTTGGCTGAGCGATGCTACGCCGCCGCGCAGACCTGATGTGCAGGATGTAAGTGAGCAGTACGCGAGTGTAGTCGTGCCTCTACTGCAACTTTTATTGCGACTTCCTATTGAGCTGGACCATCTCAAGGACCATGTAGGTCTTGGGAAGTTGATTACTGGGGCCCAAAAGCGCCTGCGCAGTGAGCAGGCTCGCCAGCTCGCAGATGCCGTGAAGGATAAATGGAGTGCACTGGTCCCATCTAGCTCGACTACGGCGAGTCAGTCGCCCGCTGCACTGGCGATGCCGGCAAAGCGGCCAGCTGCGCCTGTGGCGTCCGATGCCGCATCAAAGCGTGCCAAGGGCGAGGCGACGCCGACTTCCGCCACCATGACTGCACGTACCACAGCAGCTACAGTCGCGCGCCCTGCTGCCAATCTTCTAGGGGCTAGCAGTGCCCGTGCCCGACTTGGGGCGCCGACAGACCGAAAGGGCTCGCCTCAATTGGTAGACGCAAAGCCCAGCGAGCCTCAACGCCGAGCTAGTGCGCGTTCGACCGTGCCGGCAGCATCTAGCGCCACCAAAGACTTGGCCAGTTTTATGTCATTGATCGATCAGCCTACCGGAACACCGCCGCCGGAAACTGCCACTGACACGAAGCCGCCTCAACCCGAGGTGGAAAGAAAGAAGAAAAAGAAGTCGGTGCGCTGGAGGGATCATGACGGCGAAGCACTTGTCGCAGTCAAGTTGATTGAGCCCGCAGTGTACGATGAAGAAGTGCCGGGTGGTGTCGCTACAGTGGGACAACTGGATATGGAAGAGGGTGGCGTGTTCCGTTTGGCGCACGCTGAAATGGAAGAATACATTGACTGGTACATGCCGCCCTGTCTGCTGTTGCCTCCCAGCCCGCCGATGGTGCCCGAAAAGGGATCCCAGAGTATTGAAAAATGCGTTCAAGAAGAGCGCGAGCACACGGTGCCAGAGGTCATTTATACACACGCGGCCGATATCCCGGAAACGCCTGGTGCACCGGAGGGTTACGCTGTGGCATTTGCATTGTCGGGAAGCGAACCACGAAACATGACGATGGGCCCTCAACTCCGTCCCTTTAGCATGGACGTGGTAGCAGTGGCCAGTGCAGACTCGCCGATACCCGGTGTGCCTTCCTCGGTGGGTACCCTACTGCAAAATCTCAAGAACAAGATGAAAAGTACGGTCGAATCACCCGTGCCTCCTGCGTCTGTGCCGGTCGTCCCTGCGTCTACGGGACCGCCCGATGCGCCTGTGCCCCCCGTGCCCATGCCACCTTGGGCAGCTGGTGCGGTTGGTGTGCCGTCCTGGCCTTTCCCCTTTCCACCTCCTGGGCCAATGCCAGGAATGGGTCCGCCGGTGGCTGCGGAGGGTGGTGCCCCGCCCCCTAAGGACAAGCCTCCACGTTCTCGAGGAGGCCGTTCCCGGAAAAGTGGCAAAAATGCCCGATCGTCGGATGGGTACGTGGATCGACTGGTATAAAGCTAACACCTACAGACAACGAAACAGCGGCCGTGGGCCAAACCGTCTTCCATAGGCACGCTGATATCGATACCCACTGCCTTTTGAACTGATGGACGGCAACTAGACTGCGCACCACTTTCCTTTTGTAGCCAAGGGATTAGGCGCATACTCGAACGTGGCCTAGGCATCTGGCTTGTTCGAAGACACAGGCTCATCGACACTCGTCAAACGCTGACGAAAGAGACCTTTGTACAGATCGCGTTTTTCAGGAGGGATCAGACCAGCCTGCCCGGTAAGCGCACACACTGTGAATACATACTCTGTCAAGCAAACGAGCCATAGGTTTGCTTGGCTGAGCGCCCGTTTTCAACCAATACAATATACGTTTCTCGTTCCACTCCAGGTGCTTTTCCATCTGGACCTGAGAGGAGATCCCTGATGTGATGATATCGCCATTGTACCCTGGTGCATTCTTTAATTTCGCATAGGCCGTGGGAGGCGCTGTTTGGCGCGCAGGGCGAGGCACAGGGTCGTACTCGCCTAGCTTTTCAATAGGACGGGCATTGCGCGCCTTTGAATTCTGAATAGCAACAATGTGGTAGAAGGGATTGTTCCGCGTCCCATGCCGCGCCAGGCGCAAGCGCACGACCATCCTTCTGACGATGAGACGGTATCTACCACGTGAGCACCTTCACCAACGGTTCACATCATACACGTGACCAAAACGTGGGACGCGCCTGTGGAATTTGCATATGCGCTCCAGCGCCGGCCAAACACGCTTGATTCGTTGTCACAAGGGATAGAGCTTACGTCAACCAATGGTTGAAGCACAGCCCACAGGTGATCTGGCGTGCCTGATGGACCTAAACATAATAGGGCCTACAAACTGAAACAAGATGGCCGGGCTTCCTTCCCATCCCCTTCACTCCCTGTTCCCTTCTCATCTACGATGATGATTCCGACTCGCACGATCCTGTGCGCATTCGCTTTCTTGACGGCAGCTAATGCTGCCATGGTGTACCGCCCTGACAACGGTAACCGACTCTACCGTCGTCAGGCGTCGTCCGGTAGCGATGCCCCTACCATGGCAAGCTCTCTCTCGAAGTCCATGAGTGCTTTGGGTGCACAGGCTACTGCGTCGACCCCGTCGCCACCTTTCCAATTTGGTAACCCGAGTCATGACTACCCTGGCGTGATTGCACAGAACCCCAATGGTCCTACCAACCCCGAAACCCCGCAGATGAACACACCTATTAACCAAACATCGCTGTCTAGGCTGGCATCAGTCAACAATATTGACGACTGGTGCACCTTCGGTCCGAATGATCTTGACGTTCCCCTTTCCGACCAGGAGGAGCGTGTTGTGGCTTACTGCACAAAGCCCCGTAACAACGCCCGTGTGATTCCAGATGGTACTGTGACTGCCGCACACTTTGTGAAGACACCTCTCTATGTTCAGATCATGGCTCTTGGTGACTTTACGCGTATTGGTCTCAAGTCAAACGACACCGGCGGTGAGCTTGACCCGCATGGCCAGACGAATGAAGGCAACCCTCATGGCGGCAACGTCACTTCGAACGTGACTGGTAAGGATGAATTCTACCAGGAGTGGATGAACTACATTGGCCACAACATCATGTGTTTCCGTGTTTGCATTGCTGGCTCGGATCAGGCTAAGCCGGAGGTCGAATGTCAGCACACGCTGGATGAGATGGGCTGCACCTGGGTCATGCCTGGTAACTACGATCCCGACTCATTCGACTCTTGCGATGCTGACCCTGCTTACCCGCCGGGTCTCTTTTTGGACAATGGTTCGACGTCGACCTTCCAGCAATTCATGACTGGTGTTTACACGGACGCTGATGGCAAGAAGAAGAAGTTCACCAATGGTAGTGAGGGCGAGAAGACTCCTAGTCTTGCTCAGTCGTTGCCAAGTTCGTCGAACTGCAAGCCTGCAAGCTCTATCGCGAACGGTATCGACACCGCGAAGCTCCTTCCTAGCAATGCCAACTCGGGTTCTCCTTCTGCGACAGGTGCCCCGGCTGCTGGTGGCGGTAGCAGCAACAGCGGAAACCGCAGCGGCAATGGCAATGGCAATGGCAGCGGCAGCGGCAGCGGCAGCGGCAACAACAAAGACATCAGCAAGAACAACCAGAACTCTAACAACGGTGCCTCGGGCGCCCCTGCGTACACCGCTTCGATGGCGGCAATGATTGCTGCTATCGTGGCTGGTGCCGTTCTCATTTAATTAAGAAGGATGTGATTCATGTCCATGCAAATTTACCTTACCTCTCATCTCCCTTGAGATATTGCCCGCTGTTTAAATACATTGATATCGTGTACATAGCGAAGCAACTGTATGCTGTTCCTATGTCGATCTTATGCTGTGTGGGAACTAGAATAGATTGGAGGCCTCGAACGGTTGCCACGTGCGAGTATTAGACCCGTGCGCTAGCTTGAGCCGTCTCTGGTGGCTACCATGGAGCGTTTGGCGCGTATATTTGGTCGAGCCTCTACTTTGAAGCCCAGGCCTATCAGCACGATACGTGTATATTCGACTCGCCCTGTCCAGCCTGGTCGATGGGATCCTCATGTCACACGGGTGAAGCGTTCTCTCCCGAAGTTACCGGTACGCGGTCGAATGACTTACACATGCATTAGAATAACAAGCCGTATTATATTCTCGGAGGGGCTTCTCTGATCGTGTTCTGGTATATCTTTTCCTCTTATCTTAACAATAAAGAGCGCGTGAGCTCCTCGGTCTTGCGGATGGTCTCGCACCGCGTGCGCTCCTCGCCTGAGGTACACGCTCTCATTGGCGAGCCGGTGTTCTTAAAGCGCAGCGCTTTTGGTGATCCCTGGATCGACGGCATAGTGAACCCGCTCAAGGGCAAAGTGGATATGAGCTTCCAGGTCGAGGGTCCCGAGGGTGTCGCAAATGTGTACTTTACGTCCGTGCGGAAGCACAAAACAGATCCTTTTGAGCTGCTCCGGTTCCTGGTAGTACCCGTGGGTGATTCAAGTCGAGCTGTCTCACTACTGGCGCCCGGGCTCGCAGAAACGCTCATGAACGGTAGTTAACTATATATTTACACAAAACCTCGCATTTGCAGTGGCCATTCGTGGCGTGATGCACTGCCCATAACAGCACCTTGAGGAGGCGCCGCGTCCTTTGCAGGTCGAGAATAGAGGGGCATGGGTCGGGCATCCGTACCCCCTTGAAACCGGCGAAATTCGGGTACATCGTAGAGATGATTTTTATTGAGGCGGCTTGTTTGGGATGGCTGGGATCTCGGAGCACGGCGCGTCGGCACAGCCGGAGCCACAGCCACATGCGCAGAGCGCCAGCGCCGTAGCGCAGTGACAGTCTCTAAGGAGATGTCACAATCGGCCATCAGGGCCCATATGGTCCGGCGAGCCGCCAGTCGCATGGGAAAATGATCCATCAAGTGAAGTGCACGGGCCAAAAGAGAAACCCGCTGAAACAGCGCGGGATCCTGCTCATGCATCCGCACAAGTGCACGGCGGGCCTGTCCCGCAACAACGCCATTTCCAAGCTTGGCAAGGAGCATCGCTGCGTCACTTTCGCTTTTATCTTCGGCGGGTACAAGACGCGACGCGAAAGCGTCACTCACGAAGGTCTGGGGCTCGTTCAAGCACACAAACGCACGCCGATTGACTGGCAGACACAGTCCACGCATCGTCCAGTGCCGTGTTGCTAAAGCTTCACGTCCGCGCACTGACTGCGACACCAGACCGCAGGCATAAAAGCTCGTGCCTCGGACAGACACCACCGGCGAGGAACCCGCCGCTACTAGCGCATCCAGTAGGCCATGGTCTTCCAGTAGCGACACTCCTAAATCAGACGCGCCAATGTGGCCGCATGCCCACAATGCTGCTTTGACCTGATGCAGAATATGTGAATCATACGCCTCCCGCTGGTCGCGCTGCAAAAGAGACACCCACTCAGGCAGCACATGCAGCTCCTGCAGGTACTGGCACCCAGGTTCTGTGCATGCAAGCTGGCCGTAAAGGTGGGGCGGAAGGGGGGAGGCAAGGGAGCCCTGGCTCTGTTCGGGCGCCACGACTTGTTCCACTCGGCCCACATATGCCATGTGCTCCTGTCTCTGCCAAAGCTCTGTCAACGAAACCAAGAGCCCATGGCGCAACATTGTCTGAAATCCGAGGGGAACAGCCAAACATTGTAGGGCAAGTGTGTCCTCCGAGACAAGCAGATCTGTGGGCGGCCCCTGCCTCATAGCGCACTGTGCCATCGCAGGGTGATGACAGGCAGCCTGTAGTCGCACTCTAGCCAAGGCGCGCACACTTTGTGCCACGTCGTGGAGCTGGGCAAGGAGAAGCGACATGGCCCAAGACTGGGTTTCGCCATCGATCCAAAGTGCATGAGCAACTCGCTCCGTAGCTGCCCTGCGCACGGTCACTGGTGCTTTTGTCAGAGAACGTTCGAGGAACACTCGGGTATAGGAGGGGCCTGTCATATCCAACTTATTGACGAGAGCTTCCAGCACTCTGCTGCTAGCATCCGAATCGAGATCACACAATTTCATCCATGTGGAAAATAGACGAGCATGTGCCAGGAGCTCGAGGCCTTGCGATTGTTCTGACAGAGCCCCTAGCAAGTCAAAATACCCGCTCGTCATGGTACGCTTGAGGTTGGTCGAGCTGAACAATGCTTCCATTGGCATCTGCGCAAGCTGCTCAAAAGCTTCCCGCAATTCCAGAAGAAACCGATCCTCAGCCAGGAGCCGTACACCCTCTGAATGACGCAGTAGAAGGCGGACCAGTTTGACTCCCATCTTTGTCCAGCGGCGCCCAGCCTCATTTTGGGGCAGGGCCGCATATCGCTGATTCGAGGGAAGATAAAACGACATGAGCCGTCGAACCAACTTGGTGTTGTTGAGTGCCTCCTCAAATCGGCGGGGCTCATGGAGTGGGCCATCGAGTAGCTCTTCGATCAATGCGGTATTCCACGTCGAAAAATCCTTTGTCGCTACCACCATGGAATCCCGGATCAGCGCACGAAAGTAAGATTCATCCCAAAAGACAGTCCCTACCATGGTTCGTTTCCTGCTCGTTTCATACCGGGCACTTGCATCGTCGATCGCATGCATTGCACCTGCTGCATCTACCATCGCCAATGGCTCCCCAGGAAGACACAGGTGATTTAGGAGCTCAGGAAGGGCATGCATCTCCGTCGATTCATCTGGCAGGGCCCGATTGGAAAAGCGCAAAATACGGGCAAGAATGTCACTCGCATAGTCGCGGGCGGTAAGCGAATGTTGTACGATGGACACAAGAGCATCGATCAAGCCCACATCGAACAGCAGTCCCAGTACAAGGGCCACATACTGCTCACGGAGTAGACCGGTACTAAGGTAGGGGGCTTGGTGCAACCGATCAGCCTCTAGCTGGGATGAATCCACTAACTGCACAAGGCTGTCGATCGTACCCAAGGCATAATGGAGAACGTCTTCGTCCTGTACGCGGAGTGTCGCCACCAACGTTTTCAAGGCCCCACAGTCTCGCTGGCAGAGATAAAAGAGACCCGCCCAGGATCGCAAAAGCAGAGTCATGATATGCCCTGTTGTCTGTAGTCGCTGGATATGGATATCAGTTTTGGGCATCGGAACAGTAGAGAATCCGGCCAAGACGGCCTCCAGGTCCGTGCCTGGCGAGATATACCGCCGCGTAGCGGGGCGATCTAGCAAGGTCAGGAGATTGGTCACCAGAGGCACGGCTAGGTCAGGTAGTGCTTCACACACGGCGTACCACAGGGGCGAAAACCCTGAGGAGCGCGCAACAAGAGCCGTATTCTGCACGGCTGTATGGTAAGCGCGTGGTATGACGTACCTAGTTCTGCCAGCGTCTCTACACTAGCATGATACAATGCATCCTCAGGCTCCCAAGCCACAGCTGTTAGAGAACGCACACAGCCCTCTGAGAGTAGAGCGCGTGCATACGATGGGGCATATCGATGACACGCCATCAAAGCACGAAGCAACTTAAGCGCCTGTTCACGCTCAAAGCTGTAGCGCTCCTCTTGCGAAAGAGCACGTGAAAGGAACAATGAGATAGACGCACTATGCACGGACAAGTGTGGTAGCAGGTCCGTACACAAGATGTAGCGCAAGAGTCGAAACGCATAGCCTCGCACCGCGGATGAAGTACCTTGCGACATACCGTGTAGCGCACTGTGTGAGCATATAGACACGTACCCAAGCATGAGAACTCGAGTATCCATTATATCTTTTAGATCTGGTGATGCTTGAAACAACGAGGAGGCAACATTTAAAACGTCTGCCCATTCAAACGCCAACATGCGAATATCACCGGTCATCCAGCGCTCCAGAATCACGGCCATGGCCCTGGCAAGTGCCTGTGAATCCTTTTGAGATTTGCTCAAAGTGGAAACCTCTGGCATGGGAAATGCATGACTCTCTGGAAGCATGAGGTGACTGGGCGAACTTGAGGTCAGTCCTTCCATGCTTGGCGTGTTCAGGTCCTCCAGTCCATGAAATGCACGGATAGCACGCGGTCGAAGATACTGCCCTGACGTGGATGTCATCTGCATCAGTGTTTGGAGGTGCATGCGTCGGTCATGAAGAGAGTTCATCTGCTCCTCTGCCATATCGAGCTCGCGCTGGATCTGGCTGCGTAGGTCCTCACTCCCTTGTTTTCCCTCGAGAATCTGCAACATGTTACGTGCGCCATCGCGGATACGTGACTCCAGCTCAAGGCGAGCCGACAATTCAGTCAGCTGTATGGTGAGCTAGCACCATCACATACCTCAGTCCCCAGACCATCCATCAATTGGTTTCCAGGACCCTGTAACGCGCCGCGCCTCGCATGAGCCAACCACGTGACCATGACCCCAGACCGGTGCGAAGTCAAGATAGGCTTTACGTCAGTCATGCTAGTGTGGCTGTGGACGTTCTCCGTAGCATGGGCCGTTGTCTGTGCACAGGGAATGCCCCTTGTCGATGTTTTTGGTGATGCACTAACACTCACACCGACTAATTTTTCTCTCACCTCCAACGGCGCTTGGCTGGTGGAATTTTTTTCACCTTATTGCCCGCATTGCCGCAACTTTGCGCCTACGTGGCGCAAGGTAACTGAAAGTGTAGAAGCTCTTCGACACGACAAGGATGCACCTTATACACTTGCCAGGGTAAACTGTTATGAATGGATGGATCTCTGCTCGGAGCAGAATGTCGAATTTTTTCCTGACGCCAAGCAATACTTTGATGGCCATCTAGACAAAACAGACGTTCTCCGTCTAACTGGACAAGACGCTGAAAAAATTAAGCAGTTCGTCGAAGAACAGCAGAAAATATATCACGCGAAAAAATTAGGCTTTTCTTCGTCGACCGCCGTGGTGCCTAATGCGCCGGCCTCGATGCCATCAGATGCCCAGGCTTCGTCGACTATTACCCAGAATGCTTCCCATGTCGTATCTTCTAAAGCAAGGACCCTCGAAAGGCTCCAGAATTTAACTGAATTCGGCACCGCTCCTATTGAAACGATTGACCAGCTCGATGCCTACCTTGGTCCTGATGTCGGACAGGGTCCCTCCTTTGTCAAATGTACGTGATTTTCCACTAAAACCCAGTCTACTCCCCTTCATGTCCTCATTGCAATGCCATGGCTGCTGCATATGCCGAAAGTGCTGAGGTGATAGCAGGCCAGGTGAATCCGATCGCTGTAAACTGCCTGAAGTACATGGATATTTGCACTAAGTACGGCATAGAAGGTTGGCCTACTATGCGACTCTATCAGAATGGGTCAAAGACGGAATACCCGATGCACACGAAACGCACAAAGGAATTATTCCTCGCCTTTCTGAGGGAGCAAGGTGTATTGCATCTTATTGAGAATGTGAATGCCGCTTCTCTTGATCAGGCATTGACAAGACAAAAGTACTCCGTTTTGTACTTTATGCCAGGGTCAGAGTCTGAACGCATCATGATTGAGAATGTGCGCATGTCGGTTTCTTCTCCCATGGCATTCTTTGCTTCGGATGATCCTGCTGTCGCACAGCGCCTCTTGGGTGGTGGTCCAGGCTTGTTTGTATTGCAAGGTGGCGTTTCTAATCTCGTCGCTAGCCTGCCTCTATCGGTTGTTGCCGGTCAGTCTAAGGAAACTGCTGTGCCTGCGATTGCACAGTGGCTGAACCTGCAGGCACAACCTCCTGTGGTAGAGTTGTCTGCCAGCGGCCTCGACTCTGCCCTTTTACAAGCTCCTGGCATCGTCATGGCTGTCCTCAGCAGTAGCACGGAGGATCTAAATGACCAGCTCAAGCAATTCACCGAGTTTTCACACGCATGGCGCTCCTCTTCTGACTTGTCCCACAAGCCATTCCTCTTTGCATGGCTCGATTATGATCGGTATCCCCAGCTGCTTCTGTCTCACTATCGCATTCACGTATCGTCAACCCCCACATTGTTAGTTCTTGAGGGTCATTCAAGCATACTGTATCAGCCTCCCACCAAAGGAACCTGGCTTGAAACGTCGGAGCTTCTTCTATGGCTTAACGGCGTGAGTCAAGGGCATGAGCATGGTCAAAAGTTTGGCACTGTTCTAACTCGAACATGGACCAGTGTACGAGTCACTAGCACCCCCCTTGTCACGTCGCATCCTCTGCTCATGATCCTTGTCTTCTTAAGTCTCTTGCTTCTCATTCCGCGTATGCGCCGAATGCTGCTGCGATGGGTACCACGATCCCATGCTTCGACCAAAATGGTCTAAATTCTTCCAATTAGCTAGATATCACTCGTATTTATGCCTCTACGAATGACTTGACGCCCTCAAGCCAGCCGCAGTATTCATTCTGCTCTTTGAACTCGACGTAGTTCGGGATGAACAGAGCAAGGTCGGTAGTAATGTCACGTTCGGCCAGGTAGCTCTCAAACTGGGCCTGGAGCTGCTCATCCAGGGTGTCAAACTGTGGGCCAATGTACAGCCCACGGCGAGCCCAGTCGGCTTCAGCCGTCATCTGAGTAGCCACAACATTATCACGGTAGTACGTAATGTTTTCAATCAGGAACTGACCGTCCTCAACTTGTGCGTCAATGTTCAGCGAGCCCTTGTTAGCCTTTGAAATACTGATGGCACAGCGCACGGGGAAGCTGTCCTCAAACTCTTCGACAGACTCTCCAGAAGCCAGGCGGTCTGTCTCATCCGAGTCAAGCTCATCCGTGGGCTCAGCTGTATCCACCTCACCAACACAGAAGAGCACACGAATCTCTTCATTGCCGAAGGTACGCACCAGGGCGACTTCGTCGGAGCCAGCCTTGTCCTGAATCTCCCAGATACCCTTCGAGTTAAACTGCTGCAGCCACTCAGGCTCAACTTCCATGGTACCCTCTTGGCGGGCACTGTCCTTCTCGTACGCAATCTCTTGCTGGAGAGAGGCACAAAGGTCTGAGTCTGTCTCACCCTGGCCTAGGCGAAGCACGGTCGATGAAAAAGAGCGCTGTACTGAAGGTACGTGGATAGCAGCAGGAGCACGTAGAATAGTGCGCATGCTCATAGGCACGCGAGCAATTGCATTGACACGGGTTGCAGCACGGAGGAGAGACATGATAGATGCTATGGCCCTGGGATTCGTGATGCATCGGTCGCCACCAATAATTTGGGACACGTGGGAGTTAGTCAGCCAACCAAGCCCGCTGCCCCACGCGCAGCGCAAGCACCATTCATTGTCTTTGCTAGCATGCGCGGCTTTACCTGGATGCTCTTACCGTTTGCTCTTCTGTGTGCTGGGGCAGATGCTTCTAAAGGGCCAGCACCATTAGTGGCATTTGTTTCACCTCGCACTTCCAATGCAATGCTGCGACCACCGACGGAGAATCAGTTCGACAGACGTGAGCCTATCATCTCGGCTCGGCACGCTGTAGAGCGCCTTTCGCTGCATCGTCGCCATGATGGTACAGCAGAAATGTGTGAACTTGATGCTTTCGTTCATGTGCAGGTTGATTCGCTGTCTAAGGACAGCTTCGCTGACCTGGACGCCGCCACACCCTTTTCACTCAAGAAACGGGCAATGCTGGCGCCTCAACAGATGGTTTTCGAGGCCATGGAACAAAAATCCACTAGTTTTGCAGATGAGCTCAAGAACGCTGTTCACGAGCTCTGTGGAACTGAGAAGAAGATCTTTAACATTCCCATTCCTAACCTTAAAAGCCACGGTACGTGTCTCAGTTTTCTCATTCAGAAACCCAACTTATCTCCAAGCTTAGCGAAATTGATTCTGAATACCCAGAATACATCGTGCTTGTGACTGGATCCAATGAGCACGCCATGACCAAGCGTCAAGCCGGGCCCGCTTTGCACTACACGCCCAAGTCGAAGTTTCTTGAGCGCAATCAGGTATCTATGGCCTTGATACACAGCTAACTCTCAGCTATTTTCACCTGCTACAGTACTTGCACTAGGCGTTGTTGCGTTTTTGCTCTTTTGTACTATCATTGCTGTCGCGATGATCAGCTCTACCGAGTCTCCAGACCGACTCGCTGCTCCGTCGCGCGGAACTTCTTATGACAAGAAGCGAAACTAGCTTGGTCTATTTATAATGCTTCTTTCTGTCGTAGGCTCATATATTAGATGATTCCCTTGGTCCATTGTTGCCGGCATCCTCATAGGTTACTCATTGGATGTTGATGTCTCCACTCAAACCCTAAACTGTTTAGATCATAAATCTTGCACAAACAAATCTTAACACAGGCGCTCTCTTTCGGCATTAAAGCCTGTCATGGTAACTGATAGAAAAAAACAGACACCTACGTATACAATTAAAGGTCCTAAATTCAATGGGGCGTTGTCCCTTCAAGGTGCCGAAGAACCATTGATGGCACATCCACCATCAACTGGCTCTAAATTCTCATGGAATTTTCTTGTAAACCAAAGTATCGCTGTGATTCTTTCTTCTGTGTTGCTCCTTAGCGTCGTTATTTTGGGTCTCATTACGCGTCTCATTACCTATATACCGCGAGCATTTTCCCGCCCGCCACGACCCCGACCAAGCTGGGATAACCCTCACCGTTGGTGTAAGGAGAAACTTACAAAAGATCCAAAATACTATGCGCGAAACTGTGGCTTTGATATTGTTGAAGAGCAGGTTGAAACCAAAGATGGATACTTTCTTCGTATGCACCGCATTGTGCCTCTATATCCTGACCATAAATTGTCACAGATTGGGCAAGGCTATCCAATTTTAATTATGCACGGTCTTTTTCAGTCTTCAGGTTCTTTCATCACCTCTGAGGACCGGAGTATCGCTTTTTGGTTTGCACAACGTGGATTTCAAGTCTACTTGGGAAACAATCGTGCTGTTTTTGATATGGGCCACCGCCACTTTAATCGTTACGATCCGAAATTCTGGGATTTTGATGTTAATGACCTGGCCATGTATGACTTCCCGGCCATGGTCAACTACATTTGCGAGCAAACTGGCTACAAGAAAATTGCCTATATTGGCCATTCGCAAGGGAATGCCATTGCCTTCATTGCACTTTCCAAGTGGGGCGTCCCTGAACTGGGTGAGAAGTTGTCGTATTTCTGCGCTCTTGCACCTGCTGTCTTTATCGGACCATTGGGTAGGCGCTTCCCACTCAAGTATCTTAGCAAACTGGACTGGGCTTGGTGGCAACGCGTATTTGGTGTCTTGGATTTCACACCGCTGATGAAGTTCTCGTATGACTGGACGCCAGCCACCCCCTACGCAGCATTGGGCTATCAAATGTTTGCGTATCTATTTGAATGGAACGATACCCATTGGCTTCAGCGCCGAAAGCCAAAAATGTTCCGCTTCACGCCCCAACCCGTGTCTTCCAAGACGATGTTTTGGTGGGCAGGTATGAATGGGTTCTCCACGCGAGGTCATATTTTTGACCCCATGATGACTTGGTTCGATAAGCGATGCCCCCCTATCTCTCTTTATGGTGGCGGATCTGATCATCTCGTGCTACCTGTGCCTGTGATCGAGCACTTTAAAAACCACGAACCTGATGTCCGCCTCGTTCGAGAGAAGCTTGAGCCTGCTGCTGAGGTATGTTTAAATGATCTTAACCATGCAGCATTGTGACCATTACTGGGCAGCAGATGCTGTAGAATGGTGCTTCAATGATATACTTGGTACGTGGTTACCGCTGCCATGATCTTACAGAACAGAGGATATTCAGAGGACTCGTGAATGATTTCACTACCTCGCCACTGTATATTTAGGCTCTCCTTTTAAAGATTACCAGTGGTCGGGGAATTAGCTCAGTGGTAGAGCGCTTGCTTAGCATATATGCCTGCATGAGGCCATGGGTTCAATTCCCATATTCTCCACACTTTGGGGAATTAGCTCAGTGGTAGAGCGCTTGCTTAGCACTACGTTTGCATGAGGCCATGGGTTCAATTCCCATATTCTCCATACCATTTTCCTTTTATCATTTTATGAATGTTTCGAACATATACAACTAGTTGTCCCAAGTTCGTGCACGTTCACTAGACTTTTTGTCCGGACTTACATATCTACGAAGATCCGACAAAGTCTGTCCATGACTTGACTTCGGAGGGCATCGAGCCTTCTTCGTAGGGAAGCAAACATCCCTTGGGCATTTTGTGTTCGAGAGTTTCCACGAACAACAGAGCAGTCTTGGGCTCGTTCAGCAGTGGCAAGCCAAAGTCGACTGCATTCCGACGAGCCACATAATTTTCGTCGGTGGTACTTTTAGCCCGGTACTGTGCCAAGTTGATCACGAACTGAATCTCGTAGTCATCAAACACCTCCCGAAGTTTCCGCTTATCCTTTAGAGGGAACCAAATCCGCCTAGCGGTCACATAGGGTAACTTGTTCAAGAATTCCTCCATTTCTTCATTGGAGCAATATAGCTTGAAGCCCAAGTTGTTCAGCTTAATGGCAATATCCTTGAGCTCAGGAGTATTAATGTTACCACCCAAGAGCACACCCTTGTGGGCCTGCGGAACACGGAAGCCAGTCGTAGAAGCAATGGAGGCCCAGTACGCTTCATATAAATCTTTACCGAACGATGCCACTTCGCCTGTACTAGCCATTTCAACACCCAAGAAGGGGTCCGCACCACCTAGGCGAGTCCATGAGAATTGAGGCACTTTGACAGCCACATAGTTGTACTGTTTGGACATCAAATCAACAGGAGCAGGGACATTCTCGTTCATAATTGCAGACGTTGCAACGTCGATAAAGTTGACACCCAAGACCTTGCTGACAAAGGGGAAGGAACGACTCGCACGCAAATTGCACTCGATAACCTTTAGCTCCGAGGAGTTGTTTGCCTGGTCTTCCTTTCGAATAATCTGCATGTTAAACGGCCCACTAATGTGGAACGCCTTGGCAACCCGCTTAGCAATATCTTTCATACGTTCCATGTCTTCTTTTGGAACTGAAAAAGGAGGCAAAACGAGAGTCGCATCACCGGAATGCACACCTGCATTTTCCACATGTTGAGACACAGCGTGCACAAGGAGGTTACCCTCGTGGGCCACGGCATCAACGTCAATTTCCTGCGCATTCGGAATAAACTTGGTAAGCACCACAGGGTAGTCCGTATTCACCTCGGCTGCCATAGTCAGGTTGTGCTCTAAGGTAGACTCGTCCCAAATCACATTCATAGCGGCTCCAGAAAGAACATAGCTAGGACGCACAAGAACTGGATAAGAGACTCGGTTGGCGAATTCTTTCGCTTTCTCCACGTCTGTGACTTCTACCCAGTCCGGCTGATCCACGCCAATCGAATCAAGAATCTGGGAGAACTTGTGGCGATCCTCTGCCGAGTCAATATTCTGAGGGTCTGTCCCCAGTACATTCAGGTGCGACTCTTTCAGACGCAGTGCAATGTTTTGAGGCAGCTGGCCACCCACCGACACAACGACACCAGAGGCACCCTCGAGTTCATAAATATCCATCACGCGTTCAAAACCCAGCTCTTCGAAGTATAGACGGTTCGCCTCATCGTAATCCGTGGATACAGTCTCTGGATTATAGTTGATCATGATGGTATTATGTCCAAGTTCCTTGATACGACGAACGCAAGTCACGGCACACCAGTCAAATTCCACCGACGAGCCAATCCGATACACACCAGACCCAAGCACCATCGTGCCATTTTCGTCAAATTCCACATCATGTGTACTAGCGTTGTACGTGGTGTACAAATAGTTGGTTTGCGCTGGATACTCGGCCGCCACAGTGTCAATACGCTTGACAAAGGGCGTGACACCCATGGCCTTACGAGCCGCACGTACGTCAGCTTCGGTGCTCTTGACTAGCTTAGCGATTTGCACGTCCGAAAATCCACGCTTTTTAGCGGTTAGCATCATTTCCTTATCCACCTTGCTAAGGCTTCCCAGCTGTCGAAGCTCGCGATGCGTATTGACAATGTTTTCCAATTTAAACAAGAACCAGCGATCGATCTTGGTTAATTCGTGCAGACGCTCGACATCATAGTTCTTCTCTAACATGGCATAGGCAATAGCAAAGAGTCGTGTATCGGTAGGCACAGAAAGCGCATGGTCTAGGTTCTCCGGCTTTACGTAGGCTTCAAATCCATCGTAGTTCGGTGCGACTTGCCGCACGGCTTTCTGCAGGGACTCCTCAAAGGTACGGCCAATTGCCATCACCTCACCCACCGATTTCATACTCGAGCCAGTCTGACGGTTGACATGCTGGAATTTCGAGAGATCCCACTTGGGAATCTTAGTCACGATGTAGTCGAGGGCCGGCTCAAAGCACGCTGTGGTGGTCTTCGTCACTGAGTTGGGCAGCTCGGGAAGCGTGTGACCCAGTGCAAGTTTGGCCGCAGTGTAAGCAAGCGGATACCCCGTCGCCTTGGACGCCAAGGCCGATGAGCGTGAGAGACGCGGGTTTACTTCAATGACACGGTACTCACGACTGTCCGGGCTGAGTGCATATTGAATATTGCATTCACCAACAATACCCAGATGACGGATCACCTTAAGAGCTGCAGAACGCAGCATATGATAGTTATCGTCTGATAGCGTTTGGCTTGGTGCAACAACGATCGAATCACCCGTGTGGATTCCCAACGGATCAAAGTTTTCCATATTGCAGCAGATAAGAGCATTGTCTTGCTGATCCCGAAGGACCTCATATTCACTTTCTTTCCAGCCACGTAGACTCTTTTCCACCAAGATCTGAGGCGACAAACTAAGCGAACGGGCACTGAGATCACGCAATTCTTCCTCGTTGTCCGCGAAGCCCGAACCAAGACCACCGAGGGCATAAGCAGCTCGAACAATAACGGGGTAGCCAATTTCTTTCGCGGCGCGAAGAGCCTCTTGTACCGTTGAAACAGCCTCACTGCGTGCCACGGGAATGTCAATCTCGTCGAGTGCCTGAACAAACAGATCTCGGTCCTCGCACATACGCAATACATCAGGCTGCGATCCAAGGACCTTGACACCAAGGCGCTCAAAAACACCCATTTCATCGAGCTTTACGCCCACATTGAGGGCACTTTGGCCTCCGAAGTTCAAAAATACACCATCCGGCCTTTCGCGTTCCAGAACGTAGGCTACGTAGTCTGGAGAAATCGGAAGAAAGTAGATTTGAGATGCTAGTTCCTGACTTGTTTGAATAGTTGCAATGTTGGGGTTGATCAAGACTGTTTCAATACCACTCTCACGCAGGGCCTTGATGGCCTGGGAGCCACTGTAATCGAACTCACCTGCCTGACCGATGCTGAGACCGCCAGATCCGATCAATAAGACCTTTTTCACATTTTCCTTCTTCACACTAGGGAGAAACTTGCGCCAGCGATCAATACCTACAGCACCTGCTTCCACCGAAGCCGCTGAACGGTCCGTAGGCGCCGGAGAATAATATGAAGCCGAAGAATGGGCTGCACGGCAGGCCCTCGGTACTATACCGATAGTACGCACAGATAGCGCAAATGTGCTTCGAAACAGCGAGCCCCGAGCGGCGCTAGAGAAGCACTGCACAGAGGCACGCTGTGGAAAAGCCTTCATCGTATGTGAACAATGAAAGCATTAAAATCCGGAGATTATGACTCGCCTGTGCTGACAGGCTCTATGACTAAGCTTCTCGGCGACCTTCTCACCCATCACGTGGGAAGTTATACGAAGCGGAGAACATGTACGGTGTGGCCGACAGCGCCCTTCCTCTAGGGGATATCCAGCAAAGCTTTGAGGTTTTTAATCAGGCGTTTTTCTTCGATTGTGATACCCTCCCAAAAGTGTTCCTTTAAGGCATCGATCGAGTTGCGGCTGATGAGCGAGTAAATTTCGTCCTTCTCGTCGAGATGGCGGCCAAACATCTTCGGCGCCTCATTCGGATCAGGGTCGATACGAACAGCCACACCGGCACCCACGTCCTTCTTCAGCACCACATCACGGGGTTTGTGGTTGATCTCGAGAGATGTGACGCGCCCGAGTGGAACAATTTCCTTCTTCCTCGTCGTCGAATCGGTTTTAACCACACACAACGGCGTACCGATGCGCAGGGTTCCATCAAGAATATCGCAACCAAGAATAATGGGGTCACGCTTGGCAAACGCAGCGATAGTGCGAAGACGGCATGGCCAGATGGCTGTGCCGGCGGCGTCCTTCTTCTTGTTCTCCATGATCTCCGCGCTGTACGCCATAAAGCTGTCAAACAGGTGGTAGATAATATCAGCGGTAAACAACTTGATCCCAAGCTCGTCAGCGAGACGTTCAGCCTCCTTGTCAACAGGCACATCGAAACAGAGAATGCAAGCAAGCTCCTTGGCCTTCTCCAGCATCGTTGCACAGCGCATGACGTCACGTTTGTAAACAGGGCCGATGTTAATACCGCTCACAGGAATCTTGCTGACGCGCAAGAACTCGAGCAAGGCCTCCAGTGATCCTAGCGTCGATGCTTGCACACAAACACCCTTGCCCGACTTGTCGACCGAGTTGAGCAGGTTCGTCAGGTCGCTCATCACCTCATCCCGCAGCACTTCTTCCTCGTCGTCAGAATGACAAACGAGCAAGCGCGAACCAGCGACAGCTTTATCAAGGTCTGGCGCCGCAATCTTTACACCCAACGCCGCCTTGACTTCCTTGTGGTGCACATAGGCACCACGGACACGCAGCTCCTTGAGCGGCTGCGGTGTCAACAGAGCCCGGATTTGAGTGACGATGGGTCCATTCAGACCACATACGACAATCTTATCACCTTCGTGCAGGACACCGTTCGACAGAACAACATCGATGGTCGTGCCAAAGCCTTCGACGACTTTAACCTCTAGCACCGTGCACTCGAGCTCGGACAGATACATCAGGCTCGAGCTCATACGAGTCTGCGTCAGAGTCACCAGGAGCTGCAATAAGTCAGGCACACCCTCTCCTGTGATGGCCGAGGTGGGCACCAGCGAAACATAGCGACCCATGTTTTTATTCCTGTAGTACAACTCGGCATTGAGACCCTGCTCCGCAAAGGCCAGCAGAGTCTTTGAAACACGCTCTTCGAACTCGTTTTGTGTGCTTTGGCTCTGCTGTGACAATGAGTCTTGGAACGCGTTGTTGGGCGTAGGCTTCCAGTCGTAGAGACGGTCGACTTTGTTTAGCGCCACGATGAAGGGCGTCTTGCGGTCGCGCAGAAGGCGGATACTTTCCAGCGTCTGCGCCTCGAGTCCGTGCATAATATCGACGACCAAGATGGCAATGTTGCAGAGCGAGCTACCACGCGAACGCAGGTTCGTGAAGGACTCGTGACCGGGCGTATCAATGATCAGCAAACCAGGCACTTTAAAATCAAAGTTGCCATGGTTCAGCACCATTGTCTTTTCCCGCAGCGACTCCACAGGGAAGTATGTAGCACCAATCTGCTGCGTAATACCACCCGCTTCGCCTTCCTGCACACTGGTCTGTCGAACTTTGTCGAGTAGTTTGGTCTTACCGGTATCAACGTGGCCCAAAATACAGCAAATGGGACTGCGCAGGTTGTCAGCACTGCGCTCGGCCAGTGCCTTTTCGGTACGTTCTTTACGGCGCTGCTCAGCCGCTTGACGGCGCTCAAGCGCCTGGCGCTGCGCTGACGTGAGGTCGTCGTCATCTTCCGAGTCGTCGTCGTCGTCGCCCGACTCTTCATTGTCGTCGTCTTCGTCTTCGTCTTCATCCGCGTCCTGTTTCTTTTCTGCAGCCGCCTCAGATTTCGCGGCCGGCTTCGGCTCCGCGACCGGCGCCGGCTCAGCCTCCTCTTCGCTCTCCTGCTCCCAGTCGTCCTTGACATCGTCCTCAGACGAAGCATCCCAATCGTCCTTGACATCATCCGCGGCAGGAGCAACCGCCTCAGTCTCCTTCGGAGGCTCAGGCTCGGCCTGAGGTTCAGGCGGCACTTCTTCCTTGGTCTCGAGTTCTGCAGGCGGATCGTCCTTCTTGGGCTGCGACTTTTTCTTACGATTGTCGTACACAACACGGCGGGGCTTCTCAGCCGGCTTCTCGCTCTGCATAGCCGCCACGGATATGTTGCCCGAGGAAAGCAAAGCTTGTTTTCGCTGCTCGGCCATCTTCAGTTCAGCCTTCTGCTTAGGAGTCAGAAGCTTGCCTTCCTTGCGCAGCTGCTCCTTGCGCTGCTTCTCCTTTTCTTTGCGACGCAAGCGCTCCGCTTCCTTGCGCTCTTCCTCTTCGCGTTCCTTGCGCTCTTCTTCCTCAATCAGACGAAGACGGGCCTCCTCTTCTGCACGGGCCTCCTCTTCCGCCTTTTTCTGTGCAGCAAGTCGCGCTTGCAGAGCAGCGACAGCAGCATTAGGCGCCTTACGTGGGGGAGGTGCGGCCTCCGAAGCCTTCTTCTTCTTCTTCTTTTTCTTCTTGTCGGCAGCCGAGCTCGCCGCTTCCGCACCATCTCCCTCATCTTCCTCTTCCGGCTCACCCACAGCCGGCTCGTTACTCGGTTTGGGCGGCTCGTCCTTAGGCGGCGCTTCCTTGGGCTCCTCGTCGGTGTCCTTTTGCATAGCTGCCTTTTTCTGGGCAGCCTGCGCCTTCTTCTTCTCCTTTTCACGCTCCTTTTTGAGCTTCTCCTTCTCTTTTTTGGTTAGCATTCTCGGAGGGTCTGGAATGGCTTCCGTAGCCGCCTCTTCCTTGGCTGCCTGCGCAGGTCTGAGGTCAGTACTCAAGGTACGTACCCAGGTGCAGACTCCTCGAGAGACGGCGTCTCTTCTGTCTCTTGATTGACAGGATTCAAGTTGTTCTGCGACACATCTTCACCGAGATCAGCAAAGGGGTCATCGTCCTCGCGCCTGCTGCCCTTTTTCTTCCCCATCGTGGCAAGCTGGAACCTGGCGGCGACCTGCGACCCTTCTTCATACACGTGACCACGGCCGAGGTTTTCATCCACAGGACGACAGCGCGTACGAGCGACGTACTGCGATCATGGAAGCAGGATCCGCCCCTCACACTCGCTCGTACGGCGTAGGAAAAAAGATGGGAATCACTGGCCAAACCAATGGTGCTAGTCGTCGCGCAGACAGCCATGCAGCTGTTCCCGCGCACGCGGGCTTCCCTCCCCGCGTTCACGTTATACACGGTGCGGCGGGTCGTATTGTATGCGTAGCCGACATTCGTGGCCACATTCAGCAGCTGAACCAGATTGCTGCTGAGAACAAGGCTGCTGCTATTATCCACACAGGTGACTTTGGCTTTTACACGCGCGACAGTCTCGAACGCATGGGCGAGCGGACGCTGCAGCATGTCATCCAATACAGCCCCCTGCTGTCGAGCAAGCTGCGCTCGGTGCTTCTTGACAGCGCCGAGTCGCGCGCTCCCTTGGCAAATGGGCCAGCGCATGCGCATCTGCGCCAGATGTTTGCTGACCACCCAGAGGCCGTGCTGTCCGAGTTCCCGCAGCTGCTCTCCAAGCAGATTACACTAGATGTGCCGGTGTTCACCGTGTACGGCGCCTGCGAAGATGTCGAGGTGCTCGAGCGCCTGCGATCGGGCGAGTATTCTGTGCCGAACTTGTACATTCTGGACGAGGCATCGACGCATGCCATCGATGTCGGCTCACTTCGGCTGCGTCTCCTGGGCCTTGGAGGCGCCGTCGTGACCCACAAGCTGTTCGACCATGGTGTCGGAAATGGCTCTTTGGCAGGAGGTCAAGGAACTATGTGGACGAGCATGCTCCAAATTGGCGAGTTGATTGAGACGGCACAGCACGTATATGACCCCACCGAGGTACGTGTGTTCGTGTCGTTTGCCTCGCCGGGGCGTGATGGGCTCGTGGCGCAGCTGGCGCAGGCCCTGCGTGCCGACTTCTGCGTGAGTGGGGGCCTGCACCTGCGCTATGTCACTAGCTACAACGACTATGGCGTGTATGGCCAGCTGGACACGTACCGTGCAAAGCTCTCGCAGGCGACGGCCAACTTCCAGGATGTATGGGATGCCGTGCGCCCCCAGGTCGAGGCAGCGATTGATCCCTCCCAGCGTACGCTGCTAAACCATGCCCTACAGGTCGCGCTGCACGTGCCCCAGCCGATTGCGGCAGGCGCCAGCCGCGATGATGCGTTTAAGAGCCTGTGGCAGTGGAACCTCCCTGATGCCTCGATTGGCTCACTGGTGCTCGACATTTCAAATGGCCGCGTTGCGACCGAGATGCGCAGCCAGGGTGTGAACTTTGCGTCGCGCCGCTCGCGTGCCGCAGCGCCGCCGGTGAAGGTTGCCCTTCCGTCGGCGCGGGATAAGAGCCCCGCAGCTCCTGCTGGTGCTGTGCCCCCTGTGGCAGGGCCGGCGGAAGAGCCCGCCGCCCAGATCCCTCATACCTTGTTCCTTGGCCATCTGGGCGAGGCCCATCCCGTATCAGAGGGGGACATCCGTGCGTACTTTGGCGAGCACGCGGCGAACATCACGCACATCCACTTTTTCCCGTCCGACCGTGAACGCCGCGGCAAGGACGAAGGCGAGCCACGCATGCGCAACTTTGTGCATGTGGAATTCAAAAGCGATGCCGTTGCCGCCGCTGCGCTGCAGTGTCGTGGCAAGACGATCAAGAACACCAGCGTAGTGCCGACGCTCGAGCTGCTAGAGCGTCCCCGTGCCAAGCCGAAGACCGTGAAGGACCGGGCCGACGAGGATGCGCCGTCGTCTGGACGCACTCGCGGCGGCCGGCGTGGGCGGGGCGGCCGAGGCGGGCGCAACCGCAACAATAACAACAACAACAACAACAATGCTGGCAGCGAGCCTAACCGCCATGCCAATGGAAACGACACGGGCGAGAATACCAAAGCAGCCACGCAGGGCGACGCGGTGCCCGCCGCACCAAAAGAGGAGGCCACGAGTGCATAGGCGTCAACTCGTTGTAGATGAAAACGACAATGGTGCTATTGAACAGTGCCTGTCTACTTATGCGCGCGTCTGCCGCAACAGCTGCTTCGACGCCGCGGCCAACTGCTTGGGCGGTGGTTTGGGCGGGCCGTTGATATCCTGGTCGAGCCAGTCGGGCAGCTCGGCCACGAGTAGCTCACGGAACAGTGGCTGGAGCTTGCGTGTGTATACCAAAGACGGCCCGGACAGGGGCGAGCGGGGCTCACGGACGCGATGCTGCTCCGACATGGGCTCGGCGCGGATCGACTGGCCGAGGGGGTCCGGCACATCAAACACGGCCCATGGCAACTGATCGCGCTCCGAGCCACGCACATCGTCACACAGACCGTCGTTGGCTTTCACACGTTCTTCGTCCAAGAGGTCAAGAAAGAGCGCATGCGCATCTTGCACGACGCTAAGCATCTTCTCAGACGGCTTCTCAGAGAAGGGCACATCCTCTTGCGCGCTCGTCTGCACATACATGCACCGGTACTCAATCTCGCGCCGGATCTTAGACCAGCGGCTGTAGTGGATGAGTGCGTTGAGCTCTTCCATAATGCATTCGACATCATCGTCTGTGATGCGCTTGTCGTGCAACATCTCATCCAAATTCACCTCAATGTCCTGCGCGCGGCGGTCGTCGGGGTGCTGCGGGTCACTAGTCGACAGGGACAAAAAGTCCAGGCTCGCCTGGCACCACTCCCATATGGGCCCCAGCACAGGGGCCATCTCGTGGGCGAAAAAGTAGAGGAACTCGTGGTGCTGGGTCGCCCACTCGATCCACCGCTTCTCCGAATTGTCATCCGACTTGCGCATCTCGATCATGTCGTCTAGCATCTTTTGTAGGTCCCCAAGACGCCCACCCAGGTCCGCCGCCTTGGACACCTGGCGCAAGCCACCATAAAATACATGTGTGAGCGACTCTTTGAGAAAGCCCACAAACAAACTCGAGCTAAGCAGTTTGGCTAGACGCGTGCGGTCGTGCTTGGCCAGCATGGCACGTAGGAGCAGCTTCAGTAGCGCAAAGGTTCGCGCTTGGGTCTGGACAGGACCGCTCGCCTCCCACTCGGGTGCTGACGACGAGCTCGGGTCCTGACGCATCGACGCAGGGTATGCGAGCTCGAGGTTCGCCCGGTACGGCGACGCGGCAAAGGCCGTTTGCATGGCCAAGACGTGGTCTTGCATCGGCTCGTCCAGTTCCGGCGCCAGGTTCGACAGCAAAATTGTAGTGAGGATATCGTCGCCTTGTCGGTCCGACTCGGCGTGCATTTTTGTCGTCTCTTCCACTGTGCGCTGGCGCACATAGGCTTCCACCTTGTGCACGAGCATCGGCTCTGAGATCTCCTGGAGCAGCGGGTCAATCTGCTCTTTTTGCACTGTCGTAGCTTCTTTGCCGATTGAGTGGCTGACGATGCGCTGGAAGAGCGAGTCGGCGCCGGCAGGCTGCGCAAGGAGGATCGATACCAGCAGCTGAACCATCGTTTGCGCATTCGTTACCATCAGTGCCTGCCGCACAGCCCAGTATGGAAAAAGCATATGCACCACGCGTACAAAGTTGAACAGCCCATCGGCCGCTGGCGACGCCACAAAGAGCCACCGCAAGACTTTGGCCACATGGACCCGCACCCACTCCTCGGCGTTCTGCAGCTCCACGGGCAGATTGTCCACATGGCTCACTGACAGATACGCCACCATGTCCTGCAGTCCCGTCTCCTGCTCAATGATGGTTTCCTTGAATGCGTTCCAGTCTGACTGAATCCGCTCCGACTCGCGACCTGCTTCCTGCCAGACCTGCAGATCGTCGCCGGTAAATAACGAGTCGATCAGGTCGTAATCTTTGTCTGTCAAGACATAGGGTCGCGCCAAGCCGCGCTTGACAGTGCCGGCACCCCAGCCCTTGCCGACGCCCCACCTTTCTGTACCTGGATCACCAACGCCCGGACCTCGCAGCTCATGCTCGCCCCGCACACCCACACCGCGTGCGAAGAAGAGGCCCAGGTACTGCGTACCAATGAGCGAGAGCAGGTGCGTCAGCACAATCTCCCCCCGCTCTTTCGATGTTGACAAATTACTGTTCACGAATGCCTCAATGATGCTCTGGATGTGCTTCTGCCAGTAATCCAATGGAGCATCGCGCAGTCCCGGCAGGTACCGGAGATGGACTTGGAACAGATGGCGCAAAATCAATGGCTCCTCTGAGGGCATAGGCGGCTCAGGCGGCAGCTCTGTACTTTGCTTGCGGAATAGGCGCAGCTGCCAGTTTGAGGACCGCTGAGACGGCGTCGATGAGGTAAAAGGGAAGCCATACATACTCAGCGTACCGGGGTCGCCAAGAGCAAGCCACTCACGCTGCATCTGCATCATCACAAGCACCTTGAGAAGCATGTGCCGTTGCACCGGGTTGAGCAGGTTCTGCTTCAACCCGGGGTGCCGCGGCTGAAAGGGCGTGATCGACAGCAGACGACGCTGCTTGCGATCCATCTCCGCTACTGCCCTTTGCCGCTGCTGCGCCTCGGCCAACATTAGTGCCTCACTCGCCTTGGCTTGCTTCGCTCGCATTGCCTCCTCTTTTTTGTCCAGCTTGGCCTTTTGCCGGCGCTCCTTGGCGGCATCACGCTGCTGCTGCTTTAGGAGCGCCGCTCGCTTTCGCTGCTGCGCCATTTCATCCCGCTTTTTCTCCAGCGCCTCCTTGCGGATCATGGCCTTTTCTTTTTTCAGGGCACTTTCTTCTCGCTTCTGCTGCGCGAGTGCCTCCTTCTGCTGCCGCGCCTCCATTTTCTTCTGCATAGCATCCAGCTTCCTCTGGGTTTTGTCGTCGTGAGGCGCCACTGAACCAGAGCCTGCCCACCTGCCCAGCGCAAGAAGCCAGGAAGATGACGCGCCGGCGGCTGAAGCAGGTGCATTCGCGCTTATAGGCGCCATAGGCTCCTGCCGCGGCATGTCTGATGGGGGAGTCATAGCAACCGAGGCAGGCTGTTGAGGAGGCGTCGTAGCTTCCGTCATGGGTATGGGCCTCAAATTATCCTCCTCCAGGGAGTACCTCGTTGGAGCTCGGGGCTTCGAGGGAGTGCGTGCTGCCGGTGGTGTCATAGCGGCCCGTTCCGCCTCGTCCCGGGCTCGCTGCGCGCGACGCGCACGCCGCGCGGCGCGCCGTGCTTGATATTCTTCCTCGTCCATAGGCATATCCGCAGGTACGCGGTGCCGTCGCGAACTGTGAGGTCGGCGCGCGCGATGCTCGCGTGGGCGACGCTCTGCAACGCCTTGCCTCCGAGGATGCCTTGTGTGATCAGAGCGAGAGGCGCGTTCCGCACGCGAACGCGTACGAGATGGCGGCTCGTGAGCGGACATGCCTACTGCCTGGTCCGCTGCCGTGCGACGCGCTGCATAGGCCGCACCGCTCTCCGCTTCTAGCTCGGGGGCGTCCACAAATGCGTCGGTGGGTGCGTACGCGGACGCCGAACTCCGCTTACTCCTTCGACGACGACGACGAGCGTCCCCCTCTGCCACACCTGCACTTTTATAAGCATGCGACCGATGGTGCGCACGCGGTGGCGCTGGATCGGCCATCGTGTCGAGAGGTGCGGACCGCTCGTCGAGGATCAAATGTGGGGCGCACGCACGTTGGGGGCGTGGCATGCATACTGACTACGTAATCACTCCTCTCGCGTCTGTGTCAAATAAGGTCGAAGCTGGCGTGAGGGGTGGGTGTGCACGTACCTTCTCGAGCCGGCGAGCAGCCTCGCCTAGCTGGTGGTCCTTACAAAAGGCGAAGCGAATAAACCTCTCACCATACTTGGCGTCCTGTTCGGCGTAGAATGCTGTGGCGGGAAGCACAATTACATCGCACAAGTGGCCAATGAACCAGCAGACGTGATAGTCGCGGGCCTTCACGCGCACCTCGTCTGGCATCTCAAAGTCGTCTGGGAGGCGAATGTTAGATGCATCCACTAGCACGAAGTAGCTGCCATGAGGTATCGTGTACGGAAGGCCGAGGTGGTCCAACGCGGCCATTAGTTCTTGACGACGAGCCGCATATTCCTGGCGCTGCTTTTCGAAAAAGTTTTCCTGGTCAGCCAGTTCCAGACCCAGAGCTGCACCTTCCGAAGCAATCGAGTTGGTGGTGTAAGTGATGCGCAAATGCGCCATCATCGTCGGGGTAATGAGATGCTTGGGTCCGATCGCCCATCCCACGCGCCAGCCGGTGCAGGCAAACGATTTGCCTGCGCTGCCAACCGTGATCGTGCGCTCCCACATGCCCGAGATGGAGGCCAGGCGGATGTGTTCCTGCTGGTCATACGTCAAGCAGTCGTACACCTCATCAGAGATGACGAGAATGTCGTACTTGATGCAAAGCGCGGCTAACTGTTGAAGCTCCTTGAGCGTGCAGACCTTTCCGATTGGGTTGTGAGGTGTGTTGAGGAAGAGGAGCTTGGCCCGCGGGCTTGCCATCTTCTGCTCGAGCAGGTCCCAGTCAAACAGCCACTCGTTGGCGGACACGGCCTGCTTCCCACTTGAAGGGGGCAGCATGGGCACGTACACAGGAACTCCGCCGTTAAAGGTCGTCTCGCAGACATACTGGTCAAAGAACGGCTCTAGCAGGATGACCTCATCGCCCTCCTCCAAAAAGGCCGTCGCGGCCGAGTACATGGCTTCATTCGCCCCAGGAGTTACGACAATTTCGCTCATAGGGTCGAGTTTCTCGCCGCTTTGCGGGCGCTGCATCGGTAACCCCGTCGTGTCCAAGTCCACCTTGCCATCGAGCATGTCTGTGTTGCCAGCCGCTGGCTTGTGGAAGCTCGCTGAGTACGTATCGCTAATGGCATTCAGTAGTCGTGGGCGTCCCCGTGCCGGTGAGTAGTGGTGAAGATCCACCCGCTCCTTCGTTTCTTCCAAAAGCCGATCGAGCAAGAACGAGGGCGGTTTCCAGTTCATAAACCCTTGGCCAAGGTTCACTGCGGTGGGGAAAACACCCTGGTTGAAAAAGGTCCACACATCGGTGCCGCGGTTCAGCTCCTCATGCATGCGCGAAGCAGGCTGAGAAAGAAATCGAGTCGGTTTCTGTGTCATGGTGGTAATTGTCCGCCAACCCGGTGGCCGCCCACGACAGCGCATGGATCAGGGAGAGCGAACGATGCACAGATAGCGTGCTCTACCCCGATAAAATCGGGTCGTGCATAGCCCACATCGGCACGGGGTTCACCTCTTATGCAGGCCCTCTGTCGGGGCCTGGTCCGGCCGCAGCTGAGAGGCACGGGGCCTTGTGCGTCCCGAAGATCATTTCATCCTTCGTTCTTCCATGATCGAATCAGTCGCACTCGAACTTTGCGTCTGGGACGCGCGGGGAACCTGACGTGCGCGCCTGCGAAGTCGCCGCAGGGTGGGGGTCCTCCGATGGTGAAGGCGGTGGCCTTTGTGGCGGGGGCTTCCCTCCTTGCCTATGCGAGTACGTCCTGGTGGTCCGTGGCCTATACGGACAAGGTGGCCGAGCGCGCCTCCCCTATCCTATCCTTCTCCATGCTCTTCGGCTCACGCTCCAGCCTGAACTGGGCCACTCACGACGAGCAGGCCGAGCGCTTGCACCGAGGCATGGACAGGCTCTCAGGCATGCTCCAGTTTGCTCCCGCCCCTGTACGTGACTTTCTTCTTCGAACGTACGTCTCGGCCTCGCGCGCCTACTTGGCTCTCCCAGAGTACCAGCAGGCAGTGATACCCATCTTGGCCGTTGAGGTCGGTGTCCTGGGAGCGTGGCTACTGGCACCCGGTCTAGGCACGACTGTATGGATGCTGCGCTACTTCACGCATCGCCCCGCGTCTGGCCGTGTTCTCACTCTCTTTACGTCGGTGCTGAGCCACCGTTCTCTGGCGCACTTTGCTCTAAACAACCTGGCCCTGTGGTCGGTAGGAAGTGGGGCACTACTGGCGCTGCCGAGCTCAGGGATGCCTGAGGCCTCGTCTTTGCCCCATTTCCTAGCGTTTTTTGCCACGGCCGGCATGTGTGCGTCGCTGGCGAGCCACCTTGCGATTGCCACACGCTGGCGACTTGCGCGCACGCGCCTGGACAAGATGCTCCTACGTCGACGCGCGAGTCTTGGCGCGAGTGGGGCCATCTATGCCGCTTTTGCACTCTCTGCTTGTGTGATGCCGCAGGTCCATGTGAGTTTGCTCTTTTTGCCCATGCTCGCTGTGCCGATCCAATGGGGCTTTGGAGGGTACGTATCATGCACTTACCGCAGACTCGTGCTCCTGGACCTGGTGGGGGCTGTGCGTGGATGGCAAGTGTTCGACCATGTGGCGCACCTGGGCGGCGCCGCCTTTGGGGTGGGATACTATGTCGTAGGCGCCTCGCTATGGCGCCAGTGCACCTCGTTCTGGCACACGTATACCTATTAAGCGAACTTCCAAATAGCTGACAGTTCGTTCAGGAGAGACTCGAGTTGTGCATCGTCCTTGCTGGCGAGGCTGGCGTCAGGAGACAGATACATACGTAGGGATCAATGTGCGCGCCTCATCGATATCGGTCACGGACAGGTTGGCCAGCTGCGCCATTTCGAACTGCGAGAGCTGGAGGCCCTTGCTGTCGCCCATATCGCCGTCCAGGTCCGGCTGCGCGGCATGCTTGATCAGCAAGCTGGGTAAGTGGGAGAGACGTACGCGCGTACTTCACGAATCGTCGATTGGTCCTTGAACCGGCTAAACTCGTCCACGTACTCCTTCGTCTTTTGCGTCACACTGCGTCAGGAGAGTGTACGTACGCGGACAAACCGTCGCGTTCATTCGCCTCGCCCGGCCGCGAAAAGAAGAGATGCACTTCCGAGATGAGCAGGCAGCCTGCATCCTGGAACTCTGATCGCATTATTGAATTTCCACGCACCATGACCGAGCTTGCCTGTGCTCGCATCCTCAACCTCAATGGCGCCCCGGCGCACCCGCTGGAAGGCAGGCAGCGACATGGTGGCAGGGCGACAGCGACGAATCCCTCCACTCAATGCCAGCGCCGGCGGACGGCCCAGGCGGCATGGACGTCGATGCGGCGCCGGAATGGGAGCTCTTGTACGGACTCTACGGGCATTCACGTACGGTTACGTGCGTTGAATTCTCTCCAGATGGCCAGAAGCTCGCGACGTGTGGGGCGGATTGCCTCGTGCACGTATGGGAGACCTGCACGGGCCGGCTGCTGCAGACGTGGAGCGCGCACGACGAGGGTGTGAACGCGGTGTGCTGGACGCGCGACTCGCGCTACATTGCCACGGCCTCAGATGACCGCACTGTGCGCGTGTTTGATGTCGAGTCGGTACGTTGTGTGGCTAATGGCAGGGCCAAAAGATCCGCACGTTCCTGGGCCACACGTCGTACGTGATGTGCGTGGCATGCCACCCTCTGAGCACGCTGCTGGTGAGCGGTGGCTTTGACGAGACGATCCGGCTATGGGACCTGCAGCGTGGTACCTGCCACCGGATGATTGCGGCGCATTCAGACGCCGTGACAAGCGTCGACTTTTGTGCGGACGGCACCATGATGGCGAGCTGTTCGCACGATGGGCTCATGTACGTGCACATACTAATGCAGCCGCCTATGGGATACTCACGCTGGACTGTGTCTGCGCACGCTGCAGCACGCGGATAAGGCGCCCGTGGCCTCGGTGCGATTCTCGCCCTCGTCGCTGCAGCTGCTGGCCTCGAGTCTCGACAGTGCGGTGCGGCTATGGGACGTGGCGAACGCGCGTGTGATCAAAACCTACACGTCACATACGAACACGCAGTATGCCGGCGCGGCCCTCTTTCTGTTTCAGCCAGGCCCGGATTCCCGCGTGTGGGTCGCGTGCGGCAGCGAGGATCGCCAGGTATACGTGTGGGATCTGCAAACGAAACGCGTCGTGGCGTCATGGTCCGCACACCGAGACGCCGTCGCCTATATCGCTGTACGTCCATCCCACTCACGCAGGCGCATCCCACACTGCCGCTCCTTGCTACGGCCGGCCTCGCGCAGGACGCGAGCGTCCTCGTCTGGGCGAATGTAGTCACGTGATGTACTCCGACGCGCGCGCGCGCGCCGCGATGTCTGGTAGCGGCGGCGATGGCGTCCGTGAGACGCACGCAACTGGGCCTGCGCGCGCCTGGGCGCACGGTGTCGCAGGGCGCCATGGCGAGCGCTGGTCCCTCGCGGGGGACAAAGGCGCCGCAGCGCGCCGTCTCGGCGTCCGACGTGCCGCGCCGGAGCGACGCGTCGATGCGTGTGCTTTTGCGCGTACGCGGCACCGCTGCGGCAGGTGAGAGTGTTCTTGCGACCCACGGGACGCGCGGGACGGATGTGGACGTGCTAGGCGACGTGCCTTCGTCGTCGCGGGGCGCGGCGCGCTCCCGGACCTACGGCTATGACTGTGTGCTGAGCGCCGAGGCGGACCAAAATATGGTATACTCGGAGGCCATGCAGGGCGTGCTCGAGGATGTGCTGCTAGGCTACAACTGTACCGTGTTTGCGTACGGGCAGACGGGCACGGGGAAAACGCATACGATGGAGGGCGACCTGTCCGAGTATATGGAGACGTTTGCGCCCGACGCGGGAGTCATACCCCGCACCCTGTACCGCCTGTTCCACGTCCTGGAGACGCGCGGCGACGATTATGGTGTGAAGGTCTCACTCGTGGAGCTGTACAACGAAGAGCTGCGCGACCTCCTGAGCGATGACGTATCGAGTGCGCCTCTGCGTATGTACGACGATGCGCGGGGCCGGGGCGTCGTGCTCCAAGGACTCGAGGAGGTGCCACTCACGAGCGCAGCGCATGGCCTGCGCCTCTTGCGCGAGGGCAGCCAGCGCCGGCACGTTGCGTCGACCAAGTGCAACCAGCAGTCGAGTCGATCGCACTGTGTGTTCACACTGACCGTGCATGTCAAAGAGTCGGGCGTGCGCGGCGAAGAGCTGATGCGCACGGGCAAACTGAATCTCGTGGATCTGGCCGGCAGCGAGAGCATAGGCCGCAGTGGCGCGGAGCACCAGCGCGCGCGCGAGGCGGGTCTCATCAACCAGAGCCTACTGACGCTCGGCCGCGTGATCCATGCGCTGGTCGAAGGGAGCACGCATATCCCGTACCGCGAGTCGCGCCTCACGCGCCTACTACAGGACTCGCTCGGCGGCCGTGCCAAGACGTGCATGATCGCGACAGTGAGCGATGACCGCCTGAACTTGGAGGAGACGCTCTCGACGCTCGATTATGCGCTGCGCGCCAAGTCCATTAAGAACCGCCCGGAGGCAAACCAGCGCATGACGCGTGCGGCCCTGCTGAAAGAGTACGTGGGCGAAATCGACCGCCTGCGCAGCGATCTCAGCGCGACGCGCACACAGACGGGCGTGTATGTGAGCGAGGCGAATTGGGCGCGCATGGAGGCGGAGCAGGCGAGCCTCTGCAAGCAACTAGACGAGCAGCGCCGCGCGAACGAGGTGGCTACGAGCCGGCTCGCCAGCATGCAGGAGCAGCTCGAGCAGAATACGCGTGTGCTCGCGAAGCGCGAGGCCGACGCGGCGCGCGCCGAGGCCGAGCAGGCGGCGCGGCTGCACGAGCTAGAGCAGGCCCTGTGCCATGCGGCCACACTCTCGACCACGCTGCAGGAGGAGACGCGTCTGCACCACGCGCATGCGGCGAGTGAGCGCAAGCTCGACCAGGTCGCGCACGAGCTGCGGCAGCTTGCCGAGCAGGCAACGGACGACGTCCACGGGCTCTTTGCAAAGCTGGAGCGCCGCGCGAAGGCCGATGCACAGGCGCGTGCCGCGCTTACCACACTGGCAGACGAGCTGCGCGAGACGCACGAGGCCGTCGCGGCAAGTGCCGCCGTCCAAGTCCCCGAGGCGCTCTCGCAGCTCGTGGACCATGTATCGCGCGAGCTGTGGGCGCTGCAGCAGGTGCTGGACGACCGGCTCGCCGCTGCTGCGCGCGCTGGCGACGACAGCGGCACGGCGCTGCGTGACGAGGTGGCACACGCCATGAGCGAGTACGAGGCGCGCCTGCTGCACGCGCACGCCGAAGCCTGCGCAGCATGGCAGACGGCGCAGGAGGCGCATGTGGGCGAGGTCGCTGCGCTGCTGGCAGCGTCCGAGCGCATGACCCAAAGCGTCGATGCGCATTTGTCGAAACTCCATGGCCAGGCCAGCACGCTCCTGGCACACGCGCAGTCGAGCTCGGCGCGCGTGCGTGCGCAGTCGAGGGAGCATGCCGAGGCGTGGGCGCAACAGCAGCAGGCCCTGCGGGGGGGGGCCGAGTCGATGCGCGCTGCCATGCTGGCTGCGATGGACGCGTTTGTGCAGCAGCAAGTGCAGGCGATGCAGCAGCATGAGCAGGCCGCGCACGACACATTCCGCGCAGCCAAGCCCGCGGACACGCAGGCGCTGTGTGCGTCGCACCGCACAGCCTGGGAGGCTGCGCATGCCGACTTGTCGAGCGTGTCGAACGAGTTGTCGGACGCGTGTGTGGCCCTGCATGCGAGTGCGCAGGACCTGGCGCCGCGTGCAGACGCGCACGACCAGCACTTTGCGCACGAGATGGAGGCGGCTGCAGCGCAGTGGCGTGCCACCACGGGGCCCCTGTGGGAGCGCCACTCGTCTGTCGAGGCCGTGGCGCAGTCGGCGCAGGGCGCCGCGGACGAGGTGCGCACGACGCTGGCGGCGCTGGATCTGCGCGCGGAAGCGTCGGCGGTCCTAGAGGCGGCGACGCACGTCCAGGACGCGTCGGGCGAGGCAGCGGAGCGCCTACAGCGCCTGCAGGGCCTCCTAGGGCCGCTCGCGCCCATGCCCGAGGCGACGGGCGAGACGCCGCGGCGGCGCACGTGGTCGATGCCCGTCTGGGACGTGGTGCCATCGGACCGGACCGAGGCGCTCGCATGGTGGGAGCAGGCGGCGGACCGGACGCCGCTGCGGGAGCGGCGGCCAGTAGAGAATCGGCCCCTGATAGCGACGCCCCACAAGTAGACCTATGGAAACGACTTGCCAGTGATGCGCTCGTAGGCCTCGCGGTACTTGGCCGCGGTCTGCGCCACGACGTCGTCCGGGAGCGTCACGGGCGTGAAGGTCCGCGCCGCCTGCTCGAGGCCGTGCGCCTTCATCCAGTCGCGCACATATTGCTTGTCGAAGCTGGCCTGCGGCGCGCCCTCGCGGTACGTATCGGCGGCCCAGAAGCGCGACGAGTCGGGCGTCAGCACCTCGTCGACGAGGATCAGCTCGTCCGGCGCGCCGGGCGTCTCAGGCGGCAGGAGCCCAAACTCGAACTTGGTGTCGGCCAGGAGGATGCCGCGCGACTGCGCATGCTCGGCGGCCTTGGCGTACAGTGCCTTGGCCGCGCCTGCCACCTTGTCGGCGAGCGGCTGGCCGATGAGCTCCGCGACGCGGTCCGGGTGGATGTTCTCATCGTGCGCGCCCTGCTCGGCCTTGGTCGACGGCGTGAACAGAGGCCCGCCGGGGATGCGCTGGCTCTCGACGAGACCGGGCGGCAGCGAGATGCCATGCACCGTGCCCGCGCGCTTGTACTCGGACCAGCCACTACCGGTCAGGTAGCCGCGCACAATCGCCTCGAGCGGCAGGACCTGGGCGCGGCGCACGAGCATCGCGCGCCCATCCACCTGCGTGCGGTGCGCCGCCAAGCGCTCACGCAGGACCTCGGGAAAGTCGTCCCAGCGCGTCGCAAGCACATGCGAGCGGAGGATCGAGGGCGTGAGCAGCTCAAACCAGAACTCCGAGAGGCCGTGCAGCACACGCCCCTTGTCGGGAATCCCGTTCTGCAGGATGACATCAAACGCAGAAATACGGTCAGTCGCCACGAACAAAAGGGCGCCGCGGTATTCGCCGTCCGTCAGCTGCGCATCGTAGACATCGCGCACTTTGCCCTGCGCCACAAGCGGCAGCGGCAGCGAGGTGTGCGTCAGCGCCATGGCGGAAGACAAGCCCTACGGCCTCCACCGGCACTATATACGGGCGTGGCGCACGCGCTCCCGGAAAAAGTCGGCCCACTGCGCCTGCGTGAACGAGCTCGAAATGGACGGCTCCACGACGCCGTTCCACAGCGCCGTCGGCGTGACGTGCACGCCGTTCTGGCGTCCGATCTTGACCTGGTGTGAGTGGAGTGACGTACGCAGTACTTGAGGTCCGGCACGATCTTCGCGCCCGTGTTGCCGTCGTCCGACACGCGCGTCCAGGCGCGCACGGCCTGGCCAAGCGGCGTGTCGTCCGGCAGAGACACGAGCGGGGGCGTGCCGGCCCTGCGTGGCTCGTCGCTCAGCACGTGCACGGCGAGGGCCGCGAGCTCGGCACGCACCTGGTCGCCACTCTTGCCGCGCACGGGCGACTCGTACCAGCGCTCGCTCTCGCGCATGAGCGCCTGCGAAAACACCCAGAACGGATTCGTCGTGGGGTGGGCCAGCGCGGCGCGCTCGCTCGGCGCGAGTCGCGCGACTGCCAGCGCCGTCTCGTGCAGGTACGTCGACGACGCGTGCCACGGCTGCGGCACCGGGCGCACGACGACGCGCACCTGACCCGCGAACGGCGCCTCGTCGCCGATCAGGAGCGGCACCGCGTCGCGATCAAAGTTGAGCAGCTGCTTCGCAGAAAAGGGGCCTGTGTCAGCACAGCAGCGTACACAGGTAGTCGACCTGGCGTCAGGCACACGTACATACATAGAGCTCGAGCGTGTTCGGCGCATCCGGCGCCCCAATAGAGAGCGCCTGCAACGCGGGCGGCAGGGCCATGGTGGGAGGGTCCGAGCGCCGCCCGCCACAGCCACGTGAGGGAGGGGCTCGGCGCCGTGGAGGCCCACCGCGCCTGTATGCGACTGCCGCGCCGCACGCCGTACTATGACGGCGCCGCGAGCGAGCTGGCGTTCGTGCATGCACAGCTGTATGGCGATCGGCACGATAGAGAGGCTCTTGAGTCAGCGCTGGGAGTCGTGCGTTTGTGGCTGCACCGCGGCTCGTGCCCACAGGCCGTCGAGGCGACGGCGCTCCTGCTGCAGTGCGTGTGCCTAGACGCCACGCGCGCGCCCGAGCTCGCTGTACGCGCGTCCTACGCCATGGCACTCACGCGCTTTGTCAATTCGGTCGTTGACTCGTTCCAGACGGGCATGTATGCGCAGTCGATCGGAGCCATAGCGGAGCGTATTGGCCTCCCGCTCTGGCTCGTCCAGGTGCGCCACTCGGCCACGCACGAAGAGCTGCCGAGCCTCGACGTGGCGCGAGAGGCCTGTGAGGTCGCCCTGGCGTGGCTCGACGAGCACTACTGGCAGCCGACCGTGCATCCGCGCACAGAGGCGCCTGCTCCGGACGACACGGAGGCGCGAAAGGCAGCGTCGCTGCAGGCCGCCCAGCTTCTGTACGCGTACCGCCACCACATGCAGGCGCTGCAGCGCGACGCGAGTCTCGCACAGCTTCAGCATCCTCCGCATGAAAAGGCCAAGAACGAGGTCGTCGCGTGGATCGAAGCCGAGCATGCACGCCGCCTCGCCCTGCCGGGTCACGGCGACACGGCCGCCCGCCTCAACCGCCAGTGGCACCAGGACGAGGAGGCACCGGCCATGGACGAGTCGACGAGGCTCTCGCTCGCCTCTGTCCTCGTCCTCCTTGTCGCCGAGCTGTGTGTCCCTGGCGCCCTGCTGCCCAGCAAGCAGCGCCACGCCGTGCCGAGCGAATGGCTCGCCCTGTGGGCGCCCTTGCTCCTCCACGTGCAGCGCACACACCCCGTGTTCCTCCCTCTGCTGGCCGATGCGCTCACGCACGTCGACGAAGCGCATGCGCCGGCCGCGCGCGCGTGGCTCACGCACCTCGCGGCCCTCGACACAGCGGCCGTGCCGAGCGATGCGCCGCGGTGGACGGCCGATGCGTCGCTCGAGGCGTGCGCGGCGCATGAGCACGTGGCAGCACCCGTGCCCTTGTGGCGCGTCGTGGTGCAGTACGCCCTCGAGCGCCCCGACGCAGCATGGCACGATTTCGCCGCTGCGCTCGCGGCGGAGCGTGACGACGACGTGTCGCACCGCATTCAGGAGCTGCGCGCCGTGCGGGCCACGCGTGCGCACACATCGGAGCCCGTCGACGTGTGTCTGGCGGCGATGGAGGCACGAGCGCCGGCCCTAGCGGTGGCGCCGGCCCCTACGCTCGAGGCGCCTCCCGCGCCGCAGGCAGTGCCAGGCAGCGCCGCTGCGCCGCCGGGCTGGCATTTGGCGCCCACGCCCTACATACCGACGCCCATCGGGTGTTTGGCTGGCGCACGGCCGCCACTTTTGTTGGGATAATATCACACTACACGTAGGGTCCAGACGCTTCCGGGCGGGAGCTCATGCGCGCCTGCCGGCTCGCCCAGCCCCACATTGAGTTTCTGGAGCGCCTGTGCTGCGCCTGGATCGCCTGCGGCGCGCACCACGGCAACAAGGTCTTGACATAGAATGTGCCGCCCGGAGTGGTATATCGTGCTGTCATGCGCACGCACGAACAGGAGGGGCAGCGTACACTGCGTCGCCCACCGATCGCGGTCCAGGCGCGCGTCCAGAAAGGCGCGCAGCGGCGGTAGCTGCACAGCGATCTCCGCCTCGTCACTGCTAGGCCCCGGCGCCGATGCCAGCGCCAGGGGCCCGAGCGGCCCCAGCCACACCTCCAGACTCGCGAGCGGCGCGCCCGGTACGTGCATCGCCGCCTGCGCCTCGCGCGGCGTCTGTAGCGCGGCCGAGTCGCGCACATAGAAAAAGTGCTGCACGGTCATGGCAAGCTTGTGTGTCGGCGCGTCGTAGTAGGGCATCGTAGTCACTAGCGGGAACGGCGTGAGGGCCAGCCCCATGGACGCTGATGGGCTCTGTAATCCCAGCATATCGACGTCAACGAATGCGTACTCAAAGTGCGAGATGCTCACGAGCGTCCAGCAGAACGCGTCTTCGGCCTCATCCAGCGGCGCTTGGTTCGGCTCCCAGGCGGCAGGCCGCGCAGGCGAAAAAGTGAGGGGCAGCACATGCGCCTCCTCGGCCGCATCGCCCATGCGCAGCGCGCTGGCATCGTGGGGCGGCGGGCCGGCACACAGGTACGTGCGCGGCGCATGCGGATCGATCGTCCATCCCTCGCTGCTCGGCACGAAGCGCATGAGCGCCACTTTTTGCATCTGCGTCACGGCGCCCCACGCGCTCATGTCCTCGTCGTCGACCGTCGCAGGCCCGTCGACCGGCGGGCAGATCCGCCCGCGGTCCACCTTGCATAGGACGAGCGGATCCGTGGCCGCGCCTGATACAGGGTCGACCAGCACGACGACCGAGCCGTACGTCAGCACGCTCTCGTCCACGGCATCCCGCGGGCCACTGGCAGCGCGGCGTGCGAGGAGCACGAGGCGAAACGCGGTCCACGAGCGGCTTTGCGCCGAGAGACGCCCGTCTTGCGCGCACAGGTACTTCGTGCGGTAGGTCTGTGAGTTGATGCGGTTGAACAGGGAGACCGACGCGTCCTTCGTGATGTGCGCGGACACGTTGCGCGCCTTGGCAATGCGTTTGGAGGGCTTGGAGATGATGCCGATCGGCGCCGAGTCAAAGCTGGCCCAGCTAGCGCCCCGCACAGCGGCCGAGTCACTGCTGCCGAGACGTAGGCGCTTGGTCGGCTCAGCGCCCTCGCGCGGCGTCAGCAGATGCAGCTGGAGGCGGAAGCACTTGGCCTTGCCGGTGCCCGTGACGTGCAGCTCCGAAAAGCGCGCTTGCTGTGCATCGTCGAGCGCCGCGATCTGCTCACCGGAGAAGCTATCGCCGTCCTCGCCCTGCACTTGCATCAGCAGCAGAGAGGACTGCGGTGCGTGCCGTAGCGCGCCGGTGACTTGCACAAGCGGCGGCGGGCACAGGAAGCGCTTTTCGGAGCCGTACGACTTTTGGGCGACGCTCGCGTGCAGACACTTGATTTTCGTCATGACAGGCACCGTGCCGCCCGTGCCGAGCGCCTCCTGTCGCATGTGCTCACGCACGACCTCGGCAGTGCGCTGGCGGTGCTCCTCTTCGGTCAGAGTGTGCGCGCGCTCGCGTGGCGGGGGCGCCGGCCCCGGCGTCCGCGCCGGCGCAACAGACACGGAGGAAGAGGCGGAGGCGGGCGTCGAGGAGGCCGATGGCGACGGCGACGCACTGTCCCAAACGCCAGGATCGAGCTGCAGGTGCTCTTTCAGGCTAGCCATGAACTTCTCGAGGCTCGCTGCGGTCGTCGAATCCAGCTCGGTCTCGGCGGGTGCGCCAGAGCGAGCGGGCTCCGGCTCGGCAGGCGGTAGTAGACGCGCGGCAATCTCTTCCATGTAGCGCGAGGCCACCGCCTCAGCGTCGCTATCACTCGACATAGCGTTCGCTGAGGCGCTTGGGTCGTAGGGCTCCATCGCGACTTAAGCACGAACGCGGTCCATCGCGTCGCACGGCAAGGCGGGCGGGCTGTCTGGGCCTCCACCTGGCGCCAGGCATCGAGCGACGACGACGGCGGCGGCGACTACGACATGGCGTCGACCGAGCCGGAGGAGCGCGGGCACGTTACCTTTTGCGTCGTATGTGCTAGCAATCAGGTACGAAAGCTATTCTAACGCAGAATCGGTCTATGTCCGGGCACCTTGCCCTCAAGTACGTGCGCGCTGCTGACCCAGAAACGCCGGCTTTCATGTCATCTCGTGCGGCACCGGCTCGGCGGTGCGGCTTCCCGGCCCCTCGATCGACAAGCCCAATATTTATGCGTTCGGAACGCCATACGAGGTCATGTTCCAGGACCTGCTGAACAAGGACCCCAAGCTCTACGAGGCGAATGGGCTGCTGCCGATGCTCGACCGCAACCGGCGCATCAAGACAGCGCCGGAGCGCTGGCACGAGAGTCGCCGCGTCGCAGATGTTGTGATCACATGCGAGGAACGCTGCTTCGATAGCGTGTGTGAGGGTAAGTAACGCACGCTCACCGCAGACTTGCTGAGCCGCCGACACGAGCTGAATCGGCCCGTTCACATTATCAATATCGAAATCAAGGACAATCACGAGGAAGCGCAGACGGCATCCAAGGCCATCCTTGCCCTCGCTGAGCGCGTATGTATATCGCACTTACCCAGATCGAGCGCGCACACGATCTCGATGAGGATATGGACGATATTCTTGAAGAACAGCAGCAGTCGTTTTCGTACCCACTGCTCCATACCGTAGCCTTCTACTAGTGTTCCACGCAGAGGTCCATGCGTCCGCGACCGCCGGGAGCAGGCAGCTTCGTGCGCTCGACCTGCGGCGCAGCTCCACCCATCATTGCCCTGCGACACACGTTGGTGCGCTGGATCATGTCCGTGCCGCAACGAGCTCAAAGTCCGGCGCGTACGCGCCCGGCACTGCTGCAGGCGCCACTGTACGTCTTTGACTTGCCACCAGCTCTCGCGTCGTCGCTTGTTGTGCGCGCAGCCGACGACGAGGCACCCGCCACCGCTGCGTCTCCCGCCCCGTCGTCGGCCCCGTCGACCGTGGCGCCAGTGGCTGGCAGCGTAGGTGCGCCGGCATGCTCTCTCTGCCCCGGATGCTCGTCCTTCCGCAGCGTCGCCGAGCAGCGATCGCATGTCCGCAGCCTATGGCACCGCTTCAATCTGGTCCTGCGGCAGCACGCAGCGCGCGGCGCAAAAGGCACGTTGGAGCCCGTATCGCACGCACAGCTTGAGCAAATGTGTGCGTCACTGGAGCGCCCAGATGACGACGAGGAGGATATGGATGAGCTCTCGGCTCTACTACAGCAGCTCGATGTGCGCGAAGACACAGGCGACGATGAGGCAGCACGCACCATCAAGTCGGTGAACGACGCCTTGCGCTCGCCTCTCGTGTGGTACGAGACGCCGTCGCAGGCCCCTACTGTCTTGGAGCAGACGCAGCTGGGCTTGTACCGCGACGTTCTCCTCGCAGCGGCCGGAGGCTCGGCCGCCGCCGACAGCGCGCGGATGCCATCACTCGACGTGCTCGCAGCGCCCCGCGTTGAAGTGCGGCCCGGCACGCACGGATGGGCCGGCAAGCGTGTACAAGGCACGCACCAGGTCAGCCGCACGATGCAGATGCAAGTCCTCGATGGAGCCGGCCTCGTGCCGTGGCTCTCGCCAGACGAGGTGGCTGCATCAGACGACGATGGATCGTCCAGCTCGTCGGCGACGGCAACGAGTGAGGATGACGAAGACCCCGTGGCTAGCCCACCAGCGCCGATCCCGCCGCTGCGACTCTGGACCTTTATCATGATGGGTGGTGGCTACTTTGCTGTGGCGACAATTGCCCTCAATGTCCACAGCCCGCCGCTCTCGGAGCGTGCGCGCGCACGCGGCACGAAACCGACGCGCTCTGTCCTCATGCTCGCTCACAAGACCTTTCAGCGATACACGACGCGTCGAAAGCAGGGCGGAGCGCAGTCCATGCAAGATGCCTCCGGCCGGCATGCAAAGAGTGCAGGTGCGAACCTGCGGCGGTACGGCGAGGCCCAGCTCAAGGCGGACATTCACGCTCTGCTGGACCGCCGCGCCTGGCGCGAGTTGATCCAGCATTCAGAGCACGTATGGGTCCGCACATCGATGCGCGCGGCCCATGGCGTGCTGTGGCATTGGCCTGGACACGCTACGAGCCCCCTCGATGAGAAGCAGGCGAGTGGTACGCTTTCGCACATTCCCATCGCGACACAGCGCCCCACACTATCCGAGATTGTGCGCGTGTTCTGGGAGCTCACGCGCGTCAAGGTCGCCCATCTCTCGTCAGCTGAGCTTGCGGCGCAGGATGAAGCGCACCGCGATGCGATCGCGCGCGCCCTGCGTCAAAACGCCGCGCAACAAATGCCGAAGGCGCCGCCGCCGCCGCCGAAGACCCCTCAAGTCAAGAAAGACGAGCGTGCGGCGCGGCAGCGTGCGCGCTTGGAGCGTCTTGTCGCGATGGTGCGCAAGGGACGCCTTGATGCACTGACGCAGTGGCTCGCGCGGCATGAGGCGATGCTGGGGGAAGACGCGGGTGCTGTACCACCCGCCTACGAGGACGCAGCGCCAATTGACCGTCCCCTGCCGGCATGGTGGCGCGCGGCTGAGGCGCGCGGCGCATCCCAAGCGCCAATGAACCTGTTGCAGGTTGCGGCTGCCGCGGATCAGGTCGAGATTCTGCACTACTTGCTCGTGGAGCGTCGTGCGAACCCGACACTGCCGCTGGGTCGTGACGATGGCGCGCACCGTACTGCCTACGATTTGTGTGGGAGCAAGAGTGCACGCGCCGTTTTCCGGCGGCTCATGGCGGAGCAGCCCGACTGGTACCGCTGGGACGAGATGGGCCCCGGCGGAGCACGTGTGCCGTCGGCGCTGACGGCCGATATGGAGGAGGCACAAGCGTCCAAAGCGCGCTCGCGTCGAGCGGCCATGCGCGAGAAGATGCGTGAGCGTGACGCCAAGGTCGAGGCTGACACGGCGGCGAAAGAAGCCGCCGCAAAAGCGGCAGCGCCAGCGACAACGCCAGCAGCCGCGGCGCCCAAGAGCGGCCCGCAGCGACTGGGTGGTTCATCGGGTTCAGCGCCAGACGCGTCGCTGTCCGAAGAGATGCAACGGCGCATTGAGCGTGAAAAGCGGGCGCGTGCGGCCGAAGCCCGTATGCTACGAAAATAACTAGGCGGTGCTCGTGCGCGCTGCCTCGAGCTGCACAACACCGACCGAGGCGGTATCGGCGAGGCGCTTCGCAGCAGCGTCGAGCTGGTTGAGCAGGAGCAGCGACTCGAGGCGGTTCGGCTCGGCAGGGATCTTGAACAATTTCTTTACGTCGTCGAGCGGGAGCGGCGCAAGACCGGCGGCCTGACGGGTCGCATTTTCTTGCTGGCGGCGCGCTACAAATGCTTCGGCGCGCGCCTTTTCGCGGGCAATCTGCCGGGCCTGGTACCCGACGTTGCCTGCCTCAGCCGCGTAGCTCTCAGCAGCATCGAGCGTCGAGTCGACCGTAGATACAAGCACAGGCTCGAGTGCGAGATGCAGATCGAGGTAGCTGGGCGGCACATGCATATCGAGCGGCGCCGCAAGGCGATCCCGGGACGACTGTGGGACGAGGCGCGGCGCTGGCGCATTCTCCGTAGCAAGCGTCGCGACAAAGGCGTCCAGTAGCGCCGTGTTGCGCACATGCACCGGGATTTCGACGAGCACATTCGCGAATGTCAGCTTGTGCTCCGCAAGGCTCTGTGCCGTAAACTTGCCCTGGCGGTATGCATCCAAGAATGCGGGCGCGAGGCGGTACGCCTTCAGCGCCGCATTGCCCTCGGCAAGCTGCGCGTAGTCGTGCACGAGCAGGACGGCCTTGCCGCGCCCATGGTGTCCTTCGCGCTCCATGAGCATCGAGAGCGTGTTGAGCCCGTCGACGATGCTCGTGTTGAGGAAGGGGCCCAAAAAGCTCCCGTGGTACAAACCGACAGGGTTCACGTCGGCACTCACCTGGCAGAGCATACGGAGCATCTCGGCCATGTACTGCATCGACGACTTGGTGCTGCGCTCCTCCTCCTCGCCGCGCTCAGCGCGCGCGCCAGGGAGACCAAACACGTTCGACACCTCGAGTACACCCGCCATTTCCATTCCGAGAAGTGTGCCCCAGGCATTGCTGCCGTTCGCTGCATGGCTGTCTTTGCAGTGCTTCACAATCTTCATCATCACGAGGCCGTCAATTTGCACCGACGTGATCTCTTCTGCTTCCATTGCGAGCATCTCGCGGTCCTTGTCACTGAGCGTCATCGACGCCGCTTCGGGCGCCACGGGCGCCGCATCGTCGCGGCGCGCGACAGCTGCAGCACTCCCAGCACGGCTCATGGTCGCTCACCGCCGCCGCCGCCGCCGCCGTCTCTTTTCTTTTCTCGTCACGTGATACGACAGGCACCCCCGCGCGGCTCGCAACGCGGCGCGCCATGGCGCCTGGTGGCGTCAGCGCGTACCATGCGAGCCTGCTCGTACGTCGCTGGAGCTGACGCAGGCGCGGTGCGGTGCAGGATGGGCCGCAGATAATGTAGGTGCTCCATGCTCACTCAGATGTGGCTCCAGGGTGTGGCGATTGTGCTGCCGCACGTCCAACGTATGTCGCCGTACTTACGCAGGGACGTGGCGTGTGAGTGATGCGTGGGTCGGCTCCCTCACATCGAGCTTGTTTGCGGGAATGATGTTGGGAGCGATCGCTTGGGGTGCGTGTGCGGATAGGTATGGCCGTCTTTTCTCGTACCATCGTACACTCGTTGTGGCAGCGATGGGCGGCAGCCTCCTGAGCTTGGCACCTACCTGGGGCACCGCATGCGTGCTTTCTGGCCTGCTCGGGATCGGAATTGGTGGGAGCATGCCCATTGACGGAACGCTCTTTATCGAGTCGCTCCCGCCGCAACACCACCACTGGCTCACAGCCTTGTCCGTGTTCTTCTCCCTCGGCTCGGTCGTGAGCGCGCTCGCTGCGCTCGTGCTGCTGGTCAGTGTAGGTGCTAGCTGGCGCATATTTCTTTTGGTTCTCGCTGGCCTCACGACTGTCGCGGCTGCCTCGCGCCTGGGACGTTTCCGCACGCTCGAGAGCCCCGCCTTTCTCATGGCCTGCGGATGCGAAGCCGATGCAGAGCTCGTACTCCAAGCCATGGCACCCGAGGGCAGCACGCCGGAGGATGCGCACATGCTGATGGACGAGAATCCCGACGAGATGGGTGCCCTCTTCGCCCCCGGGCAGGCGCGAACGACCATGGTGCTCTGGGTGCTATGGACGCTACAATCTCTTGCATTCACGCTCTTCAACGCCTTTTACCCCTTATACCTGGAACGAAAAGGTGGGCATACGACGCCGCGCCCCGAGGCAGCTGTACTGCGGGACGTGCTCGCCTATGCTGTGAGCAGTGTACCGGGCAGTCTCGTCGGCGCCGCGCTCGTGCGCTCCGCGTATGGCCGCTACGCCCTTCCGCTCACGCTCACGGCCACTGGACTGGCGCTCCTACTGTTTCTATGCGCTGCACGCGCCTGGCATGTTGTTCTTGCGGGTATGGCTGTTTCGCTCAGTGCGACGACCGCGTACGCCGTGCTCTATGGACAGACGCCACACGCATTCCCCGCGCGCGTACGCGGCACGGGATGCGCGATTGCGAGCGCAGCGAGCCGTGCAGCCGGCATTGTGGCACCGCTGCTCGCCGGCGTGCTTCTACCACGCGGCCTGCAGGGCCCCATCGGTGTGAGTGCGCTGGTATGGGGCATATGTGCGATTCTGGCCCTATGTCTTAACTAGTCGCGCTTGGTGGTCGGCCCGCGCGGTGCAACGAGTGGCAGTTCCGCGGTACGGCGCGATGTGGGCGTGCCCTGGGTATCGAGCCAGCGCGATGCGGAGCGCTGCGCTGCGCGCTGCTGGTTCCCGTTCCAGTACATGCACACCTGCACTGCAATAATAGCGTTGAAAATGGTTGCAAGCGCAAAGCCCCAGAAGAGAAGGCGATCGTTGGTCTCAGTGAGGGTCGTATACACGCGCGCGGTGGTGCCGAGGAGCTGAGCGAACACGACGAGGATACTGAGCTCGCCTGTGGCTTTTGCGCGGTGCAGCTCAAGCATTTGCGGGACTTTCGATGCCAACGATACCGGAATCGTCATTCCCTGGAGCCACTGTAGCGCACGCGGAGGCACGGCCGCCTCACTCGCAAGGGCCAGCGAGCCTAGCACCATGAGCGTCGCGCCGAGCGCGACGAAGAAGGCATTCGTCGATATGCCGAAGCGGCGGCACAGCGTCGTGGTGCGGCGCGATATGCTGTCCATGGGCGAGTAGGCAATGATGAGCAGCGTGATGATCATGTCTGGGTGAGCACGTAGGACATACTTTGCACGGTCAAGCTGGCATTCTCGCCGTACGTGCTAAAGGGAATTCGCAGACGGATCGCATACGCGAGACTGATCGTATATGCAACCACCTCGAGGATGTACATGGCAAGGCTGATGCCCTCGGCGCTCCGTGCGTGCACGATCTTGTACATTTGCGGAAACTTGAGCAGGCTGCCAAACACGACAATGCCGAGCCCGAGGCCCTTCGAGAGGCCGAGCCGCAGGCACGCCGTATCCGTCCAGTTTACATCCCACACTAGCGACGAGTAGCAGTGCGAGCCCAGCAGGGCCTCCGCCGGCTGCAGGACGAACCACGGCAGCGATCGCGTAAGATGCTGCAGCCCAACCGCCATAACGTGGAGACGCGTGGACCGGCCCCGGGAGCCAGCGTAGGTACGTGCGCAGCACGTGCTCTCCACCACCATGTACTTGCCAGAACACAAGATTGCCGACGCGTCGAAGGCGTTCCCGAAACCGAGCCAGCCGCTCGTGTATGGCACGGCAGGCTTCCGGACCAAGTGCGTAGTGCATTCTAACCACAGGGCTGATCTACTGACGAGCACTTGCTTCCGCATGGGCATGGTCGCAGCGCTGCGCAGCCTCTCGCTTGATGGCGCGGCAGTAGGCCTCATGGTAACGGCCAGCCACAACCCCGAGCCGGACAATGGTATCAAGATGGTCGACTCGATGGGGCAGATGCTCGCGCCAGAATGGGAGCCGCTATGCACGGCTGTGGCGAACGCAGAGACCGTGGAGGACTTGATCCGTGAGCTGCGGCGCATTGTCGACCTGTTTCCTCTGGATGCGACGAACAAGCCACATGTCGTGTATGCATGGGACTCGCGTCCGTCGTCGCCTGCACTTGTCGATGCCATCCGCGCGGGCCTACACGCGCTGGACGCGACGAGCACCGGTGGTGGTTTACTCACGACGCCGCAGCTGCACTACCTGGTGCTAGCCACCAACACGCGCCTAACCCCCAGGCCGTTTGGCGAGCCGAGTGAGCAGGGCTACTACCGGAAGCTGGCGAACGCCTACATGGCTGTGGCGGGCGGCCGCCGCGCGCCGCCGCTTGTGGTCGACTGCGCGAACGGTGTGGGTGCGCGTGCGCTCCAAGGGCTCCTCGATGCGCTGCCGCCCAACACCCTGGACATCACGGCTCTGCGTACGGCGCTGGGCGAGCGCGGCCAACTGAATCACGGGTGCGGTGCCGACTTTGTCAAGTCACAACAACGCCTGCCGGAAGGCTATGCGGACGAGTCGGCCATTCAGCCCGGGACGCTGCTGTGCTCGTTCGATGGCGATGCGGATCGCATCGTATTCTACTACCTGACGGGTCCTGCGAGTGACCCGGCCAGCTTCCACCTGCTCGACGGCGACAAGATCGCGAGTCTGGCAGCCGACTACCTCTCGGACCTCGTCAAGACGACGGGCGTGCCGCTGCAGCTCGGGTGCGTGCAGACCGCGTACGCGAACGGCGCCTCCACGGCCTACCTCCAAGCGAAGGTACCTATCACGTGCACCAAGACGGGCGTGAAGCACTTGCACCACGCGGCGGAGCAATACGATGTGGGCGTGTACTTTGAGGCGAATGGACACGGCACCGTGCTCTTCTCTCCTCATGCGACTGTGCAGTTGGAGCTTGCTTTGAAGGGGGCGGACGGCGCCAAGGCCGCGGCGCTCCATGAGCTGCTCTCGCTTGCCGTCATGGTCAACCAGACGGTCGGCGATGCCTTGTCCGACATGCTGCTGGTGCTTGTGATCCTTGCGGCGCGCGCGTGGGATGCGCATGCGTGGGATGCGTGCTATTCCGACCTGCCGAACCGCCTCGCAAAGGTGACGGTGCGTGACCGCACCGTGTTCCGAACGACCGATGCGGAGCGCCGCCTGACGTCGCCCGCACCCCTGCAGGCAAAGATGGACGAGCTCGTGCATGCTGTGCCGAGTGGCCGTGCATTTGTGCGCCCGAGCGGCACGGAAGATTGCGTGCGCGTGTACGCTGAGGCCGCGACGACCGCGGATGCCGAGCGCCTCGTGCGCCAAGTGAGCGAGCTCGTTTCGTCGTCGGCGTAGCTACAACCTATACGCTGCCAATCGCAAACGCAACCGCAGGGCCACCCTCGTTGTACTGCTTCTTCGTAATATAGTTGCGCCCAGACAGGTCCCCAAACACCAGCTTGGCGTAGATCGTCGCGCCGAGGAAGGGCGCGAGATCGAGGCGCTCCTTGAAGGCGCTAAAGTAGTCGGGGATACGCTGCGTGCGCACCGCCTGCGGCTGCGCCGGATTCGGCTCGCCTACGACTTGAGCGGCCTCCGTCAGCTCCATTGTAGTCAGCGCGGACAGCGCACGCTGCAGCTCGGCGGGGAGGCCAGGCACCTGCGCTGCAGCGCCGGTAAACACGACGCTCTCCCATAGAGCGACGCGGCGTTCTTGGGGATGCACCTGGGCCACAGCACGCGCCACTGTGTCAACCAGAGACAGGCATGCAGGCTCTCCACCCAGCCGGCGCGCCTGCAGGGCCTGCTGCACGGCGCGGGGCACCGGGATCGAGAGCGTAACACGCTCCAGCAGCGCCGGCGCCAGGAGCGGCTCGTGGAAGCGCGTGCGCAGCGCGTACGGCACGGGAACCTCGGCACCACGGAACGTAACAGTGAGTGAATCTGCGGCGCCCGTACCGCCATGCGGATGCTGCGCTGCCGCGTCCTTCTCGCGCTCATGCGCTTCCACGACCATGCGCTCGCGACCGTCGACGAGCGCCTGCGCCACATCCAGCACGCCGTCGTCTTCATCGACTTGCTGCGTCGATTTTCTGTCCACAAGCACGAGCTTATCTGCGACAAGTTGCTGCGCAAGCGCCCATGCCGCCGCGTCCAATTGGCCATGCGCAACCGGCTCGAGCGCACGAACGATCTCCGCGTCCTGGCGCAGCAGATGAGCGAGCCAGTACGTGCAGTGCACAACACCGAGCTTGGTCACGACAATGCCCGTAGGAACGACAATGCAGTCGTGCACAGCCACGGCACTGCTCTCTTCCGCGCCGATATCGACGACCAGCGCGGTCAGTACACCGACCGCGTAAGCAGCGAGCAGAGGGACCTCGCTGATGGTAAGAGCGGGCGTATTGAACGTCTCGAACAGGAGCTGTGCACCACGCTCATACACGTCCCGGGATACAGGCGACGGAAGCGCAAGCATCACAAAGTACGCGTTCTCCGCAGGCTGCACGCCGAGGCGCTCCACAAGGACATGGTGCCTGCGTGAGTGTGCCGGACGTACCAGAGGGCTTCCAGCGAGTTCCAGTCGCGCACGACGCCATTCTCAATCGGGTAAAAGACATCGAGCTCGGCATCGCTGGCCATGGCGTCGCCCAAGGCGTCGCCCACGAGAAAGGTGCCATCGGGCTTTTGGCCCACGCGGGCCTCGACAGTCTGGTGTGAGGCATACGACGTACCACATCGGGCTGCTGGAACGGCTCATGAATTCCGATGCTCCCATGGATGTATTGCGCATCGTGCACGAGGAGCAGCGTGTGCGACTCGCGCGACATGCTCAACACGGCGGGAGCGACGGTGTGCGCGACGGCGGCGGCGAAGCGACGCGACGCACGTGATAGAAGGACAGCCCCGTGACGCATCTTGTCTCGGCGCGGCATGACGGAGGCGACGGACGATGGGCGCATCGTGATCCGTAGCCCGTACGCGGGCCCGGATCAGGGCATCACGGTCATGATCGACAATTACGACAGCTTTACATTCAATGTGGTGCAGTACCTAGTTGAAGCGGGCGCTCACGTCGTCATCTTCCGGAATGACAAGGTCGATGTGGCCACGGTCGAGGCGCTGCAGCCCACGCAACTCGTGATCAGTCCGGGGCCGGGGCACCCGTCGACGGATGCGGGCATCTCAAATGCATGCATTGCGCATTTTGCAGGGCGCATTCCGATCCTCGGTATCTGCATGGGCCTGCAGTGCATCGTTGAGCACTTTGGCGGCGTCGTGGACAGCGCCGGCGAGATTTTCCATGGAAAGACGTCCGAGATTTTCCACGATGGGCAGGGCCTTCATGTGGGCCTCCCGTCGCCGCTCATTGGGACGCGCTACCACAGCCTGGCTGCAAAGATCACGGTCATGCCCGAGTGCCTCGAGGCGACCTCGCACGTCCGCTCGGGCATCATTATGGGTGTGCGGCACAAGACGTATGCGATTGAGTCCGTGCAGTACCATCCGGAAAGTGTAATGAGTGAGCACGGCCGCGAAATCATCGCCCAATTCCTCCAGTGGCGCGGCGGCACATGGGAGTCGAATCCGACGGCGCGGGTAGCAAGCGCACCGCCGCCGGCGAAGCCGACCGAGAGCATTCTGCAGCGTATTTATCGGCAACGTCGTGAAGATGTGGCGGCCGCGCGGGCCGTGCCGGGCCGCTCGCTCGCGGATCTCGAGGCGTCAATCGCACTGCATCTCGATCCGCCCCAAATCGACTTTCCGTCGCGCCTGCTGCTGGGCACGTCGCCCGAGGCGCCCGGCATCCTTGCCGAGATCAAGCGTGCGTCACCAAGCAAGGGCGCCATTGCGCCGGATGCACATGCAGCTGAGCAGGCACTCATGTATGCCCGGGGCGGCGCGCATGTCATTAGTGTGCTGACGGAGCCAACATGGTTCCAAGGCACGCTCGAGGACCTGGCGATGGCGCGCCGCGCGATCGAGAGATGTGCGCGCCGTCCCGCGATCCTGCGCAAGGACTTTTTGGTCGACGAGTATCAGGTAGCCGAGGCGCGTCTTGCCGGCGCCGATACGGTCCTGCTGATCGTGGCGATGCTGGACGACGCGACGCTGCGGCGCTTGTACGACTACAGTGTGCGCCTGGGCATGGAGCCGCTCGTCGAGGTGAACCATGCAGCGGAAATGGAGCGCGCTTTGGCGCTGCCAGCCAAGGTCATTGGCGTGAACAACCGCAACTTGCACAGCTTCGACGTCGATATGGGCACGACGTCGCGCCTTGCGCACATGGTGCGGGAGCGTGGCGTGATCCTCGTGGCCCTCAGTGGCATTACAGGCCGCGCCGATGTCGAGCCGTACCTTGCACAAGGCGTGCAGGCGGTTCTCGTGGGCGAGGCGCTTATGCGCGCGCGCGATAAGAGCGCGTTTGTCGCGGAATTGCAGGGCCGTGTGCAGCCGTCGCATGTACCGCCGCGTGGCGTCGTCAAGGTGTGTGGGATTCGCACACCCGAAGCTGCGCGTGCTGCGGCTGAGGCAGGCGCGGACCTCGTGGGCATGATTCTGGCGCCTGGTACGCGGCGCACGGTCTCGGTCGAGACTGCGCGTGCAATTGTGTCAGCGGTGCATGCCGTGGAGCGCCGCGGATCGACTGATGCGCCTCTCGACACGGGCGAATGGTTTGCTTGGCACGCACACCGCCTCGCAGAGCGAGCCGCGCAGCGTGCACTAGCCGTGGGTGTATTCCGCGACCAGAGTCTGGAGGAGATTGTGCAGACGGCACGCGCACTCGCGCTCGATGCGATCCAGCTGCATGGGCGCATTGAGCCGGCTGACTGGGCGCGCTTCTTGCCGGGCGTCTTTGTGATTCGTGTGTGCCATGTGGACCCGCACAGTGGCCCAGAAAAGACGCGTGCCATGCACGAGGCGCTGCGCCCCGGCTTCCACCACGTCGTCCTGTTCGACACGGCGGCGAGCGGCGGCGCGAGTGGTGGCATGGGCACCGCTTTCCCGTGGGCTCATGCGCCGGCGCTCGCTACGAGCGATGTGCGTATACCGTTCCTCCTCGCGGGTGGCCTTACGCCGTCCAATGTCGCAGCCGCCGTGCACCAGTCGCATGCATGGGGCGTCGATACGAGCTCCGGCGTCGAAACTGGTGGCGACAAGGACGCCGCGCTGATCGCCACGTACGTGCACAACGCCAAAGAGGCACTCCGTTCATAGCTATGGCAAGTACGTATGCACCGCGCGATCGAGGCCGGCCACAAGGAGGGCGCCATCCACAGGGCTCCACTGCACACTCGTGGCGGGCAGTGTGCACGGCTCCGAAACAAAGCATGGCTCGAAGGTCTTGCCCCCCATGACACGCACATCGGCGCCGACAATCGCGAGGAGCTGTGCCGTCGGATCAAAGCGCACCTGCTCAATGCCAGGCGTCGCCTCGATAGTGCGCGCAACCGCGAGCTTCCGCAGGTCCCAAACCTTGACATGGGCGTCGTCGCGCGATGCCGCAGCGAGGAGGTAGCCATTCGGCGAAAAGTGCAGGCTGTGTACGGCGCCTGCGTGCCCGGTAAACAGGGCACTCTGGCGCCCCAGCTTCACATCCCACACGCGAATCGCGCCATCGGCCGTGCCCGTCGCGGCCAGCTGCCCGTCGGGATGGAAGGCAAACGACGTGTAGACCATGCCAGCGCCGTCGTCGCCCGCATGAGTGGGCGGCGGTACACGCAAGAGGCACGCGCCCGAGTCGAGCGCATAGAGGGCCCACGAGCCATCCCTGCTCGCGCAGCCAACAAACGCGTCGGTAGGGTGGACATCGACGCCCGTGATCTCGGCTTCGGCGCCTTGCAGTACATGTAGCAGCTCGTACGTCTCGCCGGTGTGGCGCCACACACGCACCGATTTATCGGCGCTCGCGCTCACAGCAAACGGGGGTAGCGGCGCCTCGCTTGATCCGGGGCCTGCCGCAGCATTGCTACGCCCAGAGAACGCCACGGCCGTCACGGCCTGCGTGTGGCCCTGGAGCGTGGCCAGCACCTTGTCTGTGGCGCGCTCGAGCACGAGCACGGTCTTGTCGAGGCCGCCCGTCAGCAAAAGTGCGCCGTTCGCACTTACGTCGAGAGCCTGGATGCCGGGCGATGAGGCGCTGTGCAGCGCAGAGATCGACTGCGTCTCGTGCAGATTCGTGGCTGTGGCCGGCGTGGGGTACGGCGCAGGCGCGCCGCGTTTGATGCGCGCGCGGCGCTCACCTGACTCATGCGCCGCCGTCGCATCGATGGCTGCGGCCGCATCGGCGGGCAGTGTGAGGCCACCGGCGGACGCGGGGGCCTCTTCGTGTGTCATATCGACGTCGCCGCTCGCGCCGCCCAGCGACGCGTGCACACTGGCGAGCGCCTCGCGCGCGTCATCGCGCTCCTTCATGAGGCGTGCAATGACGCGCATACTTGCATCATTCGTATAAAGCGCGTGCGCGAGGTCCTGGCGCACCGCGTCGTACTGCTTGCGCAGCTCGAGCGTCTCGAACACCATTGCGTCGTACTCGTTCTGAAGCGCGCCGAGAAGAGACGGCACAGAAGAGTGTGTAGGGGGGCGTGGAAATGCCGTGCGGGGCGCTGGGGTGAGACGGGGACACGTACTGGACTGCAGCGTAAGCAGGTCGTCCATAGCGAGCGGCTCTTTCGTCACGGGGTCTGTACCATGCTCATCGATGTACTGCTCGATGAGCCGCCTCTCGTAGACGTGGCCACTCTTCTTGGACACCACGGGCTCCTTGGGCGCCTCGCCAGAGACTAATGTGAGATTCAGTTACGCACTCGCACAGAACATGGGGGGCGACAGCAAGCACGGCGTGCGACGAGCGGCGCCTTTCTATCACGTGATAACTACTGACGCTTCTTTGCGGCCCGCTGGGCCTGGTCCAACGCGTAGGGGTCGTTCGGCGTGCCGCGGCGGCCGCGCAGACCGGAGTAGTAGCCAGGGCCGGCTGAGGTGAGTATTCCGTACGTACTGTAGAACATGAGCGCCTCGGGGCGGTTCAGGGACGGCCAACCGACGTACAAGAGGCCATGCTGCCATACGTACACGAGCGCCGAGACGGCGACGGCGACCCACACCAGCTCGAACACAGGCACGACGCCGGTATCGATATAGTAAGGGCGAGTCTTATCACCAGCCGGTAGGCACCGCGATGCAATCACAAAGAAGGCGCTCAGGTATATAGCCCAGGGCATCAACTTCACCATCCAGTTGCGTGTGTCGACAAACGGCGTTTGAGCGCGGGGGTCCCACGCGCCAGTGATCAGGTCAAAGGCGTCCTGGCGCTGGCCATCGAAAAAGTTGTTCTTGGTATACCGGGTCAGCGAGTTGAGTCCGTCCTGCAGCACACCCTCGGAGGTGCGCTTACCAGTGCGCGTGAAGTCGGTCTTGAGCGCGCCGGTACCCGAGTAGGCCTTGCTGATAACATCCGCATGGTCCGCCCACATGTTACGGAACAGATGCTGGAAGCTCGCGTAGTTCTCCGTCATATCGGCGGGAGGCAGAACTCCGACGCTGCGCAGCTGCTCGTTGAGGACCCAGCGTGCCAGAATGGATTGCACCACATTCGTGCGGTCGAGACAGTCCATGCAGTTAGTTCGCACGACCGACGTCTGCAGGCGCAGGCGCGGTGCGCCTGTTGTGTCGAGCGAGAACGAGTCGCTGCTCGAGAGACCCTGCTGCTGCAGGCGCTCGATCAGCTTCGATACGTTGCCGAACTTCATGCCTTTGCACTCGTTGTGAAAGTCAAAGTAGGTGTACTGGAGGAGGGGGTGGTCTAGCACCTGCACTGCATGTTCGTACGCCTCCTTCACAGGCTTCTCATACCCCTTTTGGTTGACGAGGTTGACGAGATAGTTCTTGCCGTACGCCGCGACTTGTGCTTGCATGTGCTTCTCGAACGACGCCGCAGCGCGGGGGTCGTCGGGAATCAGCAGGTCCGGCTGGTACCGCAAATTGTTGATCTGCGCCCAGTACACCGGCACGCTCCCGCGCGTCTGCACGAAGCTCAGGCGCTGCACGCCCTCGACGTCTTCCACATCCTGCGGCTGCTGCAGGCTGGGGGGGTCGAGCAGCACGAACTGCTCTGTCTCGTTGAAGTTCGACACATGGCCCTCCTCGTTGATGCCACGTGAAAAGAAGCGTGTGCCAGCACGATGCCGCGAGCGGCGCGCAATGAGGCCCAGCACAAACGAGCGCCCATGGATTGACGCGAGCTTCACTTGCAAGAAGCCAAAGATGACGGGCATGATAAAGCCGGACAGGTCCTGGTCGGGGTGCGCCAGCGTGTGCTGAATCAGGCGCTCCTGCAGGTGGCGATTCCAGAAGAAACGCTCGTCCGCCCGCTTCCACAGGGGCACATTGCCTTCGTCGCCGGCGCTCTGAACTTGGCGCTGCATGCTGCTCGTCAGGTCCATCTCGTAGCTAAAGTAGAGGGGTCCCGAATAAAGGGCCTCCTTCACAAGGGCGATCAGACGCTTCTCGATCGGGTGCGAGAGTAGCGATGGGTTTGCTGCGCTCTGGATCGGCAGCATGCGAAAGTCTGTTGCAAGATAGATCGTCGAGCCAAGGATGTGCGCCACGCGCTTGCGGTTCGTAATCACCACCAAAAAGTCACTCGTATGCAGCGAAATGATACCGAGCACACCGTGCACAATAAACTGCTTGTCATGCTTCGGAGGCGCATCGCTCAGCACCACGGCTTCGATTAGAAGGCTGTACGTACGCTGCAACTCCAGGGCACTGGCCTTTCGATCGATTACCAGCTTTTCCGCCTGACGCCCAGGCTCGCTCCGGTTAGGTAAGAGAGTGTACGAGTCTGTACTCGTCAGAATGATAGACTAACATACCCTTTGATACATAACTGCCTGGTCAGGTCCATATACGTACAGCGTAAATCCAGACCACAGCGACATGGCAGGCAGTCGACCGTGCCCACAAGGCGTGTTGTCGGGCTGAGACCGACTCGCCGATAGCCTCCACAGCCACGCGTTACGTGCTGCTGACAAACCGAGAATGGCTATAGAGCGCTACGGTGTGGCCTCCGCGGGCCAGCCGGCAAGCTGGCGTATCGCTTGCGGGTCCTGTGCACCTCGAATCTCTGGATTCTCAATCGCCTCGCAAATTGCGTGGGCCACTGTGTCGACATGCAGCGCTGGCGTCGTTAATGCACCCGCGAGAGGGTGAAGCGCCGTAGGCACCACGCGGCTGCGCAACACGTCCGCGGGGGCCGGGAAGGGCAAGCGCCATCGTTGGTGCAGGCGGTGCGCGTGGTTCGATAGGTCAATCATCGTGGCAGGCACCGTCGACCAAGGCCGATTGTGGGGGTGGTACATGAGGCCGGGCCGCATGAATACAGGCCGAAGCACATCGTCCGCTAGCCGTGTGATCTGCTGCTCAGCCTCGTACTTGGTCGCAGTGTACCGCGCGGAGATCACTGGGCGCATAATATCGGCCGCCGATAGGTACACGAACGGCACGTGCGTACGTTGCTTTGACGCCTGGGCTTCCTTGACCGTGTGTGCCACGGTGAGCGCCGAATCGCGGTTCATGCGCTCATACGATAGGCGATCGTTCGGTGACGTGAGTGGGTTCGTGCCCGCAGAAAGGCCCCAACCCTTCGCAAGGCCACGCCAGATTCCCTGGAACGAGCTGCCCTGGCCCTTATAGTCTGATTCCATTAGGATACCGATTGTGTGGACCACAGCTGTGCATTCCGCTGCAAGAGCTCGGTACGTGTCTGGCTCAAACGCATCAGCTTTGCGCCACTGCATGTGTTCCGACGTCGTCCACGCAGGCGCGTGACCCCGCGGTGTGCGAAATGGACGCCCACTTCCGCTAATGCTCGTCACATTCCAGCCACGAGAGAGCGCCTGCTTGCATACCGCCGAACCTATGTGTTAGATTCATCACGTACCCACAAAGCCGTTGCCACCTACGACCAGGAGTCCGCGAGGGCCCGGTGCCATGATGGGAATCGGACACAAAATCGGCCGATTTTGGCAGTGGAGGCGCGGGAGCCGAGCGCGCCGCGTATCTTGGCTCAAGACAGACGTGCGTCGCACCTAGGGCGGGGGCTCGCAGCAATCGCATGGCTACACTATCTAGCGTGCTTGTTCGTCCATATTCACATCCTCGGACGGCCCCGCCGCCGCAGGCGCAGGCGCTGCGTCATCGACGCCCGTGGGACCCTTGTCGGCTTCGGCGTCCTCACTCTCCGCGAGGGCCTTCGCAGCCGCCTCATGGTCCATCGACTTGGCAGAAGCACCATCATCCGCAGACGCCTTGGCCGGCACAAACGGTGCATTCGGCTCTCGATCCTCCAGCAGGAGGATGCCGCCACGGCCACCTGTGACGGACAGGTCTAGCTGGCGCGCACTCACGGCGTCGGCCTGCACGGGACGCACGGCCTGGCCCGCGATGGGGCGCACTGGGGCGTAGCGCGAATCAGGCGGGAACGTCACGTAGCGCAGCTGGAACGGCGTCACGCGTGAACCATTCGGAAGGCGCTCCTCTTTTGGTTCGACAGTGTCGGGGCCCGGAGCGTCTGAGCTCTTGGTCCCTTCAGTGGTCTTCGCATCGGCTGGGGCGCCAGTCTCGGCCTCCGGCTCAGCATCCATGTCCATCGTCTCCTGTGCCTTCTTTTTTTCCTTCGTCCGCTGCCGCGCCTGCGACTTGGCCGTCGTACTGAGGACAGCCGTCTCCACCTTCTCCAGCTTCTTCTCGCTCGGGCCCTGCAAGGCAGGCGGATATGCAAACAGGCTTGGACGGGCATGCGACACCAGCTCGAGCGCTGGCATCTCCAGGGTACTTGTCACGCCCACAATGGAGGTCGGAGTGAATGCCAGCGAGGCAAAGTGTGCCATCGGGAACCAGTACCAGTACTGCGTGAACAACGCCATACCCACGACCGCCGCTGTGTTGGTGCTGCCGCCGCGGCCCTGTAGACTAATGGTCACGTTGCGGCCACCTGCATCAATGAGACCTTGAGCGAGGGCAGCACCAAACTTGGCCATGGCCTCCTCATGCTTCTCCGTGATGATCCGGTCGAACGTCTTGCGCACAGACTGCGCACGTGGGTGCAGGGTGTCGTTCAACTGGACCAGCACCATGGCCAAAGCCATGCACGCTCCCTGGCGCACAAAATCGACCGTGTCCTTCGTCAGAGGCTCGAGTAGCTCCAGCGCCGCATCGAGACCGGTGCCCGCACATGCAATGCCGAGCGCTATCGCAGCTCCATAGCGGAGGTGGGGGTTGTAGCTCTCACTCAGCAGCTGCACCATCTCGGGGATGTTGTCGGGCGTTCGGAACAGCAGGAAGCCCAGTGCAATCACCGAGGCACGTCGCACGTCGTCGCTGCCATCTGACACAGCCATATGCAGCAGGCGGCTCACAGCCCTGTTGTGACCTGTGCCAGCGTAGGCCAGCGCCATGGTATAGATACCGCCGTACCGTAGCGTCGCATCCTTGTGCACCAGCAACTGCTCAATCACTGTGTCAGCTGCTGACTCGCGTCCATAATGCAGCAGCGCAATGCCGATCGCCAGGCCACGGATGATCTTCTCGTGCTGCGTCTCTTGGGCATACTGGAGCATCTCCTCAGTGGCTTGCTCGGAGCCAGTGCCCAGGTACACCAGACCCATAGCATAGCCGGCCGCTTCACCGCTCACCGCCGAGTCGGAAAACAGCAGCGTACGAAGCTCCTCATAGACTTCCTCGTTTTCCGTCGCCATGCCGGCAGCCCCAAGACCCAGCGCAGCACCATGCTGCACAACCTCTGCCGTGTTCGTGCGGAGTGTCTGGGTGAGAAGGTCCAGTACAGACGCGCCGTGGTTCGCATGGATGAGGCCCAGGGCAAACAGACTGCCTCCTTCCGAGTATACACTGCTTGATGGAGCGCCATTCTCGGGAGGCAGATACGGCCGGAGAATTGTCAGGCCCTCCTCCAGACTGCCGCGATGCAATACACCCAGCGCGGCCGTGGCCGTAAACTTGCTCCAGTTGGAGGCCTTTGCCAGCCAGTCGAGGTTCTCGCGCAGGAACTGGTCACTACCAGTACCAGCGTGCATGAACGCATTCGACAAGCTCACCGCCGAGTGGTAAGCACTGTAGTGCGCATCGAGAGCATCCTTCGTCCCTTTAAGGATCATTAGGTCTGCGTGGTTCGCCGAGTGCAGGAACTCGCGGTACAGACGAATCGTCTCCTTGCCACTGAGAATGCGTGCGGTCGTCTCAAAGGCGCTATCGAGCTGTTCGCCCTTGGACAGATCCGCTTGCACGTACCGCAAAAACTCTTGTGTGGCACCGTCGACCAGGTCAAAGGCCACCTGGTACGCGATTAGCCGCGTCCTCTCCTCCTTGTCAGCCCGCTGAAGAAGCGAACGAAGCAGATCAGCGGTCAGCTGCGGCTCGTTCAAGTACACATAGCATTGGGCTGTAGAGAAGTAGTCCGGCTCGTCCAGCGACTGGAATAGACGCACGAGCAGGTTCAATACATCGCGACGTGCTTCTGGGTCCGCAATGACACTCATAACCATCTCAAGAACGTAAGTGAGCAGTGCCTTGTCGTGCGTCAGCTCAAACACATGCTCAATCACGTCCAGGCGGCGGGTCTCGAGCGCAATTCCCAGCGCCTGACGATATTCACGGTTTTGAATACAGTGCGACATCATCTTATCCACAATGTTTGTCAGGCGCTCATCAACAGCTCCTGCCTGTGGGTCGCTGCGCTGGGCCACATACTGATCAATGGCCTTGGATACCACGGTCTCGATATATTCATTACGCTGGTCCACATCGAACAACGCCTCGGCACCCAGTGCAAAGTTCAGGGCATCTTCAAACTCGCCCAAATAAAAGTACACTTTCGAGGCCACTAGCGCAGCAAGCCGCCGATCCGTAAACGATTCATCTTCGTACAGTTCTTCAATACGGGCCACTGCGTCAGCGAGTTCCGTCCAGAAACGGTCCACGAGCGTGTTGAGCTTTTGAAGTGCATACGACTGCAGCTTGGGATCTTGCTCATCAAGCAGGGCCGTTACACCAGCGACAGATGTCAACGACGGGACCACCATCGCTCGCTCGCTTCAAGGAAGGTGGCGTGTCGTCGGAGTACACCGCAGCCGCGATCGACGCGCGGCCTCTTGTGTCGTGGATTTATGCACGCACGCACGCTTCGTCGCGCGGCCGCACGCGCTGGCTTTACGGACCGATGGCAGGGCGGCGGCCAGAGAGTGGTGCGTCCTCTTCACTCACATGTAGAGCTCTCGCTGCTGATCCAGCAAAGACGTGCAGAGCTACAGACAATCGCTGAGAAAGTGAGCGAGATTGAGAGCGATGCAGACGAGCATCGGTATGTTTAGGCCTTCTCGGTCGTTGATAGCTAACGCAACAGTCTCGTCATTACGACGCTGGCAGACGTGTATAAGAAGGAACCGGAAAGGACCTGTTTCCGGCTGATTGGTGGCGTGCTAGTCGAACGCACCGTCAAAGACGTGCTGGAGACCCTTCAGACAACTATGGAAGGGGTGCGTTCGAGCCATCTAACCCTCAGCTCGCAAATGTTATTGTTGAGCTTGTCAAGCAGTACAAGATCAAGGAAAAAGAACTGACAGAATTGCAGGAAGAACTGCAGACGTCGTCGAGGACCTAGCATGCATAGATACCTGTACCTCTAAAGGTGTGCATACCAGACCACCTGCATGATTCCTGTCGCTCCGTAGGCTGGGATCTCATACGCATGCTGCGGATCTAGCCGGGGTTGTCCTTCTACGATGATCTACGCATCGATCGTGCGGTACCCCTTCACCTGAATGTAAGCACATCTGCCAGTGTGATATCACATACCTTGGCCTCCTTCAAGAGGTCATTGTACACCTTGGCAATTGGGGCGCACACCTGGTAGTGGTTCTCGCCCTCCGCGCGGTGGCATTTTTGCAGCTCGTCATGCACCAGACGGAGCTCCATCACCTTGATCCACTCCTCGCGGATGGCCTCCTCCTTCCGCTCCTTGTTTGCTGTGATAGTTAGCAAGTACCCAAACTCTTACCGGCAGCGATCTCAGGCGTCAGCTTCATGCTCATGGCGGCGGACACGACTAAGGCAGCCGCCCGCGGGCGGCGTGTGCTCTTGCTCGGCCGAGGACGTCCCTGCAGGCATCCTACAAAGATTGTGACTGTTCGTGCGCGGCTACCATGGGTAAGCGAAAGCGCGCGGCGCGTGATAACTCGTCCCAGATCTTGCGTGAACAAGAGGCACAACACCCAAATGCTGTGGCCGGAAAGGTCGTGATTCCTCAGAAGCGCTGGTATCGCCAGAGAGCACATGCGAACCCATTTTCTGACCACTCACTCGTGTACCCGGCGCAGCCTAGTGAAATGGACTGGTCGGTACACTACCCCGAGATGTGTGCGACTGACCTGCCTGAGAAACGGAAGGTCGAGTTCGCCGATGTGGGATGTGGCTTTGGCGGCCTTCTCATGCGACTCGCTCCACTCTTCCCGGAGACTCTGATTCTTGGCATGGAGATCCGCACACAAGTGACGCAGTATGTGCATGACAAGATCCATGCTCTACGTTTGGCACATAAACAATGTGTCTCGAAGGATACCTTGGAGGCGAGTGTCGAGGCGGAGCCCGAAGGGGAGGACGAGGCCCACGATGAGGACTCGGAGGAGCGCCGCCAGAATGAGCGCATGGTCCGTGAGGCAGGTCATGTCACAGGCGGTTACCAGAACATTAGCGTCATCCGCACGAATGCGATGAAGTTCTTGCCGAACTTTTTCGAGCATGGTCAACTGAGCAAGATCTTTTTCCTCTTCCCCGACCCCCACTTCAAGGCTCGCAAACACAAGGCGCGCATCATTTCGTACGTACTGAGTCTAACCCAGACCCACATTGCTTGCCGAATATGCATACGTGCTTCGTCCTGGCGGTATTGTATACACAGTCACCGACGTGCGTGATCTCCACGAATGGATGGTCAAGCACTTGACAGCCTTCCCTTTGTTCCAGCGCATCGCCGACGATGATCCCATGCTGGCCAACGACCCATGCGTAGATGCTGTCATGTACAGCACAGAAGAAGGCCGCAAGGTCGAGCGCAATGCTGGCGATAAGTTCTTTGCCGCTTTTGTGCGCCTAGCGGACCCCGCCGTTGGCGAGGAATAGTCGCTTTTCTAGTTGTTGTACATGCGAGATCTATTGGAGCAGCGCGAGGCGCGCCGACATGTCGGCCTGTGTGCTGACCATATTCGCCAGGTACGACACCATAAACACATCCTGGAGATGAGAGTTGAACAAGGCATTGAGCTCGTCGCCCTTCAGTCCTGCGGGTACCACACTGATAGTGTCGCTCAGGTACCTGCCCACAGCCTTGTCACCTTCGATCTCACCAGAGAGCACCTTGCGCACATATGTAAGCACGCGTTCTAACTGCGCCTGCACCTGCTCCAGCGATGCCTTTAGTGCATCGAGATCCGTCAGCACCTCGGGCTTTTCCTGGCTAAGGAAACACAGCGCCGTCTGCTCTGGGCTCGACGTAAGTAGCGTAGTAGGAAGAGATATGAAGACACAGTCCTCGGGCTTCCATGTCGCGCCAAGCAGAGCACTCACATAGCACTGCACGCCGAGGCCATTTTTCTCATCAGCCACATTGGTATTGAGCGTCAAGTGGATCGCTTGGTGTGGCGCTGTCTCGCGCGAGTAGTGGTCTTGAATAAGGGCACTGTTCGCGTTCAGGTCCGGGTTGGTCGAGTACCAGCCCAGAACAACCTCTTCAGGCGACACACGCAGGTGAAGGTCAAGCATGCGGCGGTGGTGCTCGGCATCAAGGTGGATCTGCCAAGGGTCTTGGCTTTCACTGTGTGGCACTGCAAAGCAGTTGCGAATTTCCACCTCATTCTCGCTTCGTGTACCGAGCAGGGTACCGATCACGCGAGGTTGTGAAGCATCGCGGCGAAGGAAATGGTCGAGGATTGAAAAGAGAGCCACCTGAGGTTAGTCAAAAAAAAATCACATACAGGATGAACCTTGACACCAGTAATCGAGCGCGAATGGAACACACCCGAAGCAGCAGGCGGGAAGCTCAAGTGCAGCGCCGACGACGACGCAAAAGTATTCTGGCCAGCCATGCTGTCGCTGATGAAGAAATGCGGCAACCGGCTACCGTCTTTCACCAAAGCCACGTGGTCGTCGCTGCGGTAAGCGGCGCGGTCGCCGCGCTCCTCTCACCCACTTTCGCCATGCAGTTGTCCGAGGATACCAAGGTAAGTGATTTGTCGCACTTGTCTCACACGAATAGGAGCGGATTGTCCGTATCATCGACGTCGCAAAAACGGTTGTCCACTACGGATGGTATGTATCTACGTTCTTATTGCAAGGGTGCCGTTTGTCATCTACGTCGGTTTCATGAGCAGCTCTCCCCGCCCGAACCTCTTCAAGTACGTCTTTGCTACTTATACAGAATCCTGAGTCCTCTTTCATGATGGTCTGCTCTCCAAAATCGTTGGATTAGGTTTGCACAAAATGCTATAGTGGGAATCCACACCTTGCCTAAAATCGGGTGACGTCGCGTCCACGATGTAGCCACGTCGTCGATAAAAAGCACGGGCTGCGTCGTTCGATCGAAAAACTGTGAGTGCGACTTTGCGCATGCCTGCTTTCCAAGTCAGATGCTCCAGTATAGCCAGCATCATCGTGCCAATTTTGTTGCCTCTGGCAGCTGCATTCACTTGTACCTCGTAGCTGTTGTCAGGGTCCGCAGCGTACCAGTACGTAACCTCGACGATATCATCCCCGGGGCTCGCACATATATCGTCGTCGTTGGTCTCATCTACATCATAACGCCACATGACAAACCCTAGTAAGTCCCATATCTGGTCACTTGCATTCGTCCTGCGGGTGCGGCGACGCGCAGGCTCGTCTGTGTTGGTGTCCAGGACAAGAAGGAAGCGTGATGTTCGATGCTGTAGTTCTGCTCTCTTTGCATTTGGATCCCATATACCCACATGCTCGTACATGGCACGCATATTGGATTCCAGCAGCGCATATATGCACTCGTGCATGTCTGTAGAAAGCTCTTGCGCTTTAGCAATTTTTACCTGATACGGTCTATGCGTTAGATATCGCACCCAGCACCATACAGTTTAGATTCTTCGACAAGCTTCGCTACCCAGCTTTGAAGCTGGGCGGACTTGATCTGCGCATTAATCATGTCTGCACATACCCTCTGGGCGCGTAATACCGTGTGCCTGGCTCGGCTTGGTTGCTCCATGGCACCAATTATGTAAAATCACGCACGGCGCGCGCTGCGTCACTCCTGTTTTCCCAAATCCACCCTATTTGGACCGGACCAGGGAACTGGTTTCCTCAGCGCGTGCGGCGCTTCCTCGGCTCAATATGTCACTGGACTCCAACTCGACTGTGACGGAATGGGAAAGCTCGAATGATTCCGAACATCGTCATGCGAGTATGAACACGGTGAGGGAGTCTTTACATGCCATGTCCGTGCAACTCAAGGATGGCTCACGCAAGATTAACCAATACCATCTACTCAAGGAAATCGGTAAGGGCTCTTTCGCGATTGTTCATCTTGGCGAAACCAATGACGAGCAACGTTTCTATGCTATTAAAGAATTCGACAAGCGTCGAATGCGGCGGCAACGTCTGATGGAGCTCCGCAAACATCTCCAAACCCTGTCGAAATTGAACGATGAAAATGATCCGTTGAGTCTCGTGCGCGCTGAAGTCGCTATTATGAAGAAGCTTCACCATCCAAATATTTTGCGGATATATGAGGCCCTAGATGATCCAAATACGGACCACCTTTATCTCGTTTTCGAATACTGCCACGGTGGTGTTGTGTATTCAGTCAAGCCAGGGCAAAAAAGTGTGCCCCTGTCCGAAGAACAAGCTCGTCATTATTTCCGCCAGATTATGTGTGGTGTGGCATACCTTCATTCTCTTGGGATTGCTCACAGAGATATCAAGCCAGACAATATCTTGCTCACACATGCCAAGGGCGAATGTAAAATCGCCGACTTTGGTGTCTCGGAAATATTTGTGAAACCAGGCAATGATATGGTCTCAGATATGGCCGGAACTCCTGCTTTCATGAGCCCTCAATTGTGCCGAGCTGGGAATGCTTTTTCGCATGGATACACCGATGACGTCTGGGCTTGCGGCGTTACGCTATATTGCTTTCTTATGGGTCACATGCCCTTCGACAAATCAGCTATTCTGGATCTGTACGCTTCCATCGTAAATGATGAGCCGGTGTTTGGCACACATTTGAGTGCGGAGAGTGTAGATCTACTGCAAAAGATGTTCATCAAAGACGCATCGAAGCGCATCACTGCGGATGCCATTCTTCAGCATCCATGGATTACAAAAAATGGAACCGACCCCGTGCCTAGCTTTTCTGATCCCGGAGCCCCATTAGACTCCATCACGGACGAAGACGTGCAAAGCGCTGTGTGCCGCATCGGCAGCATGTTCACCGTGGCGCACGCTGTATCGAAGTTCAAAAGAGCAAGTTCCCGCACAAGCAGCACCTCTAACTCGTGTGATAGCGGTAACGAAAACAGTTCGATCTCAAATAATTCAGAGGCTTCCCATGCGAAAGCCTGGGTCCCAGGAGGCTCACCGAGCCCTGCCATGTCGCCGAGTGAGCAAGATAATTCAGCTTTGGCGCCCACAATCTTTGATCAACAAGTCACTCTTTCTCCTTCTTCAACAATGGAACAACCACCTTTGCTAGAGTCACCCAAAGGGGCACAGCACACAGCTCCTCAGCCCATACTCACTTCTTCTCCCAAAGAAGACGTTGTTGTTTGTGCATCACCTACAAGCACAACCATAGATGTGTAACGCATTTGTCAATGAATAATGACTATTTTTTCTTCTCGAAAATACTAGTTCTACTTCTTTTTGGGACCACCAAGCTACACTGTTAGTTCTCGTCATACACATACGGGAGCACCAATGTCCTTTCCTGTGGCGTTAGTCCGTCGCTAGCCTCACGTACCGCGCAGCTTCACTCCAAGGATGCGCTCCATCTTTGCCAAAATCTGAGGGCTGGGGATAGCCTTGCCACCCTCATACTCCTGAATCACAGAAGGCTTTTCGTTGATCCTTACTGCAAGATCTTTTTGGTTCATACCCTTTGCTTGGCGGGCCTGGCCAATAATCTTACCAACGGAGGGAGGAATCTTAGGGGGAGGAGCCACATCATCTTCGCGATCCAATTTGGCGATGCGCTGGTGGTCCGTACCTTGATGAGCCTTGTTGTGTCCGGCCGCAGCTATTGCCACGTTAGCTCATTTCAACAGGCACACTTACTTTTACGATCGAATGCATTCACAGCACCAACTTGCTTGGCACGCTCGAGAGCCGTAGGTCCACGAGGCCCACTAGCCGAGCTACCACCAGGTCGTGCCTTGCGTCCGATTACAACTGTCTGATCCCAAGCCGACATACTGCGGTTGTGGTTCGAGGGGAGATACTACGAGGTGTGTGGAGGCCCTGCTTCGTCACGCCACGTGAAGGTCCTTCGGCTGCTTTCCATCCGGTTTCACCGTCTGGGGTATCTTCACTTGGATGACATAATACCAAGATCAAGGGCGCCACGCAAGGACGTGCGCATCGGCCGCTCCACGTATCCTGGGTGCGACATAGGCTATTGTGTCAGACCAGTGCTTGTGATTAAATCCTGAACCAAGCCACCAAAGAATTTGAACGTCTGCCGAGGTTTGGTCATTAAGAAATACCATCGAGTCTAGCCAGTCAATACTTGCCTGATTCCGAGCCACAATGGATTCTGATGTTTCCTGACGGACAAGATCTACCATGGATTTTCTGAGCGGAATTTGTAAATACGCCTTGTACATAATTGTGAACGCTTGTTTCCGAAGCTTTGGACAGAGCCGTAGCGCGAGCATCCTTGGCCAATGGTTGTGCACCGACGAATCCTTTATAATGAACAACAGGTCCATGTAAGATGACCGTAAGACGGCCAGATAGGCTTTGTGGACAAACTGAAGGTGTTCTTCTTTGATCAGACATAATTGATCCGCTTGTCTCTGCAATAGCAAAATTCGTCGCTGTAAGTATTCTTGCAAATGCTCTGGTCGCTCCGACGTCAACGATTCCAATAGCCACAAGCAATAAAACACAGAGAAATGGGAAAGTGATTCATCAAGAAAAGTTTCCGATCCGTGAATATCATTTTGAACCAGAAGTTTGATCATTTCAACATAGTTTGGGCCATCCCAGCTCGGATAGTTTGTATGACCAGGATTGAGATATACATAATCAACCAATTTTGATAAAGATAGTCCAAGGTGCTGAGTATTTAGGCACAGGATGGATACAATCACAGAAAATCGATACACTAATGTCAGATGAGAGCCAGCGCACCCTGTGTTACCAATCCATCTTTTCGCTGACTAGCAATCAATCCCTCACGGAGTTTACGAACTGCGTGTAAGATTCTATCCAAATACTCCATCGCATGGTTGTGCCACGATGGAGGATCAGATGGATATAAGTGTTTGGGTGTACCTGACAGGGCTGTGATCGTCGGCCTCTCATTCAGTGCCATCACTGAAGGATATTTTCGGTTATACTCATGAACAAGTCCATGAATATACATCCAATATTGCTCCTGAACAACAAATTGCGTCAAACTAAGTGTAAGCAACCTGGTAAAACACCAACTTTTCGCCCACTTCGACACCTCGTGATGGACTGGCAAGCAGTTCCATATGATGAACAGCTTTTATCTTGTCATTTGGATTCTTTTGAGTCTCCCACTCTTTCATGTCATTTCTTCGAATTAAATGCACCGAGCCAGAAACCCCTGCCTGCCTGCTGGACGCAGTCATCATCGATGCTGGCCACAATTAACTTCACACCTCCACAAAACCAAGTGCCTATGTTCTACTGGACAGGAGCACGATCAATGGAGAACAACGGCTCCGTTTTGGCCATTTGATACATGAATCTTTTTAAGCAAACGTTTCTTGACGTCCTTGAAGTCCAGATGATACTTAGAAGCGATCTTTTCTATAACATCCTTCAGTACCACTTCGTCGTTGGACTCGGTCAATTCAGATACCACAGACTTGATTGTATCAAGCGTTAAAGTCTTCTTGAGAGACCTGTTATTCTGTTCCGGGGTATCTTCCACACGCTTTTGCTTTTTGGCTTGTTTTTTCGCATCATCGGAAATCATTTTCTCATTTTCTTTTCGCTTCGTGGAAGTAACACTGTCCTTTCCTTGTGATTCTTTACTAGCCGGCTTGGTCACGACAGCCTCGGCGCTGACTGGAATTTTCTGCGTGGGCTGTTGTTCTGACTTCTTCCCTTTGTATAAACTCAATTATTAGTCCCAGCAGAAGTTTGTACATACCTCTTTTGATATTTCTCATCCTCTGTAATGCACGAAGAGTGCGCTTCCTTAGGACTTGAAAATTGAACACTGCAGTCAAGACATGTAAATGGAGACCAGCATTTATTGTAGTGTTGTGGAAGCTTCGGCTTCTTTACGATGTCTCCGCAACCGTCACAACTAAAACTGACCATGACCACTGCACACTGCAGGCTGCGTCTTGCTACAAAAATGATCCGCTTACGTTACCACGAAAGGCTTCCTCTTTCTATCGCCTCCACACAACCTGCAAAGTCCTGCATATTCTCTCCTTGCAGGCGCCACGAATGGGCCCAGCTTATTTCCCCTTGAGCCAGCCTAAAATTGATCAGCAGCCTGCATTCCTGCGCATTAATGCATGGCAAATGTAGGAGGCCTGATATGTCACCTACCTCGTAATTCGTGTAGCCTAACATGATGCGAGGCAATTTTTGGCCTTGTCCCACCCCTGTCAGACATTATCGCTTATGTGATGGAGAACTAGGCATGCAGCCAACCTCGCATTCGGGGTCCAACAATCATTTGACGAAGTTTGCTGCACGTTACCATTCGACCATTCATGTGCTATTCTTGTTCCCTTACCTGCTCGCACGCTTGAGCTTAGGCATTCTTGGGCTCATTTCTCCCAGTCCTTACAGCCGCGGTAGCCCAGTGGGCGCACAGGGCACAGGGCCAAGGGCTCAACAAGTTCTCGACCCGCATTGACAGGGAAATATAACGAGGCGGGGAGCCCAAAGGTTGTCCACCGAGACCTCGTTCAGTTGTCTTTGTAACTGGGCCACTGTCCTACCTACTACATTCGCTCCCTTGGCTTGGATCGTGGCTCTGGATTGCGCTGGCACTGGACGCGTCAGACTTTTATCCTCCAATATGTCGGCATTCTCACGTATTCCAAGCATGCAGCCTCATCTCGCTCGTCACAGCTTTTATGGCTGGCCTTCTCACGGAGTTGCAGCTCCTTCCAATCCAGTCTCGGTGAAGCCCCCATCAGGCGTACCTAATGCTATGCCCCTGCCGCTTTCATCACTGAAGCAACGTCACTCGACCATCGTTCCGGTCAATTCTCTTGACACAGGCGTCAACGCCAAGACAAAGTCCGCGACAGTCCGTACAGCACGCGCACCATCCAATAACATTCTATTTGAGATGGAATACCAGCAAGAGAACTTTGAGTACATGCACGAAATGGAGAAGCAGACCATGCCCAACATTGAATTGATGAACGTCCAGCCCGAGCTACATTGGTTCATGCGTCCTTATTTGGTCGATTTCTTGATCGAGATTCATCAGTCTTTCCGCCTTCGTCCTGAAACCCTTTATTTGACTATGAATTTAGTGGATCGATATGTATCGAAGCGCATTGTGTACAAGCGTCATTATCAGCTTGTCGGATGTGCCGCCCTTTTGATTGCTGCAAAGTTTGAGGACTCGAAGGATCGCGTCCCTACTGTGATGGAGCTGAGCCAAATGTGCTGCAATGCATATGATCCTAGTGCATTTACTCAGATGGAGGGGCATGTTCTTTCCACTTTAGGCTGGAACCTAGGCCACCCGACTGCGGAAAGTTGGCTTCGGCATGAGTATTCATGTGCACCACCTTCGAATCCTGTCACTCACAGCGTGGCACGATTTTTACTTGAAGTGACTCTGTTCCATGAACGATTTATCCCTATTCTTCCGTCAGCCTTGGCGGCAGGTGCTATGCTGTTGGCACGACATATTTGCCGTGATCCTCGTCCGAACTCTCAGAGCCAAGGATCAATGGCCTCTGGTGCTGCTAGCCAGATTCATCAGCACATGATGGAAAATTTGAACGACTTGTCAATGATTTTGATTAAGAAGTACTCGTACTCTTATTATGGAGAGGCATCGACAATTGCCACGGACTGGTTCCGTAGGCGCATCGAAATCAAGAAGGCCATGGCTAGCTCAAAGCCATTATACCGAATGGAGGCTTGCTCAAGCGATGAGGATGGGGACTCGGTGCGCTCGCATGACTCTGGGGCTTCTGTTTTCTCTACGCCCTCTCGAACAATGAACCGCGATGATGACGATGATGACAGTATGCCAGTGACACCTATGTCTCTTCATTCTGTCCAAGACACATCACTGAACTACCAAGGTACTCTGCCTCCGCGATTCCCTACGTCCGGAAACACAGTGGCACGTCCTGTTACGATGAATTCTGATGCGAAGTCTTCTCATACCTCATGGATGTCTCTAGCTCAGCTTCGCCCTGTTGCCAGACATCCTCGCTCAACCAGTATGGAAGTGGATGCCCCTATGTCAGAGAAGGCGATATAATTATCTAGCCCATGCTATACACATAGGCTTGCCTAGTCTTGACACATTCTATGAACGCGCACTCGAACTGGATTGCAAACACCTCTTACGCAATCTACTAGGGTTATGGAATGATTCGGCGATCATCAGCAGGATGTGATTCACCATCTAGCACCTGTGGATTGTTTAAGGCGTACACATAGGAACTAGAGTAGCAATAAAACATGATAGAACATCTCTATTTCCAGAGAGACAGACGTATCAATCATGGAGGGCAAGATATGCCACTTTTTTAGGCCGAAACCGAGGTGAGCAGGTCACTGTCACCAGCGTCAATCACAGTGAGGACACTGAAAGGTTAGCTTGTCCCGCGCAATTGCTGCCCATAGTATCTGGTGAACCGATCGCAATTTAGAATCGGCGGATACCAACCATGGACAATATGCTCAACGTACCCAACACGGAAGAGCTTACCAGCGGCAGTGCCGAGAGCAATGTTTGAACCCTGGTAGTGGTGCACAGCCGTCTTCGACAGCATGGCGTAGTACTCGACCTCCGACTTACGCAGAGGAGGGGTGTTCGCCGAGATAAGGATGAGCTTAGCCTTGCCACTACGCATGTTCTTGAGGGCGCTCTTAAGACCCAAAGACACCTTACCCGACTTCATAACGAGCTGAAGCTTAGAGTTGATGTTGTCCTGGCTGGACTTCTTGGTCTTCGTCTGCGGAGCCATGGTCTGCAAATGTTAGAACTGATTCTTTTATAAGTGCACAGGAGCTCTATCCCACTAGAACTAGAGCTTCCTGTGATGGGTGTCAGACACGTACATGCTAAGTTTAGTGGCTTGACGAGTGGAAGCGTCAGTGGATTTCTCTGCCATTACCCTCCAACGGTGAATGAGCTCATTTCGGCCGACAGACATTTCGATTTTTATCCACGTGATCTCTATAGTTTTGGAGGCCTCCCGCCGCGGCGCCTTAGATCGACTAAGAATCGCCGGCTTCTGCTCCTCACCATCAAGTGTCTATAACCAAAGGTATGTGGATGCAGTACTGTGCATTCTTGTCATGCTGTGGACCTATGGTTCACATCATTCGAGAGTGTACCGTCTACATTTATATGAACGGGTCGCTAACTCTCACTAGATGACGAAGGGTACGACGTCTATGGGTAAGCGCCAGTATGTATTGCAAACGGCAAGAGCCGTATCCTAAGCTGTTGCTTGGATATATTCTTTTATTGAACAGAGACTTACATGTAACAGCACTAAGACGCACACGATTTGCCGTCGTTGCAACCGTCGTGCCTTCCACCGCCAGAAGAAGAGTATGTTCACACCCGGAAGGGACACTAACCAAACCAGCTTGCGCTTCGTGCGGCTACCCTTCGGCCAAGACCCGGAACTACCAATGGGGCCAGAAGGCTATCCGCCGGAAGACTACCGGTTCGGGTCGCATGCGCCACCTGAAGACAGTGGCCCGCCGTGCTAAGAACGGTTTCCGCACTGGCACCGCCGCCAAGGCTGTGGCTGCCTAACTATCATCTTCCTCCAAACGACTTCGACAGTCTTGAATATGCTAGACGTGCAAGGACATGTCTAGCTTAAAATGCTGGAGTCTATGAGGGGATAGACGTGGATCTGAGGTTGGTGTGGCGTACGATACACTGCATGTGTCTTATGTGCTCTATTTCAGTTGTACCCGTATGCTATATTACCTTTCGTGGCTCTTTGTAGATGCGGGATAGTCCCAGCATGACCAAAAAGACATCCATACCAGATTTGTCGTTCGAGTTAAGATATTTATGGCATAGGCGAGGGGGCGGGCTTGGAAGTGTAGATGCCAGCACCATCTATGTGACTAGTATCGCCTGTCCAAATTCATTTCACGCGACCCTCATGCTGCACCGGTTGAAAGCGAAGGACAGTCATGGATGCCATATGCTTCCGTACTCGAAACACTATCAACGCTGCGTGCCTCACACATTCCTCACATCAATAAGGTGAACAAGGATACATTCCTGTATACAGCGTGTCATGCGACCCTCTACACAGGGTACTTTTTTAAGCCTCAACCTGGACGATCGAAGTCTTGGCAGTGCAGTAGATACCATCAAGGCTAAAGCGTTAGTTCTCTCTGCCAAGCATGAATACGTACAACTTGCGGATATCCTTGTTCCGGACTAGAGTCACACCGTGGAGCAGCGCAGCGCTCTGCGAGACAGCATCAATGTCATTCTGTAGGTTAATAGAGGTGCGAGTATACGTACACCCTCAACGAGAACCTGGTCCTTCTGGGCCTTGTCGTCGGTGATAGTCACACCCTCCTGCATGACGACCTTGCGAACGCGCTTTTCACCCAGGAAGTTCCGGATCTCAACGCTCTTCTTGTCACCAGCAATGATCAGGTTGATGGGGAAATGGGCGTACACAGCACGCATCTTGTACTGGAAGCCAACAGTAACACCCTTGATCATGTTAGCCACGGCAGCCTTGGCGGTACGGAGGCAAGCCAGGTGCTTGCGGCCACCATGCCAAACAATGAACTTGAGCTTAGAGCCCTTGGGGCCGGTGACAAGGCGGATGTCCATGGCCATGTGGCGCAGGTTCTGAAGTTAGCACCGCTAAGGGCAGCGACGACGTACCTTCTGCAGCTCACCTCGAGGGCCCTTGACAGTAATGATACGCGAGTCAATCTGGACAGTCACGTTCTCGGGAATATCGAGATCCAGGTCCTTGTAGATGGTAAGCATCGCGGATTACTCTGTTTCGGTGTTAGTAGTCTGTTTTTCAAGAGCGTGGTGCGGCGCGGACACTAACCTGGTACAGCCGCCGAGATGGGTAGGAGAAGGAGGCGCCCCAGCCGTGGAATTGTAGCGTGCGCTCCTGGGATTATACCCACGTGATCTTCATAGTTTTTCTTCTTGCACGTGCTATACCACGTGGCTCCCAGCTTGCGTGGTGTCGGCCCACGTTCGTTGCTACGGTTGACCGCGCACTGACGCAGCCACCGAGCTGGAGTCACTTGCACTGCCTACCCGTGCGGACTCGACCAGTGTCGGCGGCAGCGTCCTACTCATCCCTCTTCCTTACACGTAGTTTGTGCAGGTATTGTGACTGTGTGATGTATCCCAATGTATACTCTTATGGTGGCGCCCCAGGTGGGCAACGGATGGGCATAGACGGCTATGCATATGGGGGCAGCTACGGTTATGGACCTGGCTACGCCATGAACAACTATGGCAGTGCACCGGTACCAACGCCGGGCTATGGGATGATACCATCTCAAGACACGCCTATGGCCAACTCTGCTGCCTTCGAAGCCATGTTCCGTGGCCACCTAGCCCATCTCACCTTCAATTCAAAACCCATTATCACAAACCTCACTCTCATTGCACAGGAAAGTGCCCAAAGAATGTCCACTATCGTGGCGAAAATTTTAGATGACCACATTCTCATGGTAAGTTGTCTCACGCTTACGTGCAGGCCGCGCCGCCTCATCGGCTCCCGGCACTATACCTCATTGACTCTATTTGTAAGAACATTGGGTCGCCGTACCCTGAGCTGTGGAGCCCTCGTATCGTGACCCTGTTCATGGAATCGTACCGTGTTGTGGACCAACCTACAAGGCGACGCATGGAGGAGCTCTGGGCCACATGGCGCGATGCTGGACCTGCAGGGCGACCTCTTTTTGGCGAGAATGCGCAACAGACAATTGAGCGTTTGCTGTTTGGTAGTCAGGGCGCTCCCGTCCGTTCGACAGGGCCTTCGCAGGCGCAGGTCGTGGCGAACATTGAGCGTATGTTGGCGCTCAAGACGCAGGCTCTGGCGCACAACCCTACCGACGTTGCTATCCAGGAACAGATCGAGACACTGCGGGAGCTGAAAGACCGGATCAGCAACACGGCGACTTCTCCGGAACTGCTGAGTGACGTGCAGAAGCAATTGGATGTTCTGTCGCGCCCTCCCACTACGGCGCCACCCAGCTCGAACGACACTAATGCGCCTGCACCTGCAGCTCCTGGGCCTGCGTCTGCATCGGAGCTGATTGCGAACCTTATGAAGGCGGGCCTGCTGCCGGCGGCAGCGCCCAAGGCTGCGAGCCAGGACCAACTCTACACAGACTACATTATGTCGTTGGAGGTCCGCATGTCGACGGTGGACTTGTCACGCACGTCGGCAGAGCTCGAGCTGCTGATACGCGATCACCTTCCGCTTCAGTGTCGCCAATGTGCAAATCGATACCCTGATGGGGAGGCCGGTAAGCATGGCCTAGATGACCACTTGGATTGGCACTTTACCCAAAATCGGCGTGCACGCGCCAGTGTGTCTCGTGGTCAGAGTCGGGCCTGGTTTGATCCGATCTCGCGGTGGATCCGCAGCGGCTTTGATGATGATATGCACGATGCCGCCAAAGCATCAGACGCATTTGCCGTCGAGGAACCGGAGCAAGAGCGCGTCCTTCGGGAGAAAATCGCGGCGTCTTATGTTTCGGTACCACTTGATGCGGATGTGGCCGCTCGCCCGTGCCGCATCTGCCAAGAAAAGTTTCAGAGCGAGTGGAGCGAAGATGTGGAAGAGTGGATCTGGCGCAATGCTGTACTGATGGATGGCATCTACTACCATGCAAGCTGCTACTATTCTGCTAAGTCCATGTCGGACAGTGTCCAGGCCGTGGCAGCAGCCGCAATGACCGCCACGCCAGCCACTGCGACGGCGCCCTCCGTCGAGGCCCCTGTCGAGGCGTCCTCCGAGGTAAGTCTCAAGCGGAAGGCGTCACCATCGCCGATACCGGACAATGAACCTGCCAAGAAACCGGCCCCTATTAAGCACGAAGGTGAGGATGCATGACATGTACATAGGCTATGACCTTCCTGTCAACAGCTTTTCATGAAGCTGTGTGCACAGCTGTATGGGCGTAGGAGCGTCGCTCAACTGCGCCGCGGCATCGTCGGATGTCATTTGGGCGACCAACGCTTGCCAGCGTTCCAAGAATGCCTCATACGTCGTGCGCAGCGTGAGTAGTGTGGCCTTGATCAAAGCCTCCACCTCTAGGGGATCCACATAGAGCGGCAGCTTGACGCGTATGTCGTCCATATTTGCATCGACACTTTGCTGGAATACTGTCCATGCCTCCCGCGCCTTGTCGGGAGTCCCGCCTCCCTGCTGCAAAAAGATCTTGAGTGGCAGCGTGAGGCTTGCGCCGAGGAATGTGCCGATCTCGTTGGTGGTGGCTGTGATGCTCGTGTCTAGGTCCTCCACTAGCGAAGACAAAGTGGGCGGCCGACTGGGCGTAGAGCCCCAGCCACTCAAAAACCAGAGCGCCGACGAGGAGGCGCTCTTGGATGCTGCGGCTGGTGCATCAATGTTGCCCACAAGCTCCCGGATCTGTTGCACATGTGCTCGTAAGATCAGTAAGTGCTGAAGCTGGAACAATAGGGCATCGCCAGCGTCCCCATCGTCGCTGCCAACCTTCTCGGCCCGCATGGCATTCGATGCCTCATGCACTTTTTGTTGACACGTATGCACTGCCTTGTACGTCCAGTTTGCTAGTGCAGACGGGGGTAGGTGTGGTCGAAGGGCGGCAAGGAGCGCATGAAGCGTGCGAATCGGGGCATACCAAGTCGATAATGCCGCTTCAGATGTGCCTGGGGTGCGGTTAGAGCTAGTGCGCTGCCAATCGCGCAGCACCGCAGGGTACGCCATATCATCTCGCGACGGCACAAAAGACGCCAGCTCACCTTTATACATGACAGTAGCACTGCGCTCCAGGCGCTCCACCAGCTCATTATACAGGGGCGTGCACCAAGGCTCGTTGCGATGGTGCTGGACGGTCGCTACAAGGTCAGCAACCGCCTCAACATCCAGCGCGGTCCACTGTGGCGCGAGCCACGCATAAACCCGCTCGTGAATCAAAGCCCACACCTTTTCGAGGCAAGCAGTGTCCGCTCCTGCGCCTGGAAATACGTGCACATACAAGGATTTCTCCTGTGCACTGTATCGCGCCATACTTATCAGTATGTGTTCTAGTTGTGCACGCAGCGGCATACCGGGCTCGCCAGCACTGCTAGTGCACGCACTAAGGCAGTCGCGCAAGAGAGAAACACGCCATTGGCACCACATCGTCTGTGTCTCTTTCAAGGTTCCGCGCAACTCTTCGTGCTGCACAGCCAGCTCAGCGAGGTCCTCCATGTACTTGGCATACTTGGCCTGCAGTGGCTCAAAGTGGCCATACAGTAGATCGCTCACACGCGATGATGTCGGATCAAGAGGTTTGCTTCCCGTCGCATAGTCACGCACATGGAGCATCTCTCTCATCTGCATGAGCGACTCGTTGACGAGGTCCATGCCGGCGGTTGAGAACGATTGTCGCACGATGCTCATAGCTCGCTGCAGTGCATTTAACAGGCGCAGCTGGTAAATAGGAGCATCCATGTACTGCCGGTGTGATTCCATGAACTTGAGCGCCAAGAGCAGGCGGTCCACCGTGCTGTGAAACTCGGGTGAGTCGACATTTGTGCTGGTCGAAGACAACAGCGCCGTGGCCGGAGGCAGAACGGAAAAGTAGCTTAGACGCAACATAATTTCGCCATGTGTGCGCTCCAGCTCGTTCTGATCATTCAGCAAGCGACTCGCCTGGGCCATGAGCTCCGACGAACTGTCTTGCACGTACGCGAGGCCCGCTCTCAACTCCGCCATGCTAGCCTGCACGTACGCGACCTGCTCTGCAAGCTCATCAAGTTCGCGCACTCCATCTTGCAGGAGGCCAAGGTTTTGGGTATCATCGGGGTCCTGGGCGCGCGTGTGCTGCGCAGCCACCGAGGCCAAGCGGTGGGTCAAGCACATGTCCGGGGTGGGCGCCGTCTGCTCCGGCACAGGCTCTCCCGGCTCATCTCGATCCGCCTGTGCAGAGACCCATGCACTTACGCGGCTCACTGACACGCGCTGTGTATCAGAAAGTGGCGCATATTGCGAGTACCAGTCGTCCAGCGACAGGACCGGCGTCGTGGTGGCCATAGCTCAAGATCCTCCTCCACGTGACGAGGACACCTGACCACTCGCCATGTCGGCACACGCTTGGCGGTCAAAGCCTGTGGCCCAGGACGTCGGCTACCCAGACGAAGAGGCACTCCGCCATGTGTTACAGAAACTGGAGACACTCCCCGGCCTGGTGACACCTGTTGAAATTGAGCGGCTGCGCACACAACTGGCCACTGTCGCAGACGGCCAGGCGTTCTTGCTGCAGTGTGGGGATTGCGCCGAGCTATTTTCCTACTGTAACCCCAGCCAGATCGAAGCCAAAATCAAAGTTACTCTGCTCATGTCTTTGATCATCATTTATGGCGCGCGCCTGCCGGTCGTGCGTGTGGGGCGTTTTGCCGGACAGTACGCCAAGCCACGGAGCAAGCCCACTGAAGTCGTCGAAATGCCGGACGGTACCAAGAAAGAGGTATTGAGCTTCCGTGGCGACAATGTCAATGGTCTTGGTATTGATGAGCGCACACCTGATCCCCAGCGCCTGCTCATGGCCTATTTCCATGCAGCAGCGACCCTCAACTATGTGCGCGGCTGCCTGTCCAGTGGCATCGCTGATCTTCACGCGCCGCACTCGTGGAACTTCCAACACGTGCATGACGAGGGTCTGCAGCAGCAGTACGCGCAAATTATAGATGCCATCACTGATGCGCTCGACTTCATGCACACCGTGGGCGCCGACCCCGGTGCGTCGACCCCGGTGCTCAACACTGTTGACTACTTTTCTTCGCACGAAGGGCTCATGCTGGAGTACGAGCAGGCACTCACGCATGAAACCTCGAAGGGAATATACAACCTCAGTGCCCACACAGTCTGGATTGGCGACCGCACACGGCAGTTGGACGGCGCCCATGTCGAGTTCTTCAAGCAGATCCGTAATCCGGTGGGTGTCAAGGTGGGCCCGTCGATGAGCCCCGCTGAACTCGTCGATATACTCGAGGCGCTTAATCCTAACCTTGAGAAGGGACGCGTGACGCTCATTTCGCGCTATGGCGCGAGCAAAATTGCCGACCTGCTACCCTCGCACATCCAGGCGGTGCAGTTGTCCCGCCATGCTGGCACCGTGGTGTGGTGCTGCGATCCGATGCATGGCAACACCATTGCTTCGCCGACCAATCCTAAGGTAAAGACGCGCGTCTTTAGCGATGTTGTGGCCGAGCTGACTAAATCCATGGAGATCCATGCGTCGATGAACAGCCGGCTCGGCGGTGTGCACCTGGAGCTGACGGGCGATGAGGGTGTGACAGAATGCATTGGTGGCAGTATGGAGCTATCGGAAGCAGACCTTTCGCGCCGCTATCTAACGCATTGCGACCCAAGGCTTAATTACGAGCAATCACTGGACATCGCCTTTATTATTAGCCAGATACTCCGCTCGCAGCGCCTGGGCACGAATGACAGTACAACGCTTGTCCAGGCCCTGTCTCAGCAATAACATAATAAACTACTACGAACTTATACACGAGTGGCTATCACTCTTCATAGAGCACGGTCTGAGCAAAAGAAAGATACACCCCCATCAGATTCGCCAGCAAACTAATGGGATAGAAGCCGCATCAACACATTTACTTCTGGGGAGCAAAACCAAGGCGGCTGTTCTCCATGTCAAAGATCACCGAGGTGCCCAAGAAGAACGAGTCACCAACGATCCATGCGTTCATCGGCAGTTGCTCCTGACCACAGATCGACAGCACACAACGGCCACCCTGCTGGCCATAGCCAGTTTGATCCTTAGAGAACTTGAAGTCTTTGCCGCCAAAGTTCATAGTAATTCCAGGCGTAGTGTTGCAGTCGTACGTAGCAAAGAGCTGGCCCTGCTCCGTAAAGGTTTGCAGCCCGCCAATCTTCGAGAAAACCTGGCGCACCTGGTCGATCGGACCGGTAATAATAGTTGAGCCTGAATCCACAATCGCGTTGATCTTAACGCCATTCACGCTTGCCTGGGTAGCCCAGAAGCCCTGGTCGGCATCCACGCCTGACCACACGGGACTACCGCTGTACTTGGACGTGTCAACCGCACCCAGCGTCAGCGTAGAGCCCTCGCCTTTCTTAAGAGTGAACTGGAAGACACCGTGCGGCACCTGCTTCTGTTCCATCAGCTTGTAGAAGAAAGGCTTGAAGTCGCCAGGGAAGGCTGAAAGGCTAGAGAAGCTCATACCAGCGATACCCTCGTTGCCACCTTCGTTTTCAATAAATGTGGTCTTCGAGTGACCCACCGCCACATTCTTGGCCGAAAGGGAACCAATCTTGAAGTCATCCGTAAAAACTGTACCCTGCGCGGTCGTGCCATCGCCATACGCAGTCCGGAAGTTTTGGCCAGACGACTTGGCCGACTGCGACTTCTGCGGGTCATAAGCACCAGGGTTAACAATCATATCTGCCGAGCCCGTGTCAAAGTCGATCAAAAATGATTGTCCGCCAAAAGAAACCTGACCGGCCCAGAGTTGCTCCTGCATAACATCCTTCAGCGGCAGGTTAGTCGTGCCACGCTTGTCCTTATCAAGGTCCAGAAGGTCCGAAATGAATCGCAGGAGGGGATGCTCCTTACCAGTGTTTTTGTGGTAGTTGCGCATCATACTCTTATACTTATGGTTCATGCTGTTGAAGTGACGCGAAAGAGCCTTGATGTCCAGCTCGTTGTTAGCTTTGATAAACATGTTGCGCCGACTGAGTTGAATCTCGTTGTCATTTTGAGCACCTGCAGATACAGCTGAAGTAGCGAACAGGCCAGCAACAATGGCAACCAGAAACTTCATCTTGAGGGAACGGCGGTGGGTAAGGAACCTGTATTGAATCTGTTCGTACTTATAAACAAGGGTAAACTCGCTTTGTGTCAGACGTAACTAGCTTCAATCGCCGAATGCATGGAGGCCCGAGTGACGCATAAGTGTCCGCAGGAAATTGCCGTGCCAATCATGGCCGATCATACCCTTGATTATTACAGGTCACCGATGCGAGGGAGGCACGTACTCCCTATTATAACCAATGATATACAACCTTGTTCTATTCGAGGAGGGCTCCACTTCGCTTTTTTTGCATCCGGTGGGACCTTGGAAATGCTTGGCATGGGGGCCTAACCGTGATATTTTCCCTCCACATCGCCTCTGGCCGCTGAAAAATGTTGCCTCTGCTTATCCAACGACATCATGCAGGTGATATTTCTGGGTCCTTTGGGCACCTATTCGCATGAGGCTGTACGATGCTTTGTGGGGCAAAGTGCCTGTCAATTGATACCCCAGGACACAATTAATGACGTGGTGGTTTATGCCTCGGAACAATGGGGCATGGGCCACTCCGCCATAGCTGTCCTGCCCATTTCGAACAGCTTTTTGGGGATCGTTGAGGAAACTTTGTCCTGTCTTGCTTCTTCTGCACTGTTTGGTCAGACGGGACTAGTAGTGGTAGACGAAATACCTTTGCCTATTCAGCATAGCCTGCTTGTAAAGCCGGATGCTTCTGGAGAATCGCCATCCTTGGCTTCCATCAAGGAGGTACACAGCCATCCTCAGGCACTTGGTCAATGCGCACAATACCTCGAGCGGAACTTGCCCCAAGCGCAAGTGATACCCTCCAAATCAACAGGCGCCGCGATACCTCTTGTCCTTCAATCTTCAGAGTGTGATGTGGCAGCGATTGCATCTACTATTTCTGCTGAACTCTACGGATTGAACGTCTGTGCGCGATCCATTCAGACGATGAAAGGTGTGTAGCAGACGAATTGACGCAGACAATGTCACTCGGTTCTATGTATGTACAAAGAAACCGGACCAGACGGATGTGGCTCGGTTTCTCAGCGAGTGCAGGACCACTTCCAAAATTTCTTCGAGCATGCGTCGTTCTTTGATACGTGTGCAGGTTCCTAAATCAAATAACATGGATGCTCAAAATATTATTGAGCAACTAAGGTCGTCTTCAGAAGCTCCTTGGAATGCCGTACAGAACATTCACACTACAACCACCTCAACAGGAGAATCCATTCTTTTTGAGGTCGACAGCCAGATGGCGTCGCGGGCTAGTTCTCACCCCCATCTCTCTGACACTGATACACCCACATCCTGGGTCCAAGCCATGAACTCTTTGCCAGACGGATCCAGCATTGCCTGCCTCGGCACATGGACTGTGCCAGACTCTCTGCGTTCAAATACGGCAATCTAAAAGGTTCTGTAAAATATTGCAGCTGGTCTTCACACCCTCTAACTATTTCTAAAAATGATGACATTGTATAGATTCATTCAATCTGTAGGTTAGTTTGCCCTTGCTTGAACAGCAGCACTCAGGTAGAGCTAATAACTTGCTATCATGCGCGACTTGGGTCTCGAGTCCAAATCACTCACGAATTATTGGTATTACCATCTCATCTTTGTGCTGTACTGTAGTAAACGCACAGGATAAATCTGGCATTCTTACTGAGAAAGCCTTCAAATAGCCAGGTGCCTCAGAGCAAGGTCCGTCTGAGCTCGCATACTCCTTTGCACATCGCACGTGACAAAGAGGGCACCTAAGCACAACCATCAGCTACGTTCACTATTCAAATCAGCATGGCTGCTCCATCGCAACAAACTTCTGCGAGCCACGATCCATCTCTATTTGGTCACGACGAAGAGCAGATTCGGTTGATGGAGGAGCGTTGTATTGTTACGGATGATAACGACAATATGCTGCGTGATGGTAGCAAGAAAGAGTGTATGTTTCTACGGCTCATGCGCAGGCCATCTGATGGAAAACATCAATAAAGGGCTCCTGCACCGTGCCTTTTCGGTATTTTTATTCGATTCAGAAACAGGAAAGCTGCTGCTCCAAAAGCGTGCACCGGAGAAGATCACTTTCCCCAACATGTGGACTAACACGTGCTGCTCCCACCCGTTGGCGGTGCGTTCAGAGATGGACGGCAGCAACGGCGCCAAAAATGCCGCCCAGAGAAAGCTAGAGCATGAGCTAGGTATCCCGGTATCGCAGATACCGGTGGATTTGTTTCAGTTCCTGACACGCATCCACTATTTGGCGCCAAGCACGGGACCATGGGGTGAGCATGAGAGTACGTCAGGATCGCGCTTATTAGCAGTCGACTACATCCTTTTTATCACAACCCGTGTTGATTTGAATCTGAACAAGAATGAGGTGTGCGAGGTGAAATGGGTTTCGATGGATGAGCTGAGGGCTCTCATGGATGAACTGGATCGTGCGTATAAGTCCCTCACATGACAGCGAATGCGTTTACTCCGTGGTTCAAACTCATTGTGAATGCATTTTTGTTCCCATGGTGGCAAGAATTGCTGGACAATAAGAATGGGGATACCTTCGATGCCAAGGCCTTGGCACAACGTCAAAATGACACGATCCATCGTCTGTAGATGCTTTGATACCTCTATAAAATTAACCCGTGGGAGGCATATCGCCCTGAGCGGCGGTATTGTGCTCTTGTAGCCACGCCTGGCGTCAGCGTTGGGCACGTACATCTGTTTCCCAAATAGGGCGTCGTGAGTCGTTCGCAATAATCTTTTGGGCTTTGGCGACATTCACTGTGAGAACGTTCTGTCTGTGAGACTAACACACTTACCCCATACCATTCATTCATGTGCATATTATCGATGGCATCTTCTGCATCTTCCACGTTCGAATAAGTAATAAACGCATAGCCGCGGTGCATTGATACTGACGTGAGCTGCTACAGCGTACCATTTTCTGTTTCCCGTGGAAGTTGGATATCCGTAATGTCTCCAAAAGTGCTAAAGAATGATAGGAGTATTTCATCGTTCACTTGCTGGGCAAGCCCACCTGTCTGTCAACGTTGCATCACGCACCAACATAGATTGTCTTTTGCATCGCCATGATGGATGGGGGCCAATGTGGAGAAAAGGGCGCCTTTCTGGCTTGGACAAACGCAGGAACCTGGCACGCGTGGCCGTAATGGAGCCACTCTGCGCGTGGCTCCGCGCCGGAAACATATGGTACGACCCCCGTCTTGAGCTTGTTCGTACCGATGCAGATGAGGACATGCAGGGAAGCTCTGCCCCAGGCACTTTGGCGGTTATAGCGCGTGCGTGCATTCGCCCTGGTACTGTCGTGGCTCGTATACCATGTGTGTCCCTCCTGTGTGTCCCTTATTGTGCCTTGTTTAAACTACCACTGTGCAAAAAGGCTCTGAAAATATGTAAACCCTCTCTATGCCTTGCACTGTGCGTGCTCTATGAGCAGTTACTCGGGTCCTCGTCAAGATTTGATAAATACCTGCGACACTGTAGCCCAGTCTCTCTACCGTCGACCGATGGAGCGTGGGAGGATGACTCTTTTTTCGCATACACAGAAGCTTGGCACAGACTAAAACGCCGCCAGCATGCATATCAAGAGGGCCTCGACTATCCAGGCACTTGCAGGGTGAGTTGGCAGCGGCTAACACAGATGGAGCTCCACGATTTCTGGCAGGCTTGGGCTCAACCTATCCTCGGGCAGGCTCTTACACACACTCCTAGGTTCGATGAATTCCTATCTGCATTCTCCATTGTTTCATCTCGCGCATTTATCATCGATCTCTTTCATGGGTATGTGGACGGCCTCTAACCGCAGTCTATGCCTCGTACCTGTCGCAGACCTGTTTAATCATTCTGCCCCTAACAATGTACAAGTGGAATCTGAGTCAGAAGTTTGTATGCAATGTGGTTCAGCAACACACATATTCTGCAACCAGCGCCCCTGCGATGTTCACCTTGGGCAGGTCGAAATACGGTGTACCGCCACAATAGAGGAGGGTGATGAGGTGATGAACTCGTACGGAGACTTGGGAAATGCGGAGCTTTTGTGCCAGTATGGGTTTTCTTTGCCTTTCAAGACAGGCTGGGACCGATGCAGCTGGGATATCCGTGTACCCTACGAGCGCAGACTGGTTGCAAGCCTGTTGTGTGTGCCTGAGTCTATTCTCTGCGAGGATTTAACCAAACTAGAGCCTGTCGAGAAGTCCGAGTTTCAGCTCCGACATATGGAAGACGGAATAGCACCGTGTTACGAAGACCAGGGAGCTGTCTATGATATGGCACCGCTCTCACATCCTCATGATCGACTCTGTCCTCTTTTTGTTGACGGACATGGTCGTGCTAGCTGGCCTCTATGGCGTCTCTGTCTCTGCAGCAATACAAAAATCTGCCATGTGGATGAAATTCTGAGGGATCCTATGCTACCCGAGTGGGAGCGTCTCTGGTCGTCAACGCACGATCCTCGTGTGGATGCGCGTATTACTGCAGCCTGCACAGTCATGCAACGCCTATGCGGGTATCGGCTAGAGCAACTTTACGTCAATTCACACGAAAAAGATGTATCACAGGCTCTCGAAAGTGATGGACATTACGTACGCCGTAGCATCGTGTACCATGCCCTCCAAGACATGGACATGCTCCGTGCGTGTTGGACACGCTATGCTCCTCCATCTGGTTGAACACGTGATCTCAAAAGTTCTTGTCCAACGTATGCAAGCGAGGTGGACCTGGATAGTACGCCCACGTCCGTCTTGGTCATCTCACAGCTTTCACACTCTGAACGAAAAAGCATACATGAATGCACGCGAAAAATATGGCGACTGGTCACGGAACCAGTTGCTTCGCCGCATCGCGCAGCTTGAGGGCCGCGCTGAATCTATGGGCCAGCCTTCGCCGCCAAGGCTAGATGTGCCACAATCTGCAGCGAAAAGCGTAACTAATGCTATAAAAAAGCCAAGGCCTTTTGATTTTAGTGCACAGCCATGCCGAAAAATCGCACTGCGTTTCTGCTACGATGGAGGTCAGTATTCTGGGCTTGCTGCCCAAACCGCGCAGGCCACGCCACTGCCGACAGTAGAGGAAACGCTATGGGAGGCATTATGTACTGCTCGGTTAGTGGATGCATCCAAGAGCATGGATGATGCAGGCTGGAGTCGTTGTGGACGAACTGACGCGGGCGTTAGTGCTGCAGGACAAGTGGTAGCCCTTTGGGTCCGAAGCCAGTGTGTCGACGAACGCCATATGCGGTGGCCTAGCAAAGAGCACCCACAGGTAGCCGTGCAGCTAAAAGGCGAGCACGAGGAAGAACTACCATATGTGGCTACACTAAACCGGCTGCTTCCGCCGTCCATCCGGGTCCAGGCCTGGTCGCCTGTGCGCCCCGACTTTTCCGCGCGCTTTAACTGCGTGTACCGACACTACAAGTATTTCTTCACGCTTGGGGCACCAAAAACATTGATTTGGCAACCTGAAGGCCCCTCTCAATTCGCCGGTCGCCTGGATGTGGACCGGATGCGCGATGCCGCCTCTCGTTTGGTGGGCGAGCACGACTTCCGCAACCTATGCAAGGTGGATGCGTCGAAACAAATTACCAATTTTGTTCGACGGATTGATGGTGCTACTATAGACCGAGTGAGCACGGGATGGCACTCACATGTGGCCGACGAGGCTGCCACCAACGATACTGATGAACCCATGTATGTTCTCAACCTACGTGGCTCCGCGTTTCTCTACCACCAAGTCCGCAACATTATGGCGATATTATTTATGGTCGGTGCGGGTCTCGAAAATCCCAACGTCGTGGATGAACTCGTCAATGTACAGCCAGGAGCTGCAGCCGCTGACCGTGTGCGTGCGCGAACATGGCTCGATTCTTTCAGCAACGAAGCCGACGCACAAACCCCTGACAAGTCTCTAATGCGTGCTCTAACTGAACCCCATAATGACCTGACTGTATATGAAACCAAGCCCAGCTATGAAATGGCTACTGATCGTCCTCTGATGCTGTGGGAATGCGGATTCCGTTCGACGGAGCTCCAGTGGCGTGCTTCTTCCTACGCAGGAACCATGCCACCACCAAGCCAAATGCATGTGGATTATACACCTGGAGTTCGCGCTAGTGCTCAGCTGCATAGTCTTTGGACCCGGGAGGTCATCCATGCAGAGTTGCTACGCCATTGCCTTCTTGCGACTATGACAGGTGAGAACACGTATCTTCCATCGGAGTCAACATTTGCAGAAACACGCTCACCCGTTCTACCACTACCCTTGTCTCTTGATGAGGTGCCTGCGCTGCGAGCGAAGCTCGTGCCACTAGGTAATGGCGTTGTACGCCCTACGACCCGATATACTGCCTTGGCCGCACGTCCTCGAGACGTGTCAGCTGCCGAAAAGAACAAGAAGTGGAGAGAAGGAAAGGGTCTCCGCCGTGCCGAGCGCCGTGCCACCACCTCGCGGGACGAGGCGCCTTCGGAGCAGACCACATAGGTAGGTACAGCTATGGCACAGGCCGTCGAGTCTTCGAAATTGGCTTAGATCAGCAAAAAATGAGCGCCGCATCTCCAGCTGTTGCACCTCAGGCTTAAGCCTCCACTGTGGCGACGACTGCAGCACCATGGCGGATGCCGCGCCCGTCGAAGATAATGCCGAGACGCGCCGGGAAAAGTACTTGCGGCCACAAATGACGTTTACTGATCGTGTCCTCGCCTCCGTGACCGGGTCTGTATCGACCTCATTCCTGATGACTCCACTGGATGTGATCAAAACAAGATTACAGACCCAGTGGGAAGGCGCCGCGCGACCACCTTTCACTCAGGGACTAGAAGCATCCTTTGGCGAACCGAAAGGCCCACCATGCCCCGTACATGGGACACAACCACACTCAATGCCGAAAAGCATGCTTCTACAATGGATTCGTCCTTTGAACAGTGCCGCTTCCTCTTGTGCCAAGCCTCATTTTGTTCAACACTATTCCATCTGCATATACCCCGATAAGTGCGGCACGGCACGCATTTGTGAGAATTTTCTGTACGAAGGGCGTATGAATGGCATTTGGGATGGCTTGGTGAAGGTGGCTCGGACCGAGGGCTGGCGCTCTCTCTGGCGTGGGTTGTTGCCTACACTGGCCATGACAGTACCCTCTCAAGTAACTTACATGTCGTGCTATGATATATTCAGGAAATCGCTCTTGTCAATCGAAGCACCTGTTCCTGTGCTGAATACTGTTCGCAGCAGTGAGCCAGAGGCACCATTGCTGCTGCTGATCGACTCGACTTGTGATATGCCTTGCGAGCGCTCGGAGCCGGTGCTGCCCGTTACGGTACAGCAAAAAAAGATGCCTCTCTTGATTGTCTCTCTGGTTAGTGGTGCACTGGCGCGCTCCATCTCTGCAACCCTCGTCACGCCGTTAGAGCTTTTGCGTACGCGGTTGCAAGCATCTCATGGGCACTCATCATCTCTTTCTGTGATTCGACCTTTATTCGAGGAAGTGCAAAAGAATGGAATATCTGTCCTGTGGCGTGGTATTTCTGCAACTCTATGGCGCGACGTTCCATTCTCGGCGATCTACTTCACGGGATATGAGGCGGGCAAAGTGCTTCTCACCGGCGGCGGTTTTGGAGAGAGTCAGACTTCGACGTTCTGGCATGAATTCGGCTCGTCCTTCCTTGTGGGTGCAGTGAGTGGCAGCGTCGCCGCTATGTGCACGCACCCATTCGACCTAGTTAAAACGCGGCTTCAAGCTGAACAGGCCCAGGCAGCCACATCGTCTAGCTCGCTTTTTCATGCCCTACGCCAAATTGTCGTTCAAGATGGGCTCAAGGGGCTATTCCGTGGTCTCTCACCTCGTCTGGCGAAGGTCGCTCCTGCCTGTGGCATCATGATCGGTGCATTTGAGGGCGTCAGTCGCCTTTTGGCCCACTCGCGAGCACACTAGCCTCGGTTCGATACCCATTCATTCTATCTCAGCATTCATGCAGTTACAAGCCCATTAACTGCATAATAGCATAGCCTAACGTAGCGATAATCAATGTCGCCAAAATACTGGCGGGAATGCCGACGCGAAGAAACGTCTTCACTGATACGTAATGATGACCCACTTCGTCCTCCAAATTAATCGCCGTCATGTTGGGGAAACCCGAGATCGGCAGACCCATGGCTGCACTAGATGTCAGGGCCGTGGCCATGATCAAGAGGCGCGGATGAGGCTCTGCCAAATTCGCCCCCATTTGAGCGGCAATGGGTACCAACAATACTGCGGCAATGGTATGCGAAATGAACGTGGCGACCACAAGCCCCACACTGACGAGGATCACAAGGATACCCCAAAGAGGCAGTCCGTCGACCTGGTTCTGGACAAATCCGTCAAGGCTTTTCAGAAGACCACTGGATGCCACGCCCTTACCAAGCGCAATGCCACCCATGGCCAAGAACACGATTGTCCACAAGAAGTTATTGAAGTCTTCTTTCGTAAGAATACCAGAACCAAAGAACAGCACAAGTGGCACAACAGCTGTGATAGCCATATCACCCATGATATTCTCGATACGCCGCTGGAAACACCACAAAACAATTGTGCCTATGCAGACAGCCGAAATGAACCACTGCTTTCGGCTGAAAGAATCCGAAGACTCGGGAAGGCGCTTGATAATAACACCTTCGCCAGTCCCAAATGACCACAAAAGCAGCATCCACAACACTAGGAGCGATAAACCACTCACCGGGAGGGTTATCCCAAACCACTGGAGCCATCCGAGAGGCACTTCCATGTATTCAAGTGCAATTAAGTTCTGCGGCGAAGCAATTGGGGACGTCTGGCCACCAATGTTTGATGCCAGCGCAATACCCATCACCATGCTCGTCGCATAAGGCGAACGGGGTGGCAAGTTGCGTAAAATGGGCTGCACCAGCGAAAACATCAAAACAGGTGCCGCCACATTGGAGATCCACATACTCGCAAAACAAGCGACCAACATATGGGCAAGCAACACGATACTTGGTCGTGTTCCAGCACAGTGTAGCACACGCGTTGCCAGCACCTTGTCAATCCCATACTTGGACAAAGCTGCAGCAAGTGTAAAGCCTCCCAAAAGCAGCGACACATTCGGTGCAAACATTTGCTGAAAAATCCACTTGCTTGTCTCTGGTGCCGTCAGACGTCGACCCTCTCCATCATTCTCGCGCACAACACGCAGTGTGACAATCAAAAACGGCACTAATAGCGAAGTCACGAACAACTCCACCACCTCAGTCACCCACAGGCAAGTGCACAAAACAAGCATCGCGAAACAATTCTGAACTTCAACTCGATCAAATACCCGGAATGCAGGCACTTTGAGAAGTAAAAAGAAGAGCAATAATGAGCCAAAGAGCTGGAAAGTACCCAGTGTGAGAAAAGCAGGAAGCAAAATTTCGCCAAATGGTGTCCATAGCTTGTTAGGCTGCTTCGGCTCTTCATCGAGTAAATGGGTCGATGAGCCCATAATACCTTTCTCGAGCGAGGCAGCTTGAGCACGGCGTTCGATATTGATCATCTCACGCCAGACAGTGTTCCTTTGCCACACCACTTCCTCACGCAATTGCATCCTCAATTGCTGGTGTGCCAATTCCTCATCCCCTCGAGCGGCGACTCGTGCATACATATGCACCACCTCCTCAATCTGTTCACGCAAAAGGCCTATCGCTTGTGGCTGGAAAGGGTACTTGACTTTGACGACATTGTGCATATACCGATCTTTTAACGAGTTGCTCGTGATCTTATCGTATTTCTTCAAGATCTTCTCCATACCTGTTAGGTTCAGCTGCGCATATTGCTGCAGTTCATTGAGTGATGTGTAAATTTCGACAAGCTTGCGCTTTAACGTGAGTCGCATATCAATAGCATAATCGTCCTGGGCGTCCCATACACTCGCGGCGATACCATCCTCCATGGAATGACTCCCAGTTTCAAGTGCAGCGCCTCCTATGCCAAAAGTGCTCAGTCCAGAACTAGAGGGACTGATTTGGTGACGTGCGCGATGGTATGAGCCACGCTTTCCAAAGGTGTTGATCCATCGGCGATGCACAGGTAGCACATCGAGAGATTTATCTGGCGAAGGGGCAGGTCCGGCTGCTGCTTCGGTATCACTTATAGAAGTAAAGGAATGGTGGCGTTTAGGCTTGTACCACGTGGGCTGGAAACGACGTGGTGCCTGAAGGTGCGTACTGGTAGATTCATCCGCATCTTCGTTCGACACATCTGCATCCGACTCGCCCCCTGAGCCGACATTGTATTCCTCTTCTGCGATCTTTATGTGATCATGGACCATAACTGCTTCATCACAGAGCTCTTTTTCCTTCTCGCAATAAAAATCCACGATCTTGCGAAGTTCTTTGTCGAGGTGTGGTATAAATTGTCGATCCAAGTCAGAGGGATCCTCGTTCAAAAGCATGGCTGACTCGCTCTCGAGCCTTTCCACATTGTGATTCACATTCTCAAAGTCAGTTGCACTGTACTGAGAGCGTTCTAGCGTATATACAATTTTTTTCAGATGCTGATAGCTAATTGTCAGTGTCGCAATTCAAGCATACTTGATATAGTGTTCAATCCAGTCAGGCACACTATTCAGCTGCAAACTGTGAGAGACTATCACATGAGTACAGATATAGACTCACACTTCATTGCTCCAACAGCCCATTCAACTTCCAGGCAGTGCCACTTGCACAGCTACTGGAGTACCAACAGTGTCGTACCGATTCTGTCAAGCCGACCTAGCCCCGATTCCAGTCCTGTCACGTGTCCTATCTTGACCAGATCGAGGGCTACAACACCTGTCCGTGCGACGCACTTGTCGGAAATGGAGGCCCTCAAACTGCAGCGAAAGTATCCTGAATTGTATGTACTGAGTTCTAACATATAAGCTCCCAGGAGGAGATGATGTCTATTATCTCCAAGTTCAAGCAAATTGACATTGACGACCGCGGTAGTCTCGATCGTCCCACTGTGCTTCGTGAGGTGCAGCAATTAGAGTCTGTGTCCTACGATCAAGTTCGGGAAACACTCAAGGATGTCAACTTAGATGCAAGTGGCCGGGTAGAGATTGAAGACTATGTTGATGTATGTCCGACATAACTGACTTTCAGCTCATTTCTCGATTGCGTAAAGGCAGCAATGCGCAGGCAGGTATTGTTTCCAAAGGAAAATTGATGGTGAAAGGTCATCATGCTTCAACCCAGCATACAATCAATGACGATGAGCGGACGGAATTTACTAGGCATATCAATATGAGTCTAGATGGCGACATTCACATTGGATCACGCCTGCCAATTCCCACAGACACATTTCAAATCTTTGACGAGTGTCGTGATGGTCTACTTCTTTGCAAGCTAATCAATAGCGCAGTTCCGGAAACTATTGATGAGCGTGTTTTGAATCTAGGCAAGATGGGGAAGGGTCCCAACGCATTCCAAATGACAGAGAATAATAATATTGTGATTCAATCTGCAAAAGCAATCGGCTGCAGCGTTGTGAATATTGGCGCCCAGGACATCACCGATGGAAGAGAACACTTAATTTTAGGCCTAATTTGGCAAATCGTTCGCCGGGGTCTTCTCAGCAAAATTGATCTCAAGCATCATCCTGAGTTATATCGCCTCCTTGAGGAAGATGAAACATTGGAAGAGTTTTTGAAGCTTCCTCCAGACCAAATTCTTCTTCGCTGGTTCAACTATCATCTGCAAGCTGCCAAGTGGCACCGCAGGGTTACGAACTTTTCGAAGGATGTATCCGATGGTGAGAACTACACTATTCTCTTGTCACAGATTAAATCAGATGTTTGTGACCGCAAGCCCCTTCAGGAGTCTGACTTGATGGCTCGTGCTGAAATGGTGCTGCAGCGCGCTGACATGATCGGCTGTCGCAAATATCTTACTCCCGGCTCTATGATTGCGGGAAATCCAAAGCTCAATCTCGCTTTTGTGGCCCATCTTTTTAATACATGGCCTAGTTTGGAGCCACTCTCCGAAGCTCCGCCCATGGACGTCGAGGAATTCGATGCAGAGGGTGAGCGTGAGGCACGCGTCTTTACATTGTGGCTCAACAGTCTCGATGTGGAACCTGGTGTCTACAATTTGTTTGAAGATCTTAAAGATGGAAATATTTTGCTTCAAGCATTTGATAAAGTGTTGCCAGGGTCCGTAAGCTGGAGGCGAGTTTCTAAAGCCAAAGAAGGCACTGAACTATCGCGTTTCAAGATGGTTGAAAACACCAACTATGTGATCGATCTCGCCAAAGCTAACAACATGCATATTGTAGGCATCCAAGGTGCTGATATCACCGACGGCGCTAAAACACTTACACTTGGCCTCGTATGGCAAGTAATGCGCGTAAATGTGACTAGTACTATGGAGGGTCTCAAAAAGAGCGGGAAGTCAGTGTCTGATCTGGAGATTCTCCAATGGGCCAACAATAAAGTGAAAGAAAGTGGGAAATCTACATCTATTCGCTCATTCCGTGACCCATCTATTTCAAATGCTAAATTTTTACTTGATTTACTTGAGGTCATTCGCCCGGGCATCGTCGATTACAATCTTGTCAAACAGGGTTCTAGTGAGGAGGAGTGTCGGCTGAATGCTAAATTGGCCATCAGTGTCGCACGAAAGCTTGGTGCACTGATTTTCTTGGTTCCTGAGGATATTGTTGAAATCAGACAACGTCTTATTTTGACATTTGTGGCGAGTCTTAGTATGTACCATGGTAATTAACTGACGTTCAGTGTCCTTGGGATCTTAATTGGTAAACATACTCATATAGCTATATCAATGTGTCCATTTCAACAAATATCCCGGCTAGCTCAGTCGGTAGAGCGTCAGACTCTTAATAAGAGTCTCCTCGGTTACGAGGGGTTATCTGAATGTCGTGGGTTCGAGCCCCACGTTGGGAGCATTTTTTGGCTTAATTTTTTAAGCCCATTATTCGTTCAATAACATAAAATAGTTCGTCGCCTCTAATCTTTTCAGTAATTTTCTCCCTCACAAACAATCTACGGAACTAATCATCGTCATCAAACGTAATTTTTTTCGCTTTGCCTGGGACTAACTCCTTAAAGTGATCTCGTGTTATTCACAAAATAGACGTACCTCCATAGCTTGAATGTGTTTTCTTCTTGATCGTTGTGGGGAAACGATCCATGTCTTTTGGAACTGGCTGTCCCGCATCTTTCAACACACGAATAAGCTCGCCAGCATGTGCCTTGTCTTCATCAGTGAAAAAAGTGAGAGCTTTTCCTGTTTTCCCACCGCGCCCTGTACGCCCAATACGATGAATATAATCTTCAATGGCTGCAAGTTAGTTGCCAAGCTATTTCACTCACTCAGTGGAAATGTGTAATTGATAACATGCTCGACATTAGGAATATCCAGACCTCTTGCAGCCACATCCGTTGCCACAAGTAAGGGCGTCTCATTTGTCTTGAAAGCATTGAGATTAGCAATGCGATCTTTCTGGCTTAAGTCTCCATGAATACCAGAAACACGATAGCCCCACCGACGCAGCGTATTTTCTACGCGCTGTGCCTCCTTCTTGTACAAAGCAAAAATGAGAATTTTGTCATTTGTCTTGTTCGCTTGAATCGACCTTAAAAAGTCACTCAAGCGGCGCTCCTTGGCACGCCCATCTTGCAGAACCTCCACCGATTGAGAAACACGACGGTTCGCACTCAACTCATCACTTCCCACAGTTACTCGAACAGGTGAACGCATGAAGGTTTCTGCTAAGCCACGGACAGCTGGCGGCCAAGTGGCACTAAACATGTTGGTGTGGCGACCATCCTCATGCGACTTTGTCATACCAATAATTGCACGAATGTCTGGTTCGAATCCTTTATCGAGCATTCGATCCGCTTCATCCAATGTCAAGTAGCTTACATGACTAAGATCAAGTGATCCTTCACGAGCCAAATCAAGAATCCGACCAGGCGTGCCAACGATAATATGCACAGGAAGCGAAAAGTTGTTTAGTTCTCGTAATTGCTCCCCTTTTGATACTCCTCCGTACAAACAGTAGACACCAAATCCTAGCGGCTCACTCACTCGCGCTAGATTGTCTCTTGTCTGAATAGCTAGTTCACGGGTTGGGGCCACGACCAATACCTGCACCACGCCCTTTTGATTTTTAATTAAAGATTTATTTTCAATCACATATTGAAGAGCTGGGATGCCAAAGGCAAGGGTTTTTCCTGAGCCAGTCTCCGCAACACCCACAATATCACGACCCAGAAAGAGTACAGGCCAACAGCATGATTGGATCAAAGTAGGCTTGGTAAATCCCTCAGCATCTAGACGTTTTTTCAGATCTGGATCAATTTTCCCTTCAAGCTCTGAGAATGAAAGCATTGGGCGTGGTGGCTTGTCATTCGATTCTTCAGGCATTTCAATTGTAATGTTATTAGTCTCAAGAAACTCGCGCGCCTCACTAGCAGACTAAGGTCAGAAAAGCAAATACATACGACGGCATTTTCCACAGCTTTCTGGGGCGCCTCTGAGCCTTTGATTTCACTTGATTTGGTAACCGCCTCTGTTTTCTTATCCTTCTTTTCCTTTTTAACCTTCTTATCTTTCTTATCTTTCTTCTCTGTCTTCTCCTTCTTCACCTTCTTCCTCTCAATTTCATTTTCACGTTCTTTGCGCTTTCCCTTCATATCTGCCTCGCTCATATGCAGCGCTTGATGGAGGGTTGTGCGCTGGAGCCACAACAAAAAATGTGCTCATCACGTGCAACATGTTGGCTCTCCCACACCCGAAGCATGAATATTGGGCTATCCTCGGATGCGCTGGATGTGTCCTTTCATCCTGACAAAGAGACGCACAGGATTGCTGTTGGATTGATTAGTGGGAAAGTCCAATTGTTTGACTATTCATCGCTTTTCCAGGGAGGAGAATTGGCCCAGTCTCATTCAGGGAAACACCAAGGAAAGTTATACAAGCGTCTGTGGAGTGTGCGACCATCGCGAAAGAGCTGTCGTGGTGTTGCTTTTGATCATTCAGGTTCAACTTTGTACTGTATTTTTAAAGACAAATCACTCTTAGCCTTGGACGCCACAAATGGTGAAATAAAAGCATGCTGGCCCAATGCCCATGAGTGCGTTATTGTATGCACTGACACTAGCTCTGCTCCTTCTCGAGTCTTGCCCATTGATGACACTCTCATTGCTACAGGTGATGATGATGGAGTTGTCCGCCTTTGGGATCCTCGGACACCTCCTGAAAAAGGCGCCGAAGCATCTTCCCCATTGCGTTCTTACGACCATCATTCTGACTGGATCACTGATTTGCTCTGGTGTCCGCATCTAGACCCGCCCCGTCCATCAAAGAAAGATGAGCAACAAAAACGTAAGCGTGAGGCTGAAGGGGATCGCAGTCGTCTTGTTGTTACAAGGTGCGTTTCATGACTCTCATGTCAGTGGCGATGGAACACTCAGTGTGATCGATGTTTACGGAGGCAAAAAATGCTTTGAAGTGAGCGAAGACCAAGAGGACGAACTTCTTTCTATTGCACCTATCAAGGGAGGCAAAAAACTAGTGGTTGGTACACAATTGGGAATCCTCTCGCTTTGGGCTCCCTCGCGCGGCATGCTAGACCATGTGGATCGGTTCCCAGGTCATCCATCTAGCGTCGACGCCATTTGCCCGCTCGATGATGACACAGTATTAACGGGATCATCTGATGGACTGATTCGTGTCGTCCAGCTTTTTCCTCACCAGTTGTTAGGCATTGTTGGCGATCATGATGGCATGCCTGTCGAATGCCTTGTTAAGAAAGGTAATCTAATTGCTAGCCTTGGCCATGGCAATGAATGCAAGCTTATCGATCTGGCACCTCTTCTTGAAGATAATGGCTCGGATGTTGACGATCAAGATCTTCCCCAAGTGCTTCCAGCATCTGATACAGATCCCACTTTTTTGCAAGGACCTGATGCTAGCGACAGTGATGAAGGCCAGACTAAACTTGCACCACCTTCAGCCAAACGTCGGGCCAGAGCTCGGCATTCTAAGAATTCTTTGACCGATGCTTCCTCTGAAGATCGTGCTAACTTTTTCGCAGATCTATAGCTATACATCACCCAGAAACACTATTTCAGTCACTTTGCACGGGGGTTGACCAAGGGTGGTCAATCTTGCCCCATTGGATGTCAGAGAGTTGCTTCAATACAGGCTCAGCAATAATACCGAAGCCGCTCGATGTAACCGGAACATCAATGTCCTGGCCATTGTAACCAATTTTGTTCACGGGGCTGACAACAGCTGCTGTACCAGCACCGAACATCTCCTCTAAGGTACCGTTCTTTGAAGCCTCAAGAATTTCCTTCATATTGATTTCACGTTCGTTCACTTCGATCTTCGGCACACCCTCAAGTTGGATCTTCCCGGACTGGTGGTCACGCAGTATTTCGAGAATGGAATCGCGTGTCACACCGGGCAGAATCATTCCATTGAGAGGTGGCGTCACGACTTCAAGAACACCATCGTCTTTCTTTAGAACGACGAACATGTTCATTGTGCCCACCTCAGTAAGCCAATGCTCTTCACCAAATAGCCATAGGATCTGTTGATACCCACGAGAAGATGCTTCCTTAGCAGGAAGCACGCCTGGTGCGTAGTTAGCGCCAAGCTTCGCATTACCAGAACCGCCTGGCCATGCTCGGACGTAATCTAAATTGGCTTCCAGTGCAACAGGCTTCACACCCGTGGAGTAATACGGTCCAACGGGAGAAAGAATCACAAAAAGCAAGGCTTCCGTATTGTCAGCAACACCCAACGAAGCCTGTGCACCAATTAAAGTGGGGCGAATGTACAAGGAATAGCCATCTTCTTTGGGTACCCAATCCTGGTCAAGGTCCACAAGCTTCTTGATGAGCTTGATTAGCTCGTCTCCATCAAAAGTAGGAAGGCAAAGTCGCTCAGCGCTGCGGTTCATGCGCTCCATATTTTTGTTGGGACGGAAGAGTCGAATCTTGTCTTGAGGGTCACGGTAGGCCTTCAGACCTTCAAACAATGTCGAAGCATAATGCAAGACAGTGGTGCTAGGATCTAGTTGGAAGGGGCCGTAAGCTTCAATCTTTGGTTCACCCCAACCAGTGGTCTTATTCCAAGGAACTGTCAGCATATGGTTCGTAAACGTCTTGCCGAATACCAGATCCTTAGCATCAGGACACGTGCGAGGATTTTCATTCCGCTTCACCACAAGTCGACTGGCATCAAGTGGTGCAAGCCCTGTCTTTTGACGCTTAAGATCGCCACTTGCATCTGTGGAAGCTGATCGCGACATGACAATTGAAAATGGCTGCGGCGAGAATGGAGAGACAGTCTTGAAGGCTCGGCGCAAGAGGAAAAGCCGCATACCGCAGTTCGATTTAATTGGATATTTATTATATATTTGTAAGTCTTGGACCGTGCTTCGATGTACACCGATGACTCATTACAAGATAAACCTATAGATCGCTGTCATTACAGTCATAGCATGGGGCGCCACACGTGTTGACCTGGCAAGTAGGCTTTTTAGGGTATCTGCGTGCGTCATGTCCCGAAAGGCTTGGAGATCAACAAGCTCAACGCCGACGTCCTGGAGCAAACTTTTCAGTAGAATGCTTTGGCTAATAGGAACATAACCGTCACTTCCCCCATGTATCAGGAGAAATCGTGGAGGTAGAAAAGACGGATCAATGATTGATTTTGAATAGTCTAGTAGATGTGTTGGCGAATGCATAAGATATTGCTTACTCTGAGGACCCGCCCATCGATGCAGAAAGCTCAAGTGCTCGACACCCAGCTCGCACTCATGAAGATACCCTTTGATCAAATCACTTAGTCCAGCAATTAAAATGACACCGGCAAATGCTGGTAATCGGACTTGAGGGGCATAGATCTCTGTCCTTTTAAGAGGTATTTCCATTTCTTTTCGAAATCGATTATTGCCTTCATCACTACCATTTGTGTCACTTAAAGCACGACTGAGAACCACAGCCTCCTGGGCCAATGTTAATGTGATAAGTTCCGCAGAACATCCTGTTCCCATCAAGTAAATACGCGAAGGGTCTCCTCTGTATGTGGCGATGTGAGCACCTACCCAGCTAAGAGCCAGTCGCAGATCTACCACTGATTGACGAATCCGATCCTTGGGGTAGTATGTGATGTCAGGGATAACGACACAATATCCCAATTGCTGCATATTGAGGGCCAACTGGATGTAAGCTTTGCGATGACTGGTAAGCTGCACGGGAAAAAAAGCAGTTGGTACAAAGACCACCACTGGTGAGCCACGGATCTCTTGATACATATTCTTATCCTGTTCAATGGCTGCAGGATATACATCCAATTTTTTATGAGAAAAGGGTATAGAGTAATTGATAGATTCACTTCTGTTAGGATCAAAAACATACAAAACGGGTAAGCCAGCTTTCCTACATCGACAAGTGTACCTGTACTGAAAGTACCAATCGATACTCAGCCATAAGAACCCTGCACATGTTCGAATGTATCGGCATACTGATAATGTGACTTTAAAGCAACGTTCTGGTGTCCATGGAAGAAAAGGAACATAGGATGACAGGGATGAAGAGCCAAGCGATGTGTACACTGACGAATCTTGTTGTGCAACAAAGAGATAGGAGCTCCATGCAATGGCATACATCGTAATAATCATGGAGCTGAACAGCGCAACCCAAGCACTAAGGTAAGAATCACCCCGCTTACAATAAAGAAACAAAAGGAACTGCATGTCAATCGAAAAATAACTCACTAAAGATGCCGATCACAGATATAGGCACCATGGCTAGAGCACCAGAAGTTATCAGAAGTGAAATCCACAACATTAACGACTGCAAGGTCGGAGATAGAGTCATTTGAATTCTTGAATTTGATTTTTTTCTACCATTTGAATGTTCAAAATGACTTCTGGGTTGTTCTTTAACTGTTACCATCTTGAGGTTGCAGGATGTGAGAAATTCGTGGAACGGTACCACTTGGCCCGATCCGGCCTACCTGCCTGCATGCATAGATGCATGCGCATTACCCCACACAACGTTCTCCACATAAGATTGCTTTTACTCGAGGACTTTCATTTAACAGTCCCACGTGACATTATACTTTTACACGTGACACGAATGCCTACTGCGGAAGGTTGTGTGGTGAAGCAATTTCGCGGCGGAAACTTGACGATACACCAGCAAGATGGCTCATCAGAACGTGTGGTTCTCGCACCCCGTATGTATTTTACTCTCTGAAGTGGATTGTTCTAACAGTTTTAGCGCAATTACGGCAAGGGTTCTCGTAAGTGGTATGTATCAGGCCGTGGATATGGGTTCAGAATATCATGAGACTTTGAATTTGATGAGAGTCGTTCCTCGTTTATGGTCGCTTTGTATTCATATATTCATATTTGTTGTTGAAGCTAAGCCATAAAGAGTTGGGATGTACTATTCTTGATCACCTCTCTTGATATCTACCCTGTTCTTTTGAATTTGGGACATTTATACTAACATTTCTCAGCCGCGTCTGTGGCAACCAGGGCGGTCTTATCCGCAAGTATGGCCTTGACATCTGTCGCCAGTGCTTCCGCGAGAAGGCTGCCGACATTGGTTTCCACAAGGTACGTTGATTATTAGAATGTATGGACTTACTCTTCAGTACCGCTAAATCATACCCAGGCCCCTTTTATTCGAGCCTAACGGGTGAATGGGACTATATCGGCACAGCTTTGCAATGTGGCTGTCTTTTTCGCTCACATGCCATAGTCTCGAGTGTACCTTCGATTTATGCCCCAAAATAAAAATGCTTTCTAAATGCTACACCTATAATCACAGTTTGTTTTCAGCTGTTTTCGAGACTGCTTGTTTGACAGGTCGTACCCAGCCACGCTTAACAAGCCACCGGACAATAGGAGGCGTAATCATAAGCGTAATGCCTGCACGCACTGGCAACATGATGGTCTTGTGGATCGCGAAAGCGAGGACAAACTCTGTGGACAGTCGTGCCAGAAGCAGCTCAAACTCAGAGTTCTTTTCTTCAACAACAAACCACTTTTTCACATAGCCAACAATGGCGTTTTCTTTAGGTTCATCTCCTCCTTTCAATTTTTTAATGACTGGCCCCAACCATTTCGATAGCAAAGCTTCCAATTCACCCACTTGCTCCCCTGCATAAAAGTGGATTGCAAGAAATGTCAGAGAGCAATCGATCCCTGACATGATCATGTAAACACCAACAGCCCACCAGCCATACTGTTTCATCATTGTTTTTAAGCGTTGATAGAGCCCCATTCGCGGTTCTTTCGGTGGCGTTTGTCCCTCACCGCCTTCATGCGAACTAGACTTACCGCTTTGTGGGGCAGGCTTTATACGTTCTGGCATCTCCATACGTGGCTGAGTATACGAAAATGTGCGCACATTAAATGGCATCATTGCCGTACGCATTTGGGTGCTTGAAAGTCGGGAAGCCACCGGGAAAGTCGCGGCAAGATATGCATTTCGGCATGAACCTCGAACAACACCCGTTGGCAAGCAAAACGAATGTAGTCGGAACATGGGCCAATGTATGGCTCTAGCAATGTTCGCAACCACCATGCTAGGGCCAACAATTTAGTACTCGTGTGATCGGGTACAGGCTTGTGCGTTTATGACTAAGGGAAATGAATGCCTAGATATTTAATGATGCTTACTTAACACTCGCTGCATTGCGATGTCCCTCAGAGTCTCCATTTCGCCGCTCTGTTCACACAGTTGATAAAATGAACTGTTGGTGTTTGAGATAAGTGAACTCGGAGAGTCATNACTCGACTACTTTACCCTGTCCGAGAACGAGAACCTTGTCATAGTCGATAATTGTCTTGAGGCGATGAGCCACGGTCAGAATTGTGGCACCCGGAGCCATTTGCTCGCGAATAGTGCGCTGAATCAGTGCATCTGACTCCGAGTCAAGATTTGCTGTGCTTTCATCGAGTATAAGAACCTTGCTGTCCCGCATCTTGAGTAAACCGCGTGCAAGAGACAAGAGCTGTCGCTGACCGGCGCTGAAGTTTGCACCGCCTTGGTCCACGGGGTCGTCGAGCGACCTGATAATGCTGCCCTCGCCAGGTGTATGAGGATCCGGTCCTGGCGATGTAAGTTGACAACGTTGGAGTGCAAACCACATGTCGGCGTCCTCTGTAAGCTGGAAGGGATCGAGATTTGAGCGGACTGTGCCTTTGAAGAGCTGAGAGTCCTGGGGGATGATGGTAAGCTTGCGACGGAGAGCGGAAAGGGAGAGGGTGGAGATGTCAATGCCATCGATGGTAATTGATCCACGCTCGGCCTCGAGGAAGCGGAAAAAGGCAAGGGAAAGGGTAGACTTGCCACTGCCTGTACGGCCGACAATGCCGACCTTCTCACCGGGCTGGATAGAGAAGGACACATTTTGGAGAGCCAGAGGGAACTGCTTGCCATAGCGCACGGAGAGATCCTGAACATGAATAGCACCCGTATCGGTGGGCCAATGTGCAGGGGGTTNCCTGGCCATCTTGTTTTTCTGATTCAATCCAGATGTATTCACCCACTCGTTCCACTGCATTCATGTTTATTTCCATGGTAGAATACAATCGCACAAGCCATAGCAAAACTTCCACCAGCATGATTGCATAAGAGAGTGTGAATCCTGCTAGAGCAGCATCTGATCCGCCTAATAACAAGAACAGTGCTGCGATAAAAGTAACTCCAGAGCCGGCAATGTCACAGCAAATACTGAGCCAACGATTTTCATACCATAAAAGTAAAAAGGCACGATTCCATTTGTCGAGCAAGCCGAGACATTGTCTCATAATGCGCTCGCCATCGCTGTACGCTCTGATTGTTATGGTTCCAGCAATCGTTTCACCCACTAGTGTATACAAGGGCGATCTTTGAATGCTCTCAATTCGCTTCAAATCACGCGAGGAGGCCAAGTATAGTGACCCAATCAAGTAGTAAACCGCCGTGATAAACCCAAGCACCAGCAGAAACTTTGGTGTAGCCCAACAGATAACGGCAATAATTGAAACCAGAGATATTAAGTTTTCAACCGCCATCTGGACAATAGGTATCAGTTCACGGTCAATATCTTGCATGTCGCGAGAAAGTCGATTTGTAATACGTCCAATAGGTGTTCTGTCATAGAACTGTGGGCGAGCTTGCAGCAATGCTCGCATCATCCGACTGTAAAGAAGCTTGGATGACTGCAGTGAGGCTGCATATTGCACCAAGTCGGTCGCGAAGCTGATTAAAACAAACAAAAGGATAATAGCAGCATATCCTTTCAAGTAATACCATGTCTTTTGCTGCTCGTGAACCTCATTAGGAGTAGGAAGGTCAGAGAATATTAATGCTCGTAAAGTTGTTTGTACTGTTGTTGCTGCTTTATCATATGACCTGGCCCAGCTGCGCAACCATGCACCACTCCCCACATCAGCTACGCGGATGCTGATATACAGTATTAAAAGAGTTATCCAAACCATAGCAGCCACGAATCGTGATTTTGCCACGGAACTCATATAGAACCAATACAAATATAAACTGGAATGTTCGCGCGAAAGACGTTCTTCATTCTTGTCAGCTTGGAGCTTGCGAGCTCGTTGCTGGTTTGCCTTTTCTTTACGACTCTTTAATTCTTCTTCACTAATAAAAGTCTTTCTCTCATCTTCGTCAGCCTCCGGAGCACTTTCCAATAGCGCTCTGCAAATTTTGCCTTCAGAGAGAAGCTGTTCTGACGAACCTTGAGCAGCCACACGTCCACCATCCATCACAACAACATAAGATGCGCTTGGCAGCATTAAGGCTGCTGCATGTGTCACTAGAATAATAGTCCTGCCTTGGGATAAGGGGCCTTGAAAACAATGCTGGTGCAAGTGCTTGGCGGTGTGTGCATCGACGGCACTCAGTGCGTCGTCAATAAGAATGTGCTTGGCATGCGAGTAGAAGGCCCTTGCGAGGGCAATGCGGGCCTTTTGACCACCTGATAGTGATGTACCTTTTTCGCCGACTTCTGTTTCGTCGTGGAACTCGAGAATGTCAAGGTCAGGCTCGAGAGCACAGGCTCGAAGCACTTCGTGGTAGCGCTCGTCATCATACTCGGTACCAAACAGAATATTTTCGCGCACTGTAGTTCCCAGCAACCAAGCATTTTGACTGCAATATGCAACTGTTTCCGTCAACTTTGTAACAGGATCCGGCTCAACCAATGAGCGCGAAATAGCGCAGGGCATCATTGTTGTACCTGAAACACGATGCAGTTCACCTAACATAGCAAGAAGTAGAGATGACTTACCGGATCCGACAGGTCCCACGATCACACTTAGCTGACCAACAGGAAACTGACAATTGAGATCCCGGAGCACAAAGCGCCCTTCTTCTTCAGCCGTTTTAGGGTCTGAACCATGGGTGAATGTTGCATTTTTGAAGCCCAATTTTCCAAGAGATGCATAATCAACTACCCTAGGCTGTTTCATCCCGAGCAATTGTTCATATTTCATAGTGTCAGGCTCATTTAGGAAATTGTCAATTCGTCGTACTGACACGATTGCCGATAGGAGCCAATGAATCATACTTGGCAAATCGGCCAAGGGTCCTCGTAGCGTGTTAAAGAGAGCAAGCGCTGTGAATGCTTTCTCTGCTGTTAATTCCCTTTTAAATAAAAGAGTATGCACGCCAAACGTTGCTATTGTCACCAACATAGGCGTAGCAATGAAGGACATATGAATTAAAATTGAATAAAGAAAATGGCGGCGCAGTAATCTCAACTCATTGATGCGGGTCTCATTCATTCGGCGCTCAAATGGTGTTTCCCAGGCAAAGAACTTGACTGTTTTTATGCAATTCAAAACTTCTGTGGCCAAATTCAACCGCTCATCCGTTGCACGCAACATATTTTCCTGCACTATTACTTGGATGCGGGTCAAATAGGCTTGAATTGGGATAGCAACCACCAACAATATCAAACCCACCACAGCTGACCATCCTAGTAGCGTTGTAACATAAAATACTCCCATAAGTACGGTCAATGGCTGTTGCGGTATCAGGAAATGCATATAGGCAGCCAGTTCGCTGATGCTGTTCACATCAACAGAGACTAAGTTAGTTATTGCCCCATCTGTCGCAGACGCTTTCTCATTTTGTGCGATATCGTCGCCAGTCTTTTCTTCGTCGACTTTCTTCTTTGCACAATATCCACGGCGTATCGTTTTGCTAAGCACTTCATAAGACACCAAAGCGCGAAGCTGTACACAGATATGGCGACCTGTCATGAGACTTTGAGATTGACAAATAGCAAGCAGGATCTGACTTACAAACATGCCTAATGCAAAGAAAACACCAAGATGTAAGGGCATGTCTTCTTGAGCATTAAAGCGGAGAGAGAAAAAGTTGAGCAATCGCGAAAGAAAAAAGACAGGCGCTAATGTCAAAAATGTTGCAAGAAGTCCGCATGCACATTGGTAGGTAAAAAGCGGCAGGAAATGACGCACAAGTCGCTTCCAAAGCGGACGTCGAGTCTCTGGACCGTTATGTATACGGAAAGTAGCAGTTACCGCAGATGCTCTATCACTAGACATGAGTTGTGGTACATCTTTTAACGTGATAGGCTCAAAGTAATGTTTCCAAATGAACGGCTGGATAAACTGGAAAAGGGCACGACTCAGTATAGATGCGTGCTGTTCAGGTGGCGGAAGAAGCGGACTCGAATCTTTAGAGAACGAAGGTATGATAGCGTCTTCATTGTTATCAACCACACGCTGAATGCGCGGAGGTGTCGGCACAGCTGTACGAAGTTCAGAGTACAATGTGTGCTTGTGCATGGTCTCCTGAAGTGCTCGCAAACCCGATGGAAGTGCTTGTGTGACGGGTGTCATGATACTCAAGCCAAATATTGGGACAACCACAATTGCCTGGATCACGACCAATATCCGCGCCTTAGAATCCATACTTAACAAAAAGGCAGAGCGGACATTCGACAAGGCAATCAAGGCACCAATACACGATAGAACAAGTTTGTGCTTGTGCATTGAATGGGAACTCCAAAGAGAGGAAGCGGTAATGATCGCGAAGTAAATCCAGTAAATAGGCCAAGCAAGACCTACATTTGCCTGGGTTGCCATACTACCCATGCATATCACCGCCGTAATGATGGAAAGAATTAGCTCGAGAATACACTTTCGGTACCGAAGAATGTCCCGTCGTTGTGCAGCGGCGTGGTCAGACAAGTCTTCTTTGATGCTGAGTGCTTGATCAATCAATACGATATTCTCTGCTTGAAATACTTGCTCGGCCACCGTTGAGGGTGTAACTGGCGAACTCTCTTCAGAAATGGCATTGTAGAAATGAGATGACTCTGGGTTGAGGTGTGCAACTTCCAAAGCAAGCTTGGAACGTCGTTCCCTGCTATCCCTCAAGTTGGCACCGAGCCAAGCCAGTGCACTTGCGGCAAAAACACATAAAGGAATCACTGCATTTAGGACAGTTATACGGAAGCAAGGTGTCCAATCTTCTTTGCCAAAAGGGGTAGTCCATGAACATGGACTACCTGCCAGCGGCATTTCTCCAGGTGATATCGAGTTCGCCAAGGGGAATGGAGCAAGGGCCGAGAAACATTTAAGCTTATAAATGCCTCAGCACCAGAAATTAGGCTTAGACATCATCACTTGCATAAATGGGGTGCCTGGGCTACGCTGCATGGCGTTCCTGGGCGTGGCACTCTCGCATTCGTTACCGCTCTATATCATCTGTTCCTATCGTATACCAAATCCAAAGGAAAAGAGTTAGTGCACTACCTGAGCGTGTAGTTCCTACTTCACCGACCCCCACCACTACTAAAACGCCCGAATGGCCACCGCTTGCGCTTTGTGTGTTAGAGAATCTGAAAGCATTCCCTCAATGCATACTGCTTACTCGTGTAGGCGGCTTTTATGAATCTTATTTTGAACAGGCTCCAACCATTGCTTCACTCCTTGGCATCAAGCTAGCATCTCGAAAATGGGCCGGCCAGAACATCCCCATGGCTGGCTTTCCTATCCACCAATTGGACAAGTACCTGAAGGTTCTTGTTCAAGAACATGGAAATCTTGTGGCTATTTGTGAAGAGTTTAAAGCAGAGGCGAAGAACGTGCCTTTTCAGCGTCGAGTCACGCGTGTTGTATCTCCTGGCACGCTCATTGACGAACGTTTTTTGGACCCTTTCCACAATAATTTTATTCTCGCAATTTTTGAGTCAGAGGGAGGTACATTTGGTCTTGCGTGGCTAGATGTAAGTACTGCCGACTTTCAGACGACGGAGTCCAGCGATCCCAAAACTGTGCGCGACGAAATTACCAGGATTGCGCCTAGGGAAGTCGTTCTTGTGCATGACAACATATACCCCCCAGACCACCCTATTGCAGAAGCTATCAGCCGCACACAGGCCCTCATTTCGCATACGCCAATGCCTGAACAAACCTCTGAGTCTCTTGGCATAGAGAAGACGAGTGTTTCTGCTGCTGAACATTCTGCTATCCGTTTGCTCACTGGCTACCTTTCCACTCGACTCCTAGAACACATGCCTGATATGCATGTGGATACACCACAACACTCTGAAACGACTATGCATATGGATGCCGCAACTTTGACTGCTCTAGAGATCCGAGAAACGAACGAACGAAGCACACGAGGCAGCCTTATAAAGATCCTGCGTCGTACTGTTACTCAAGGGGGCGCGCGCCTGCTTGTACATTGGCTGACTTCTCCAAGTACCTCGATACCATTGATCCAGGCTCGGCAGTCCATGGTTGACTTATTTCTAAAAAATTCATTTTTACGCCAGGATATCCGCATGATCATGCACACAAGTATTGGTGATATCTTGCGTACTTTACAACGTGTAAGCCTACGACGCAATGATGTTCAGGATCTTCTTAAAATTCGTGATTTTATTCGAGCTACGGACCAAATTCTTGACCGCCTAGAGCGCGAAACAAGTGCACCGATTGGTGGTTTGGAGCTTCAAGAGTGGATGCGCCGCTGTACGTCACTTGATGAACTAGGAGATCGCTTAGGCAATGCTATTGATGAGAGAGTTATGCAGAAGCGACTGGAACAGCAAGCTGCTCTTATCAAACAATTTGATTCTATGTATGATACGGGAGAGGCTACAACGGAGTCTATCGATGTACCTAAAGTTCGGAAGCAGCGGCGCTCGTCTGTCAGTATACCTTTGCTACTAGAAGGACCACTTTGGGGAGACGACATTGAACATTTAGTCCGCCCAGACTCGTCACCAATGTTGCAAAATCTCACTGACCAATACAATGGTTACCGTGTAAAAGCACGCATCCTGGAAAACTCGCTGCGAGAGCGTCATGGTGAATATGTAACATTAAAATTCCTCCTTGGTCAAGGGTACATTGTCCATTTTTCATCACCACGAGGTGATGAACTTGACGAGAACCTTACTTTGGCCTACAAAACGAAAACCACTCGAACATTTTACCATCCAGAATGGTCAAAAATTGGAATGAAACTCCAGAAACTGAAAGAGGGTATTTCCGATTGCGAATCGCGCTTGCTCGACACACTCCGTCTTGAAGTCCTGGCACATTCTGACAAGTTACGTCGAAATGCACGCCTGCTGGATCAATTGGATGTTCTGCAGAGTTTTGCTCAGGCCGCAGAAGAGCTTTCTCTTGTGCGACCTGTCATCGATAACTCCAGTCAACTAGATATCTGCGATGGTCGTCATCTAGGTGTCGAGTTGGGTCTCATGGAGCAAGAGCGGCTTTTTACGAAAAATCATCTCAAGTTAGGTCAAGATGCACGTCTTCATCTTATTACTGGACCCAATATGGGCGGTAAATCTACCTTTTTACGTCAAAATGCTATTATTGCTGTTCTTGCTCAAGCAGGATCATTTGTACCGGCCGAAGCGGCTCGAATTGGCATTGTTGATGCTATCTTTAGCCGGGTAGGTGCGAAAGACGATTTGTTTCACAATCGGAGCACATTTATGGTGGAAATGAGCGAGACAGCAGACATTCTTCAACGAGCAACCAGTCGCAGCTTTGTGATTGCCGATGAAATCGGCCGCGGCACCAACACCTCCGTTGGTTTGGCAGTTGCTTTTTCTGTTCTTCACTCACTTGCGATCCGGACACAATGCCGTACACTCTTCGCCACACACTACTACGAACTGGCCGACATGCTAGGTTTTGACCAGGATCAACCTCCTTCGCAAGCTCTCTCCGATCAGGTGGCTTTTTTCTGCACGCGCCTTGAGAAACATGGCGACGTGCTTTGGTTTTCACACCGGGTACGACCGGGCGTGAACCGCGATTCCCATGGGTTGGATATAGCGCGTTTGGCGGGTATGCCTAAAGACACTATGGAGCTAGCAGCCAAGACACACGCATGGATTGTTCAACATGGTCGTGCAAATATCGACACACGGGGACTCGTGCAGGATGTATTGGTTTCACAGTAGCCTTGGGAAGTTAACCGTAGAGAAACTGGTCCGGTGCACTTCCATAAAGGGCCTTCCAGCTTGGCGGTTCTGGTAGTGGCATTTCTGTCATCAGAATGTGTAACATACGCAAAGGCAAGTTGCATAGAGATGATATCTTGACGACGAGCGCTTGTGCATCCATGCGGTTGTCGCCTTCTGCACAGAACATTAGCAGAGCCGTAGTGTTTGGCGCAGCAGTGCTTAAAAACTTGCGCGCAATCCCACTACCAGGAAGCGGAGGCATACCAGTTATTTCATGAGTATGAGGCTGGAACACTGGCAGAGCTTCGCTAGCCGCTTTAGAAATGGGCGTATCCATGGCTGGAACAGGTCTCAAATACAAAAACGGTGTTCTTCACATTAGTCTTTAGTACATACAGGAACTCATCATCCACACGCATAGCCGCATCAAGACTAGGTAAGAAGATCAACATACCTGGCTACTAGTAGCACCTGAGAGAAACCGGCTTGTTCGATCCACTCATTGAACTTGAGTACAAATTCCGTCTGACAGGCCTCTTTATTAGCATGCAATAACGTACTCGGATCACTGGGCTCCTCTGCTGGATAATCGTGATCCCCAATTTGGTTTGAAAAACTGTATAAGATATAAAGACGCACCATCCAAAGCTGTGTACACCGAACCAGGGTTTTCGCCTGGCTCGCTTGGTGATACAAATGGCACGCATTCACTAGCGTCCAAATAGGCGACGCGATGACATTCCAGCGAGGGGGCGTGAAGCAACAGATCAACAGCAAGCTGAGGTACAGATCCTACACTGATTACAGGCAAAATAAGAATTTGTCCTCGAAATGTCGGTATACTATTGGGATCCACAGGTATACACCAAGTCATGATGATGCGTTTCACGTACCTCCACAAGATGTCTAATGGTCATATCTACAAACGATGATGATTTCTTGCCATTGTTTTAAGTTGGTCGAGTTCGCCAGTCCGTTCGCAAAGACTGTAGAAAACACTTGAAGTAGTAGAAAGAAGAGCATGGGGAGAATCG